>NC_143031.1:220000-530000 GCF_057628025.1 Oncorhynchus mykiss | reverse complement strand
TATCCACAACAGCCCAACTCCAGTCCTCCAGTATCCCCAACAGCCCAACTCCAGTTCTTGAGTATCCCCAACAGCCCAACTCCAGTTCTTGAGTATCACCAACAGCCCAACTCCAGTCCTCCAGTATCCCCAACAGCCCAACTCCAGTCCTCCAACAGCCCAACTCCAGTTCTTGAGTACCCCCAACAGCCCAACTCCAGTTCTTGAGTATCCCCAACAGCCCAACTCCAGTTCTTGAGTATCCCCAACAGCCCAACTCCAGTCCTCCAGTATCCCCAACAGCCCAACTCCAGTCCCCCAGTATCCCCAACAGCCCAACTCCAGTCCTCCAGTATCCCCAACAGCCCAACTCCAGTTCTTGAGTATCTCCAACAGCCCAACTCTAGTCCTCCAGTATCCACAACAGCCCAACTCCAGTCCTCCAGTATCCCCAACAGCCCAACTCCAGTTCTTGAGTATCCCCAACAGCCCAACTCCAGTTCTTGAGTACCCCCAACAGCCAAACTCCAGTTCATGAGAACCCCCAACAGCCCAACTCCAGTCTCCCAGTATCCCCAACAGCCCAACTCCAGTCCTCCAGTATCCCCAACAGCCCAACTCCAGTCCTCCAGTACCTCCAACAGCCCAACTCCAGTTCTCGACTACCCCCAACAGCCCAACTCCAGTCAACCAGTATCCCAACAGCCCAACTCCAGTTCTTGAGTACCCCCAACAGCCCAACTCCAGTTCTTGAGTACCCCCAACAGCCCAACTCCAGTCCTCCAGTATCCCCAACAGCCCAACTCCAGTCCTCCAGTACCCCCAACAGCCCAACTCCAGTTCTTGAGTACCCCCAACAGCCCAACTCCAGTCCTCCAGTATCCCCAACAGCCCAACTCCAGTTCTTGAGTATCCCCAACAGCCCAACTCTAGTCCTCCAGTATCCACAACAGCCCAACTCCAGTCCTCCAGTATCCCCAACAGCCCAACTCCAGTTCTTGAGTATCCCCAACAGCCCAACTCCAGTTCTTGAGTACCCCCAACAGCAAAACTCCAGTTCATGAGAACCCCCAACAGCCGAACTACAGTCCTCCAGTATCCCCAACAGCCCAACTCCAGTCCTCCAGTATCCCCAACAGCCCAACTCCAGTCCTCCAGTACCCCCAACAGCCCAACTCCAGTTCTTGAGTACCCCCAACAGCCCAACTCCAGTCCTCCAGTATCCCCAACAGCCCAACTCCAGTTCTTGAGTATCCCCAACAGCCCTACTCTAGTCCTCCAGTATCCACAACAGCCCAACTCCAGTCCTCCAGTATCCCCAACAGCCCAACTCCAGTTCTTGAGTATCCCCAACAGCCAAACTCCAGTTCATGAGAACCCCCAACAGCCCAACTCCAGTCCTCCAGTACCCCCAACAGCCCAACTCCAGTTCTTGAGTACCCCCAACAGCCCAACTCCAGTCCTCCAGTATCCCCAACAGCCCAACTCCAGTTCTTGAGTATCCCCAACAGCCCAACTCTAGTCCTCCAGTATCCACAACAGCCCAACTCCAGTCCTCCAGTATCCCCAACAGCCCAACTCCAGTTCTTGAGTATCCCCAACAGCCCAACTCCAGTTCTTGAGTACCCCCAACAGCAAAACTCCAGTTCATGAGAACCCCCAACAGCCGAACTACAGTCCTCCAGTATCCCCAACAGCCCAACTCCAGTCCTCCAGTATCCCCAACAGCCCAACTCCAGTCCTCCAGTACCCCCAACAGCCCAACTCCAGTTCTTGAGTACCCCCAACAGCCCAACTCCAGTCCTCCAGTATCCCCAACAGCCCAACTCCAGTTCTTGAGTATCCCCAACAGCCCTACTCTAGTCCTCCAGTATCCACAACAGCCCAACTCCAGTCCTCCAGTACCCCCAACAGCCCAACTCCAGTTCTTGAGTACCCCCAACAGCCCAACTCCAGTCCTCCAGTATCCCCAACAGCCCAACTCCAGTTCTTGAGTATCCCCAACAGCCCAGCACTAGTCCTCCAGTATCCACAACAGCCCAACTCCAGTCCTCCAGTATCCCCAACAGCCCAACTCCAGTTCTTGAGTATCCCCAACAGCCCAACTCCAGTTCTTGAGTATCACCAACAGCCCAACTCCAGTCCTCCAGTATCCCCAACAGCCCAACTCCAGTCCTCCAACAGCCCAACTCCAGTTCTTGAGTACCCCCAACAGCCCAACTCCAGTTCTTGAGTATCCCCAACAGCCCAACTCCAGTTCTTGAGTATCCCCAACAGCCCAACTCCAGTCCTCCAGTATCCCCAACAGCCCAACTCCAGTCCCCCAGTATCCCCAACAGCCCAACTCCAGTCCTCCAGTATCCCCAACAGCCCAACTCCAGTTCTTGAGTATCTCCAACAGCCCAACTCTAGTCCTCCAGTATCCACAACAGCCCAACTCCAGTCCTCCAGTATCCCCAACAGCCCAACTCCAGTTCTTGAGTATCCCCAACAGCCCAACTCCAGTTCTTGAGTACCCCCAACAGCCAAACTCCAGTTCATGAGAACCCCCAACAGCCCAACTCCAGTCTCCCAGTATCCCCAACAGCCCAACTCCAGTCCTCCAGTATCCCCAACAGCCCAACTCCAGTCCTCCAGTACCTCCAACAGCCCAACTCCAGTTCTCGACTACCCCCAACAGCCCAACTCCAGTCAACCAGTATCCCAACAGCCCAACTCCAGTTCTTGAGTACCCCCAACAGCCCAACTCCAGTTCTTGAGTACCCCCAACAGCCCAACTCCAGTCCTCCAGTATCCCCAACAGCCCAACTCCAGTCCTCCAGTACCCCCAACAGCCCAACTCCAGTTCTTGAGTACCCCCAACAGCCCAACTCCAGTCCTCCAGTATCCCCAACAGCCCAACTCCAGTTCTTGAGTATCCCCAACAGCCCAACTCTAGTCCTCCAGTATCCACAACAGCCCAACTCCAGTCCTCCAGTATCCCCAACAGCCCAACTCCAGTTCTTGAGTATCCCCAACAGCCCAACTCCAGTTCTTGAGTACCCCCAACAGCAAAACTCCAGTTCATGAGAACCCCCAACAGCCGAACTACAGTCCTCCAGTATCCCCAACAGCCCAACTCCAGTCCTCCAGTATCCCCAACAGCCCAACTCCAGTCCTCCAGTACCCCCAACAGCCCAACTCCAGTTCTTGAGTACCCCCAACAGCCCAACTCCAGTCCTCCAGTATCCCCAACAGCCCAACTCCAGTTCTTGAGTATCCCCAACAGCCCTACTCTAGTCCTCCAGTATCCACAACAGCCCAACTCCAGTCCTCCAGTATCCCCAACAGCCCAACTCCAGTTCTTGAGTATCCCCAACAGCCAAACTCCAGTTCATGAGAACCCCCAACAGCCCAACTCCAGTCTCCCAGTATCCCCAGCAGCCCAACTCCAGTCCTCCAGTACCCTCAACAGCCCAACTCCAGTTCTTGAGTACCCCCAACAGCCCAACTCCAGTCTTCCAGTATCCCCAACAGCCCAACTCCAGTCCTCCAGTATCCCCAACAGCCCAACTCCAGTCCTCCAGTATCCCAACAGCCCAACTCCAGTTCTTGAGTACCCCCAACAGCCCAACTCCAGTTCTTGAGTATCCCCAACAGCCCAACTCCAGTTCTTGAGTATCCCCAAGAGCCCAACTCCAGTCCACCAGTATCCCCAACAGCCCAACTCCAGTTCTTGAGTACCCCCAACAGCCCAACTCCAGTTCTTGAGTATCCCCAACAGCCCAACTCCAGTTCTTGAGTATCCCCAACAGCCCAACTCCAGTCCTCCAGTATCCCTAACAGCCCAACTCCAGTCCCCCAGTATCCCCAACAGCCCAACTCCAGTTCTTGAGTACCCACAACAGCCCAACTCCAGTCGTCCAGTATCCCCAACAGCCCAACTCCAGTTCTTGAGTATCACCAACAGCCCAACTCCAGTCCTCCAGTATCCCCAACAGCCCAATTCCAGTCCTCCAGTATCCCCAACAGCCAAACTCCAGTTCTTGAGTACCCCCAACAGCCCAACTCCAGTTCTTGAGTACCCCCAACTCCAGTCCTCCAGTATCCCCAACAGCCCAACTCCAGTCCTCCAGTACCCCCAACAGCCCAACTCCAGTTCTTGAGTACCCCCAACAGCCCAACTCCAGTCCTCCAGTATCCCCAACAGCCCAACTCCAGTTCTTGAGTATGCCCAACAGCCCAACTCTAGTCCTCCAGTATCCCCAACAGCCCAACTCCAGTCCTCCAGTACCCCCAACAGCCCAACTCCAGTTCTTGAGTACCCCCAACAGCCCAACTCCAGTCCTCCAGTATCCCCAACAGCCCAACTCCAGTTCTTGAGTATCCCCAACAGCCCAACTCTAGTCCTCCAGTATCCACAAAAGCCCAACTCCAGTCCTCCAGTATCCCCAACAGCCCAACTCCAGTCCTCCAGTATCCCAACAGCCCAACTCCAGTTCTTGAGTACCCCCAACAGCCCAACTCCAGTTCTTGAGTATCCCCAACAGCCCATCTCCAGTTCTTGAGTATCCCCAAGAGCCCAACTCCAGTCCACCAGTATCCCCAACAGCCCAACTCCAGTTCTTGAGTACCCCCAACAGCCCAACTCCAGTCCTCCAGTAGCCCCAACAGCCCAACTCCAGTCCCCCAGTATCCCCAACAGCCCAACTCCAGTTCTTGAGTACCCACAACAGCCCAACTCCAGTCGTCCAGTATCCCCAACAGCCCAACTCCAGTTCTTGAGTGTCACCAACAGCCCAACTCCAGTCCTCCAGTATCCCCAACAGCCCAACTCCAGTCCTCCAGTATCCCCAACAGCCAAACTCCAGTTCTTGAGTACCCCCAACAGCCCAACTCCAGTCCTTGAGTACCCCCAACAGCCCAACTCCAGTCCTCCAGTATCCCCAACAGCCCAACTCCAGTCCTCCAGTACGCCCAACACCCCAACTCAAGTTTTTGAGTACCCCCAACAGCCCAACTCCAGTCCTCCAGTATCCCCAACAGCCCAACTCCAGTTCTTGAGTATCCCCAACAGCCCAACTCTAGTCCTCCAGTATCCACAACAGCCCAACTCCAGTCCTCCAGTATCCCCAACAGCCCAACTCCAGTTCCATGAGTATCCCCAACAGCCCAACTCCAGTTCTTGAGTACCCCCAACAGCAAAACTCCAGTTCATGAGAACCCCCAACAGCCGAACTCCAGTCCTCCAGTATCCCCAAAGGCCCAACTCCAGTCCTCCAGTATCCCCAACAGCCCAACTCCAGTCCTCCAGTACCCCCAACAGCCCAACTCCAGTTCTTGAGTACCCCCAACAGCCCAACTCCAGTCCTCCAGTATCCCCAACAGCCCAACTCCAGTTCTTGAGTATCCCCAACAGCCCTACTCTAGTCCTCCAGTATCCACAACAGCCCAACTCCAGTCCTCCAGTATCCCCAACAGCCCAACTCCAGTTCTTGAGTATCCCCAACAGCCAAACTCCAGTTCATGAGAACCCCCAACAGCCCAACTCCAGTCTCCCAGTATCCCCAACAGCCCAACTCCAGTCCTCCAGTACCCTCAACAGCCCAACTCCAGTTCTTGAGTACCCCCAACAGCCCAACTCCAGTCTTCCAGTATCCCCAACAGCCCAACTCCAGTCCTCCAGTATCCCCAACAGCCCAACTCCAGTCCTCCAGTATCCCAACAGCCCAACTCCAGTTCTTGAGTACCCCCAACAGCCCAACTCCAGTTCTTGAGTATCCCCAACAGCCCAACTCCAGTTCTTGAGTATCCCCAAGAGCCCAACTCCAGTCCACCAGTATCCCCAACAGCCCAACTCCAGTTCTTGAGTACCCCCAACAGCCCAACTCCAGTTCTTGAGTATCCCCAACAGCCCAACTCCAGTTCTTGAGTATCCCCAACAGCCCAACTCCAGTCCTCCAGTATCCCCAACAGCCCAACTCCAGTCCCCCAGTATCCCCAACAGCCCAACTCCAGTTCTTGAGTACCCACAACAGCCCAACTCCAGTCGTCCAGTATCCCCAACAGCCCAACTCCAGTTCTTGAGTATCACCAACAGCCCAACTCCAGTTCTTGAGTATCACCAACAGCCCAACTCCAGTCCTCCAGTATCCCCAACAGCCCAATTCCAGTCCTCCAGTATCCCCAACAGCCAAACTCCAGTTCTTGAGTACCCCCAACAGCCCAACTCCAGTTCTTGAGTACCCCCAACTCCAGTCCTCCAGTATCCCCAACAGCCCAACTCCAGTCCTCCAGTACCCCCAACAGCCCAAATCCAGTTCTTGAGTACCCCCAACAGCCCAACTCCAGTCCTCCAGTATCCCCAACAGCCCAACTCCAGTTCTTGAGTATGCCCAACAGCCCAACTCTAGTCCTCCAGTATCCCCAACAGCCCAACTCCAGTCCTCCAGTACCCCCAACAGCCCAACTCCAGTTCTTGAGTACCCCCAACAGCCCAACTCCAGTCCTCCAGTATCCCCAACAGCCCAACTCCAGTTCTTGAGTATCCCCAACAGCCCAACTCTAGTCCTCCAGTATCCACAAAAGCCCAACTCCAGTCCTCCAGTATCCCCAACAGCCCAACTCCAGTCCTCCAGTATCCCAACAGCCCAACTCCAGTTCTTGAGTACCCCCAACAGCCCAACTCCAGTTCTTGAGTATCCCCAACAGCCCATCTCCAGTTCTTGAGTATCCCCAAGAGCCCAACTCCAGTCCACCAGTATCCCCAACAGCCCAACTCCAGTTCTTGAGTACCCCCAACAGCCCAACTCCAGTTCTTGAGTATCCCCAACAGCCCAACTCCAGTTCTTGAGTATCCCCAACAGCCCAACTCCAGTCCTCCAGTAGCCCCAACAGCCCAACTCCAGTCCCCCAGTATCCCCAACAGCCCAACTCCAGTTCTTGAGTACCCACAACAGCCCAACTCCAGTCGTCCAGTATCCCCAACAGCCCAACTCCAGTTCTTGAGTGTCACCAACAGCCCAACTCCAGTCCTCCAGTATCCCCAACAGCCCAACTCCAGTCCTCCAGTATCCCCAACAGCCAAACTCCAGTTTTTGATTACCCCCAACAGCCCAACTCCAGTCCTTGAGTACCCCCAACAGCCCAACTCCAGTCCTCCAGTATCCCCAACAGCCCAACTCCAGTCCTCCAGTACGCCCAACACCCCAACTCAAGTTTTTGAGTACCCCCAACAGCCCAACTCCAGTCCTCCAGTATCCCCAACAGCCCAACTCCAGTTCTTGAGTATCCCCAACAGCCCAACTCTAGTCCTCCAGTATCCACAACAGCCCAACTCCAGTCCTCCAGTATCCCCAACAGCCCAACTCCAGTTCCATGAGTATCCCCAACAGCCCAACTCCAGTTCTTGAGTACTCCCAACAGCAAAACTCCAGTTCATGAGAACCCCCAACAGCCGAACTCCAGTCCTCCAGTATCCCCAAAGGCCCAACTCCAGTCCTCCAGTATCCCCAGCAGCCCAACTCCAGTCCTCCAGTACCCCCAACAGCCCAACTCCAGTTCTTGAGTACCCCCAACAGCCCAACTCCAGTCCTCCAGTATCCCCAACAGCCCAACTCCAGTTCTTGAGTATCCCCAACAGCCCTACTCTAGTCCTCCAGTATCCACAACAGCCCAACTCCAGTCCTCCAGTATCCCCAACAGCCCAACTCCAGTTCTTGAGTATCCCCAACAGCCAAACTCCAGTTCATGAGAACCCCCAACAGCCCAACTCCAGTCTCCCAGTATCCCGAACAGCCCAACTCCAGTCCTCCAGTACCCTCAACAGCCCAACTCCAGTTCTTGAGTACCCCCAACAGCTCAACTCCAGTCTTCCAGTATCCCCAACAGCCCAACTCCAGTCCTCCAGTATCCCCAACAGCCCAACTCCAGTCCTCCAGTATCCCCAACAGCCCAACTCCAGTTCTTGAGTATCCCCAACAGCCCAACTCTAGTCCTCCAGTATCCACAAAAGCCCAACTCCAGTCCTCCAGTATCCCCAACAGCCCAACTCCAGTCCTCCAGTATCCCAACAGCCCAACTCCAGTTCTTGAGTACCCCCAACAGCCCAACTCCAGTTCTTGAGTATCCCCAACAGCCCATCTCCAGTTCTTGAGTATCCCCAAGAGCCCAACTCCAGTCCACCAGTATCCCCAACAGCCCAACTCCAGTTCTTGAGTACCCCCAACAGCCCAACTCCAGTCCTCCAGTAGCCCCAACAGCCCAACTCCAGTCCCCCAGTATCCCCAACAGCCCAACTCCAGTTCTTGAGTACCCACAACAGCCCAACTCCAGTCGTCCAGTATCCCCAACAGCCCAACTCCAGTTCTTGAGTGTCACCAACAGCCCAACTCCAGTCCTCCAGTATCCCCAACAGCCCAACTCCAGTCCTCCAGTATCCCCAACAGCCAAACTCCAGTTCTTGAGTACCCCCAACAGCCCAACTCCAGTCCTTGAGTACCCCCAACAGCCCAACTCCAGTCCTCCAGTATCCCCAACAGCCCAACTCCAGTCCTCCAGTACGCCCAACACCCCAACTCAAGTTTTTGAGTACCCCCAACAGCCCAACTCCAGTCCTCCAGTATCCCCAACAGCCCAACTCCAGTTCTTGAGTATCCCCAACAGCCCAACTCTAGTCCTCCAGTATCCACAACAGCCCAACTCCAGTCCTCCAGTATCCCCAACAGCCCAACTCCAGTTCCATGAGTATCCCCAACAGCCCAACTCCAGTTCTTGAGTACCCCCAACAGCAAAACTCCAGTTCATGAGAACCCCCAACAGCCGAACTCCAGTCCTCCAGTATCCCCAAAGGCCCAACTCCAGTCCTCCAGTATCCCCAACAGCCCAACTCCAGTCCTCCAGTACCCCCAACAGCCCAACTCCAGTTCTTGAGTACCCCCAACAGCCCAACTCCAGTCCTCCAGTATCCCCAACAGCCCAACTCCAGTTCTTGAGTATCCCCAACAGCCCTACTCTAGTCCTCCAGTATCCACAACAGCCCAACTCCAGTCCTCCAGTATCCCCAACAGCCCAACTCCAGTTCTTGAGTATCCCCAACAGCCAAACTCCAGTTCATGAGAACCCCCAACAGCCCAACTCCAGTCTCCCAGTATCCCCAACAGCCCAACTCCAGTCCTCCAGTACCCTCAACAGCCCAACTCCAGTCCTCCAGTATCCCCAACAGCCCAACTCCAGTTCTTGAGTATCCCCAACAGCCAAACTCCAGTTCATGAGAACCCCCAACAGCCCAACTCCAGTCTCCCAGTATCCCCAACAGCCCAACTCCAGTCCTCCAGTACCCCCAACAGCCCAACTCCAGTCTTCCAGTATCCCCAACAGCCCAACTCCAGTCCTCCAGTATCCCCAACAGCCCAACTCCAGTCCTCCAGTATCCCAACAGCCCAACTCCAGTTCTTGAGTACCCCCAACAGCCCAACTCCAGTTCTTGAGTATCCCCAACAGCCCAACTCCAGTTCTTGAGTATCCCCAAGAGCCCAACTCCAGTCCACCAGTATCCCCAACAGCCCAACTCCAGTTCTTGAGTACCCCCAACAGCCCAACTCCAGTTCTTGAGTATCCCCAACAGCCCAACTCCAGTTCTTGAGTATCCCCAACAGCCCAACTCCAGTCCTCCAGTATCCCCAACAGCCCAACTCCAGTCCCCCAGTATCCCCAACAGCCCAACTCCAGTTCTTGAGTACCCACAACAGCCCAACTCCAGTCGTCCAGTATCCCCAACAGCCCAACTCCAGTTCTTGAGTATCACCAACAGCCCAACTCCAGTTCTTGAGTATCACCAACAGCCCAACTCCAGTCCTCCAGTATCCCCAACAGCCCAATTCCAGTCCTCCAGTATCCCCAACAGCCAAACTCCAGTTCTTGAGTACCCCCAACAGCCCAACTCCAGTTCTTGAGTACCCCCAACTCCAGTCCTCCAGTATCCCCAACAGCCCAACTCCAGTCCTCCAGTACCCCCAACAGCCCAAATCCAGTTCTTGAGTACCCCCAACAGCCCAACTCCAGTCCTCCAGTATCCCCAACAGCCCAACTCCAGTTCTTGAGTATGCCCAACAGCCCAACTCTAGTCCTCCAGTATCCCCAACAGCCCAACTCCAGTCCTCCAGTACCCCCAACAGCCCAACTCCAGTTCTTGAGTACCCCCAACAGCCCAACTCCAGTCCTCCAGTATCCCCAACAGCCCAACTCCAGTTCTTGAGTATCCCCAACAGCCCAACTCTAGTCCTCCAGTATCCACAAAAGCCCAACTCCAGTCCTCCAGTATCCCCAACAGCCCAACTCCAGTCCTCCAGTATCCCAACAGCCCAACTCCAGTTCTTGAGTACCCCCAACAGCCCAACTCCAGTTCTTGAGTATCCCCAACAGCCCATCTCCAGTTCTTGAGTATCCCCAAGAGCCCAACTCCAGTCCACCAGTATCCCCAACAGCCCAACTCCAGTTCTTGAGTACCCCCAACAGCCCAACTCCAGTTCTTGAGTATCCCCAACAGCCCAACTCCAGTTCTTGAGTATCCCCAACAGCCCAACTCCAGTCCTCCAGTAGCCCCAACAGCCCAACTCCAGTCCCCCAGTATCCCCAACAGCCCAACTCCAGTTCTTGAGTACCCACAACAGCCCAACTCCAGTCGTCCAGTATCCCCAACAGCCCAACTCCAGTTCTTGAGTGTCACCAACAGCCCAACTCCAGTCCTCCAGTATCCCCAACAGCCCAACTCCAGTCCTCCAGTATTCCCAACAGCCAAACTCCAGTTCTTGAGTACCCCCAACAGCCCAACTCCAGTCCTTGAGTACCCCCAACAGCCCAACTCCAGTCCTCCAGTATCCCCAACAGCCCAACTCCAGTCCTCCAGTACGCCCAACACCCCAACTCAAGTTTTTGAGTACCCCCAACAGCCCAACTCCAGTCCTCCAGTATCCCCAACAGCCCAACTCCAGTTCTTGAGTATCCCCAACAGCCCAACTCTAGTCCTCCAGTATCCACAACAGCCCAACTCCAGTCCTCCAGTATCCCCAACAGCCCAACTCCAGTTCCATGAGTATCCCCAACAGCCCAACTCCAGTTCTTGAGTACTCCCAACAGCAAAACTCCAGTTCATGAGAACCCCCAACAGCCGAACTCCAGTCCTCCAGTATCCCCAAAGGCCCAACTCCAGTCCTCCAGTATCCCCAGCAGCCCAACTCCAGTCCTCCAGTACCCCCAACAGCCCAACTCCAGTTCTTCAGTACCCCCAACAGCCCAACTCCAGTCCTCCAGTATCCCCAACAGCCCAACTCCAGTTCTTGAGTATCCCCAACAGCCCTACTCTAGTCCTCCAGTATCCACAACAGCCCAACTCCAGTCCTCCAGTATCCCCAACAGCCCAACTCCAGTTCTTGAGTATCCCCAACAGCCAAACTCCAGTTCATGAGAACCCCCAACAGCCCAACTCCAGTCTCCCAGTATCCCCAACAGCCCAACTCCAGTCCTCCAGTACCCTCAACAGCCCAACTCCAGGTCTTGAGTACCCCCAACAGCCCAACTCCAGTCTTCCAGTATCCCCAACAGCCCAACTCCAGTCCTCCAGTATCCCCAACAGCCCAACTCCAGTCCTCCAGTATCCCAACAGCCCAACTCCAGTTCTTGAGTACCCCCAACAGCCCAACTCCAGTTCTTGAGTATCCCCAACAGCCCAACTCCAGTTCTTGAGTATCCCCAAGAGCCCAACTCCAGTCCACCAGTATCCCCAACAGCCCAACTCCAGTTCTTGAGTACCCCCAACAGCCCAACTCCAGTTCTTGAGTATCCCCAACAGCCCAACTCCAGTTCTTGAGTATCCCCAACAGCCCAACTCCAGTCCTCCAGTATCCCCAACAGCCCAACTCCAGTCCCCCAGTATCCCCAACAGCCCAACTCCAGTTCTTGAGTACCCACAACAGCCCAACTCCAGTCGTCCAGTATCCCCAACAGCCCAACTCCAGTTCTTGAGTATCACCAACAGCCCAACTCCAGTCCTCCAGTATCCCCAACAGCCCAATTCCAGTCCTCCAGTATCCCCAACAGCCAAACTCCAGTTCTTGAGTACCCCCAACAGCCCAACTCCAGTTCTTGAGTACCCCCAACTCCAGTCCTCCAGTATCCCCAACAGCCCAACTCCAGTCCTCCAGTACCCCCAACAGCCCAACTCCAGTTCTTGAGTACCCCCAACAGCCCAACTCCAGTCCTCCAGTATCCCCAACAGCCCAACTCCAGTTCTTGAGTATCCCCAACAGCCC
Source organism: Oncorhynchus mykiss (assembly GCF_057628025.1). Classification (NCBI taxonomy): domain Eukaryota; kingdom Metazoa; phylum Chordata; class Actinopteri; order Salmoniformes; family Salmonidae; genus Oncorhynchus; species Oncorhynchus mykiss. The sequence goes on along the minus strand of NC_143031.1, from coordinate 517,734 downwards.
AACTCTAGTCCTCCAGTATCCACAAAAAACCAACTCCAGTCCTCCAGTATCCCCAACAGCCCAACTCCAGTCCTCCAGTATCCCCAACAGCCCAACTCCAGTCCTCCAGTACCTCCAACAGCCCAAATCCAGTTCTTGAGTACCCCCAACAGCCCAACTCCAGTCCTCCAGTATCCCAACAGCCCAACTCCAGTTCTTGAGTACCCCCAACAGCCCAATTCCAGTTCTTGAGTATCCCCAACAGCCCATCTCCAGTTCTTGAGTATCCCCAAGAGCCCAACTCCAGTCCACCAGTATCCCCAACAGCCCAACTCCAGTTCTTGAGTACCCCCAACAGCCCAACTCCAGTTCTTGAGTATCCCCAACAGCCCAACTCCAGTTCTTGAGTATCCCCAACAGCCCAACTCCAGTCCTCCAGTAGCCCCAACAGCCCAACTCCAGTCCCCCAGTATCCCCAACAGCCCAACTCCAGTACTTGAGTACCCACAACAGCCCAACTCCAGTCGTCCAGTATCCCCAACAGCCCAACTCCAGTTCTTGAGTGTCACCAACAGCCCAACTCCAGTCCTCCAGTATCCCCAACAGCCCAACTCCAGTCCTCCAGTATCCCCAACAGCCAAACTCCAGTTATTGAGTACCCCCAACAGCCCAACTCCAGTTCTTGAGTACCCCCAACAGCCCAACTCCAGTCCTCCAGTATCCCCAACAGCCCAACTCCAGTCCTCCAGTACGCCCAACACCCCAACTCAAGTTTTTGAGTACCCCCAACAGCCCAACTCCAATCCTCCAGTATCCCCAACAGCCCAACTCCAGTTCTTGAGTATCCCCAACAGCCCAACTCTAGTCCTCCAGTATCCACAACAGCCCAACTCCAGTCCTCCAGTATCCCCAACAGCCCAACTCCAGTTCCATGAGTATCCCCAACAGCCCAACTCCAGTTCTTGAGTACCCCCAACAGCAAAACTCCAGTTCATGAGAACCCCCAACAGCCGAACTCCAGTCCTCCAGTATCCCCAAAGGCCCAACTCCAGTCCTCCAGTATCCCCAACAGCCCAACTCCAGTCCTCCAGTACCCCCAACAGCCCAACTCCAGTTCTTGAGTACCCCCAACAGCCCAACTCCAGTCCTCCAGTATCCCCAACAGCCCAACTCCAGTTCTTGAGTATCCCCAACAGCCCTACTCTAGTCCTCCAGTATCCACAACAGCCCAACTCCAGTCCTCCAGTATCCCCAACAGCCCAACTCCAGTTCTTGAGTATCCCCAACAGCCAAACTCCAGTTCATGAGAACCCCCAACAGCCCAACTCCAGTCTCCCAGTATCCCCAACAGCCCAACTCCAGTCCTCCAGTACCCTCAACAGCCCAACTCCAGTTCTTGAGTATCCCCAACAGCCCAACTCCAGTTCTTGAGTATCCCCAACAGCCCAACTCCAGTTCTCCAGTATCCCCAACAGCCCAACTCCAGTCCCCCAGTATCCCCAACAGCCCAACTCCAGTTCTTGAGTACCCACAACAGCCCAACTCCAGTCGTCCAGTATCCCCAACAGCCCAACTCCAGTTCTTGAGTATCACCAACAGCCCAACTCCAGTCCTCCAGTATCCCCAACAGCCCAATTCCAGTCCTCAAGTATCCCCAACAGCCAAACTCCAGTTCTTGAGTACCCCCAACAGCCCAACTCCAGTTCTTGAGTACCCCCAACAGCAAAACTCCAGTTCATGAGAACCCCCAACAGCCGAACTCCAGTCCTCCAGTATCCCCAAAGGCCCAACTCCAGTCCTCCAGTATCCCCAACAGCCCAACTCCAGTCCTCCAGTATCCCCAACAGCCCAACTCCAGTTCTTGAGTACCCCCAACAGCCCAACTCCAGTCCTCCAGTATCCCCAACAGCCCAACTCCAGTTCTTGAGTATCCCCAACAGCCCTACTCTAGTCCTCCAGTATCCACAACAGCCCAACTCCAGTCCTCCAGTATCCCCAACAGCCCAACTCCAGTTCTTGAGTATCCCCAACAGCCAAACTCCAGTTCATGAGAACCCCCAACAGCCCAACTCCAGTCTCCCAGTATCCCCAACAGCCCAACTCCAGTCCTCCAGTACCCTCAACAGCCCAACTCAAGTTCTTGAGTACCCCCAACAGCCCAACTCCAGTCTTCCAGTATCCCCAACAGCCCAACTCCAGTCCTCCAGTATCCCCAACAGCCCAACTCCAGTCCTCCAGTATCCCAACAGCCCAACTCCAGTTCTTGAGTACCCCCAACAGCCCAACTCCAGTTCTTGAGTATCCCCAACAGCCCAACTCCAGTTCTTGAGTATCCCCAAGAGCCCAACTCCAGTCCACCAGTATCTCAAACAGCCCAACTCCAGTTCTTGAGTACCCCCAACAGCCCAACTCCAGTTCTTGAGTATCCCCAACAGCCCAACTCCAGTTCTTGAGTATCCCCAACAGCCCAACTCCAGTCCCCCAGTATCCCCAACAGCCCAACTCCAGTTCTTGAGTACCCACAACAGCCCAACTCCAGTCGTCCAGTATCCCCAACAGCCCAACTCCAGTTCTTGAGTATCACCAACAGCCCAACTCCAGTCCTCCAGTATCCCCAACAGCCCAATTCCAGTCCTCAAGTATCCCCAACAGCCAAACTCCAGTTCTTGAGTACCCCCAACAGCCCAACTCCAGTTCTTGAGTACCCCCAACAGCAAAACTCCAGTTCATGAGAACCCCCAACAGCCGAACTCCAGTCCTCCAGTATCCCCAAAGGCCCAACTCCAGTCCTCCAGTATCCCCAACAGCCCAACTCCAGTCCTCCAGTATCCCCAACAGCCCAACTCCAGTTCTTGAGTACCCCCAACAGCCCAACTCCAGTCCTCCAGTATCCCCAACAGCCCAACTCCAGTTCTTGAGTATCCCCAACAGCCCTACTCTAGTCCTCCAGTATCCACAACAGCCCAACTCCAGTCCTCCAGTATCCCCAACAGCCCAACTCCAGTTCTTGAGTATCCCCAACAGCCAAACTCCAGTTCATGAGAACCCCCAACAGCCCAACTCCAGTCTCCCAGTATCCCCAACAGCCCAACTCCAGTCCTCCAGTACCCTCAACAGCCCAACTCAAGTTCTTGAGTACCCCCAACAGCCCAACTCCAGTCTTCCAGTATCCCCAACAGCCCAACTCCAGTCCTCCAGTATCCCCAACAGCCCAACTCCAGTCCTCCAGTATCCCAACAGCCCAACTCCAGTTCTTGAGTACCCCCAACAGCCCAACTCCAGTTCTTGAGTATCCCCAACAGCCCAACTCCAGTTCTTGAGTATCCCCAAGAGCCCAACTCCAGTCCACCAGTATCTCAAACAGCCCAACTCCAGTTCTTGAGTACCCCCAACAGCCCAACTCCAGTTCTTGAGTATCCCCAACAGCCCAACTCCAGTTCTTGAGTATCCCCAACAGCCCAACTCCAGTCCCCCAGTATCCCCAACAGCCCAACTCCAGTTCTTGAGTACCCACAACAGCCCAACTCCAGTCGTCCAGTATCCCCAACAGCCCAACTCCAGTTCTTGAGTATCACCAACAGCCCAACTCCAGTCCTCCAGTATCCCCAACAGCCCAATTCCAGTCCTCAAGTATCCCCAACAGCCAAACTCCAGTTCTTGAGTACCCCCAACAGCCCAACTCCAGTTCTTGAGTACCCCCAACTACAGTCCTCCAGTATCCCCAACAGCCCAACTCCAGTCCTCCAGTACCCCCAACAGCCCAACTCCAGTTCTTGAGTACCCCCAACAGCCCAACTCCAGTCCTCCAGTATCCCCAACAGCCCAACTCCAGTTCTTGAGTATCCCCAACAGCCCAACTCTAGTCCTCCAGTATCCACAAAAGCCCAACTCCAGTCCTCCAGTATCCCCAACAGCCCAACTCCAGTCCTCAAGTATCCCCAACAGCCCAACTCCAGTCCTCCAGTACCTCCAACAGCCCAACTCCAGTTCTTGAGTACCCCCAACAGCCCAACTCCAGTCCTCCAGTATCCCAACAGCCCAACTCCAGTTCTTGAGTACCCCCAACAGCCCAACTCCAGTTCTTGAGTATCCCCAACAGCCCATCTCCAGTTCTTGAGTATCCCCAAGAGCCCAACTCCAGTCCACCAGTATCCCCAAAAGCCCAACTCCAGTTCTTGAGTACCCCCAACAGCCCAACTCCAGTTCTTGAGTATCCCCAACAGCCCAACTCCAGTTCTTGAGTATCCCCAACAGCCCAACTCCAGTCCTCCAGTAGCCCCAACAACCCAACTCCAGTCCACCAGTATCCCCAACAGCCCAACTCCAGTTCTTGAGTGTCACCAACAGCCCAACTCCAGTCCTCCAGTATCCCCAACAGCCCAACTCCAGTCCTCCAGTATCCCCAACAGCCAAACTCCAGTTCTTGAGTACCCCCAACAGCCCAACTCCAGTTCTTGAGTACCCCCAACAGCCCAACTCCAGTCCTCCAGTATCCCCAACAGCCCAACTCCAGTTCTTGAGTATCCCCAACAGCCCAACTCTAGTCCTCCAGTATCCACAACAGCCCAACTCCAGTCCTCCAGTATCCCCAACAGCCCAACTCCAGTTCTTGAGTATCCCCAACAGCCCAACTCCAGTTCTTGAGTACCCCCAACAGCAAAACTCCAGTTCATGAGAACCCCCAACAGCCGAACTCCAGTCCTCCAGTATCCCCAACAGCCCAACTCCAGTCCTCCAGTATCCCCAACAGCCCAACTCCAGTCCTCCAGTACCCCCAACAGCCCAACTCCAGTTCTTGAGTACCCCCAACAGCCCAACTCCAGTCCTCCAGTATCCCCAAAAGCCCAACTCCAGTTCTTGAGTATCCCCAACAGCCCAACTCTAGTCCTCCAGTATCCACAACAGCCCAACTCCAGTCCTCCAGTATCCCCAACAGCCCAACTCCAGTTCTTGAGTATCCCCAACAGCCAAACTCCAGTTCATGAGAACCCCCAACAGCCCAACTCCAGTCTCCCAGTATGCGCAAAAGCCCAACTCCAGTCCTCCAGTACCCTCAACAGCCCAACTCCAGTTCTTGAGTACCCCCAACAGCCCAACTCCAGTCTTCCAGTATCCCCAACAGCCCAACTCCAGTCCTCCAGTATCCCCAACAGCCCAACTCCAGTCCTCCAGTACCTCCAACAGCCCAACTCCAGTTTTTGAGTACCCCCAACAGCCCAACTCCAGTCCTCCAGTATCCCAACAGCCCAACTCCAGTTCTTGAGTACCCCCAACAGCCCAACTCCAGTTCTTGAGTATCCCCAACAGCCCAACTCCAGTTCTTGAGTATCCCCAAGAGCCCAACTCCAGTCCACCAGTATCCCCAACAGCCCAACTCCAGTTCTTGAGTACCCCCAACAGCCCAACTCCAGTTCTTGAGTATCCCCAACAGCCCAACTCCAGTTCTTGAGTATCCCCAACAGCCCAACTCCAGTCCTCCAGTATCCCCAACAGCCCAACTCCAGTCCCCCAGTATCCCCAACAGCCCAACTCCAGTTCTTGAGTACCCACAACAGCCCAACTCCAGTCGTCCAGTATCCCCAACAGCCCAACTCCAGTTCTTGAGTATCACCAACAGCCCAACTCCAGTCCTCCAGTATCCCCAACAGCCCAACTCCAGTCCTCCAGTATCCCCAACAGCCCAACTCCAGTTCTTGAGTACCCCCAACAGCCCAACTCCAGTTCTTGAGTATCCCCAACAGCCCATCTCCAGTTCTTGAGTATCCCCAAGAGCCCAACTCCAGTCCACCAGTATCCCCAACAGCCAAACTCCAGTTCATGAGTACCCCCAACAGCCCAACTCCAGTTCTTGAGTATCCCCAACAGCCCAACTCCAGTTCTTGAGTATCCCCAACAGCCCAACTCCAGTCCTCCAGTAGCCCCAACAGCCCAACTCCAGTTCCCCAGTATCCACAACAGCCCAACTCCAGTCGTCCAGTATGCCCAACAGCCCAACTCCAGTTCTTGAGTGTCACCAACAGCCCAACTCCAGTCCTCCAGTATCCCCAACAGCCCAACTCCAGTCCTCCAGTATCCCCAACAGCCAAACTCCAGTTCTTGAGTACCCCCAACAGCCCAACTCCAGTTCTTGAGTACCCCCAACAGCCCAACTCCAGTCCTCCAGTATCCCCAACAGCCCAACTCCAGTCCTCCAGTACGCCCAACACCCCAACTCAAGTTTTTGAGTACCCCCAACAGCCCAACTCCAGTCCTCCAGTATCCCCAACAGCCCAACTCCAGTTCTTGAGTATCCCCAACAGCCCAACTCTAGTCCTCCAGTATCCACAACAGCCCAACTCCAGTCCTCCAGTATCCCCAACAGCCCAACTCCAGTTCTTGAGTATCCCCAACAGCCCAACTCCAGTTCTTGAGTACCCCCAACAGCAAAACTCCAGTTCTTGAGAACCCCCAACAGCCGAACTCCAGTCCTCCAGTATCCCCAACAGCCCAACTCCAGTCCTCCAGTATCCCCAACAGCCCAACTCCAGTCCTCCAGTACCCCCAACAGCCCAACTCCAGTTCTTGAGTACCCCCAACAGCCACACTCCAGTCCTCCAGTATCCCCAAAAGCCCAACTCCAGTTCTTGAGTATCCCCAACAGCCCAACTCTAGTCCTCCAGTATCCACAACAGCCCAACTCCAGTCCTCCAGTATCCCCAACAGCCCAACTCCAGTTCTTGAGTATCCCCAACAGCCAAACTCCAGTTCATGAGAACCCCCAACAGCCCAACTCCAGTCTCCCAGTATCCCCAACAGCCCAACTCCAGTCCTCCAGTACCCTCAACAGCCCAACTCCAGTTCTTGAGTACCCCCAACAGCCCAACTCCAGTCTTCCAGTATCCCCAACAGCCCAACTCCAGTCCTCCAGTATCCCCAACAGCCCAACTCCAGTCCTCCAGTACCTCCAACAGCCTAACTCCAGTTCTTGAGTACCCCCAACAGCCCAACTCCAGTCCTCCAGTATCCCAACAGCCCAACTCCAGTTCTTGAGTACCCCCAACAGCCCAACTCCAGTTCTTGAGTATCCCCAACAGCCCAACTCCAGTTCTTGAGTATCCCCAAGAGCCCAACTCCAGTCCACCAGTATCCCCAACAGCCCAACTCCAGTTCATGAGTACCCCCAACAGCCCAACTCCAGTTCTTGAGTATCCCCAACAGCCCAACTCCAGTTCTTGAGTATCCCCAACAGCCCAACTCCAGTCCTCCAGTAGCCCCAACAGCCCAACTCCAGTCCCCCAGTATCCACAACAGCCCAACTCCAGTCGTCCAGTATCCCCAACAGCCCAACTCCAGTTCTTGAGTGTCACCAACAGCCCAACTCCAGTCCTCCAGTATCCCCAACAGCCCAACTCCAGTCCTCCAGTATCCCCAACAGCCAAACTCCAGTTCTTGAGTACCCCCAACAGCCCAACTCCAGTTCTTGAGTACCCCCAACAGCCCAACTCCAGTCCTCCAGTATCCCCAACAGCCCAACTCCAGTCCTCCAGTACGCCCAACACCCCAACTCAAGTTTTTAAGTACCCCCAACAGCCCAACTCCAGTCCTCCAGTATCCCCAACAGCCCAACTCCAGTTCTTGAGTATCCCCAACAGCCCAACTCTAGTCCTCCAGTATCCACAACAGCCCAACTCCAGTCCTCCAGTATCCCCAACAGCCCAACTCCAGTTCTTGAGTATCCCCAACAGCCCAACTCCAGTTCTTGAGTACCCCCAACAGCAAAACTCCAGTTCATGAGAACCCCCAACAGCCGAACTCCAGTCCTCCAGTATCCCCAACAGCCCAACTCCAGTCCTCCAGTATCCCCAACAGCCCAACTCCAGTCCTCCAGTACCCCCAACAGCCCAACTCCAGTTCTTGAGTACCCCCAACAGCCCAACTCCAGTCCTCCAGTATCCCCAAAAGCCCAACTCCAGTTCTTGAGTATCCCCAACAGCCCAACTCTAGTCCTCCAGTATCCACAACAGCCCAACTCCAGTCCTCCAGTATCCCCAACAGCCCAACTCCAGTTCTTGAGTATCCCCAACAGCCAAACTCCAGTTCATGAGAACCCCCAACAGCCCAACTCCAGTCTCCCAGTATCCCCAACAGCCCATCTCCAGTCTTCCAGTACCCTCAACAGCCCAACTCCAGTTCTTGAGTACCCCCAACAGCCCAACTCCAGTCTTCCAGTATCCCCAACAGCCCAACTCCAGTCCTCCAGTATCCCCAACAGCCCAACTCCAGTCCTCCAGTACCTCCAACAGCCCAACTCCAGTTCTTGAGTACCCCCAACAGCCCAACTCCAGTCCTCCAGTATCCCAACAGCCCAACTCCAGTTCTTGAGTACCCCCAACAGCCCAACTCCAGTTCTTGAGTATCCCCAACAGCCCAACTCCAGTTCTTGAGTATCCCCAAGAGCCCAACTCCAGTCCACCAGTATCCCCAACAGCCCAACTCCAGTTCTTGAGTACCCCCAACAGCCCAACTCCAGTTCTTGAGTATCCCCAACAGCCCAACTCCAGTTCTTGAGTATCCCCAAGAGCCCAACTCCAGTCCTCCAGTATCCCCAACAGCCCAACTCCAGTCCCCCAGTATCCCCAACAGCCCAACTCCAGTTCTTGAGTACCCACAACAGCCCAACTCCAGTCGTCCAGTATCCCCAACAGCCCAACTCCAGTTCTTGAGTATCACCAACAGCCCAACTCCAGTCCTCCAGTATCCCCAACAGCCCAACTCCAGTCCTCCAGTATCCCCAACAGCCCAACTCCAGTTCTTGAGTACCCCCAACAGCCCAACTCCAGTTCTTGAGTATCCCCAACAGCCCAACTCCAGTTCTTGAGTATCCCCAACAGCCCAACTCCAGTCTTCCAGTATCCCCAACAGCCCAACTCCAGTCCTCCAGTATCCCCAACAGCCCAACTCCAGTCCTCCAGTACCTCCAACAGCCCAACTCCAGTTCTTGAGTACCCCCAACAGCCCAACTCCAGTCCTCCAGTATCCCAACAGCCCAACTCCAGTTCTTGAGTACCCCCAACAGCCCAACTCCAGTTCTTGAGTATCCCCAACAGCCCAACTCCAGTTCTTGAGTATCCCCAAGAGCCCAACTCCAGTCCACCAGTATCCCCAACAGCCCAACTCCAGTTCATGAGTACCCCCAACAGCCCAACTCCAGTTCTTGAGTATCCCCAACAGCCCAACTCCAGTTCTTGAGTATCCCCAACAGCCCAACTCCAGTCCTCCAGTAGCCCCAACAGCCCAACTCCAGTCCCCCAGTATCCACAACAGCCCAACTCCAGTCGTCCAGTATCCCCAACAGCCCAACTCCAGTTCTTGAGTGTCACCAACAGCCCAACTCCAGTCCTCCAGTATCCCCAACAGCCCAACTCCAGTCCTCCAGTATCCCCAACAGCCCAACTCCAGTTCTTGAGTACCCCCAACAGCCCAACTCCAGTTCTTGAGTACCCCCAACAGCCCAACTCCAGTCCTCCAGTATCCCCAACAGCCCAACTCCAGTCCTCCAGTACGCCCAACACCCCAACTCAAGTTTTTGAGTACCCCCAACAGCCCAACTCCAGTCCTCCAGTATCCCCAACAGCCCAACTCCAGTTCTTGAGTATCCCCAACAGCCCAACTCTAGTCCTCCAGTATCCACAACAGCCCAACTCCAGTCCTCCAGTATCCCCAACAGCCCAACTCCAGTTCTTGAGTATCCCCAACAGCCCAACTCCAGTTCTTGAGTACCCCCAACAGCAAAACTCCAGTTCATGAGAACCCCCAACAGCCGAACTCCAGTCCTCCAGTATCCCCAACATCCCAACTCCAGTCCTCCAGTATCCCCAACAGCCCAACTCCAGTCCTCCAGTACCCCCAACAGCCCAACTCCAGTTCTTGAGTACCCCCAACAGCCCAACTCCAGTCCTCCAGTATCCCCAAAAGCCCAACTCCAGTTCTTGAGTATCCCCAACAGCCCAACTCTAGTCCTCCAGTATTCACAACAGCCCAACTCCAGTCCTCCAGTATCCCCAACAGCCCAACTCCAGTTCTTGAGTATCCCCAACAGCCAAACTCCAGTTCATGAGAACCCCCAACAGCCCAACTCCAGTCTCCCAGTATCCCCAACAGCCCATCTCCAGTCTTCCAGTACCCTCAACAGCCCAACTCCAGTTCTTGAGTACCCCCAACAGCCCAACTCCAGTCTTCCAGTATCCCCAACAGCCCAACTCCAGTCCTCCAGTATCCCCAACAGCCCAACTCCAGTCCTCCAGTACCTCCAACAGCCCAACTCCAGTTCTTGAGTACCCCCAACAGCCCAACTCCAGTCCTCCAGTATCCCAACAGCCCAACTCCAGTTCTTGAGTACCCCCAACAGCCCAACTCCAGTTCTTGAGTATCCCCAACAGCCCAACTCCAGTTCTTGAGTATCCCCAAGAGCCCAACTCCAGTCCACCAGTATCCCCAACAGCCCAACTCCAGTTCTTGAGTACCCCCAACAGCCCAACTCCAGTTCTTGAGTATCCCCAACAGCCCAACTCCAGTTCTTGAGTATCCCCAACAGCCCAACTCCAGTCCTCCAGTATCCCCAACAGCCCAACTCCAGTCCCCCAGTATCCCCAACAGCCCAACTCCAGTTCTTGAGTACCCACAACAGCCCAACTCCAGTCGTCCAGTATCCCCAACAGCCCAACTCCAGTTCTTGAGTATCACCAACAGCCCAACTCCAGTCCTCCAGTATCCCCAACAGCCCAACTCCAGTCCTCCAGTATCCCCAACAGCCCAACTCCAGTTCTTGAGTACCCCCAACAGCCCAACTCCAGTTCTTGAGTATCCCCAACAGCCCAACTCCAGTTCTTGAGTATCCCCAACAGCCCAACTCCAGTCCTCCAGTATCCCCAACAGCCCAACTCCAGTCCCCCAGTATCCCCAACAGCCAAACTCCAGTTCTTGAGTACCCCCAACAGCCCAACTCCAGTTCTTGAGTACCCCCAACTCCAGTCCTCCAGTATCCCCAACAGCCCAACTCCAGTACCCCCAACAGCCCAACTCCAGTTCTGGAGTACCCCCAACAGCCCAACTCCAGTCCTCCAGTATCCCCAACAGCCCAACTCCAGTTCTTGAGTATCTCCAACAGCCCAACTCTAGTCCTCCAGTATCCCCAACAGCCCAATTCCAGTCCTCCAGTATCCCCAACAGCCAAACTCCAGTTCTTGAGTACCCCCAACAGCCCAACTCCAGTTCTTGAGTACCCCCAACTCCAGTCCTCCAGTATCCCCAACAGCCCAACTCCAGTCCTCCAGTACCCCCAACAGCCCAACTCCAGTTCTTGAGTACCCCCAACAGCCCAACTCCAGTCCTCCAATATCCCCAACAGCCCAACTCCAGTTCTTGAGTATCCCCAACAGCCCAACTCTAGTCCTCCAGTATCCACAAAAGCCCAACTCCAGTCCTCCAGTATCCCCAACAGCCCAACTCCAGTCCTCCAGTACCTCCAACAGCCCAACTCCAGTTCTTGAGTACCCCCAACAGCCCAACTCCAGTTCTTGAGTATCCCCAACAGCCCAACTCCAGTCCTCCAGTATCCCCAACAGCCCAACTCCAGTTCTTGAGTATCCCCAACAGCCCATCTCCAGTTCTTGAGTATCCCCAAGAGCCCAACTCCAGTCCACCAGTATCCCCAACAGCCCAACTCCAGTTCTTGAGTACCCCCAACAGCCCAACTCCAGTTCTTGAGTATCCCCAACAGCCCAACTCCAGTTCTTGAGCATCCCCAACAGCCCAACTCCAGTCCTCCAGTAGCCCCAACAGCCCAACTCCAGTCCCCCAGTATCCCCAACAGCCCAACTCCAGTTCTTGAGTACCCACAACAGCCCAACTCCAGTCGTCCAGTATCCCGAACAGCCCAACTCCAGTTCTTGAGTGTCACCAACAGCCCAACTCCAGTCCTCCAGTATCCCCAACAGCCCAACTCCAGTCCTCCAGTATCCCCAACAGCCAAACTCCAGTTCTTGAGTACCCCCAACAGCCCAACTCCAGTCCTCCAGTATCCCCAACAGCCCAACTCCAGTCCTCCAGTACGCCCAACACCCCAACTCAAGTTTTTGAGTACCCCCACCAGCCCAACTCCAGTCCTCCAGTATCCCCAACAGCCCAACTCCAGTTCTTGAGTATCCCCAACAGCCCAACTCTAGTCCTCCAGTATCCACAACAGCCCAACTCCAGTCCTCCAGTATCCCCAACAGCCCAACTCCAGTTCTTGAGTATCCCCAACAGCCCAACTCCAGTTCTTGAGTACCCCCAACAGCAAAACTCCAGTTCATGAGAACCCCCAACAGCCGAACTCCAGTCCTCCAGTATCCCCAACAGCCCAACTCCAGTCCTCCAGTATCCCCAACAGCCCAACTCCAGTCCTCCAGTACCCCCAACAGCCCAACTCCAGTTCTTGAGTACCCCCAACAGCCCAACTCCAGTCCTCCAGTATCCCCAACAGCCCAACTCCAGTTCTTGAGTATCCCCAACAGCCCAACTCTAGTCCTCCAGTATCCACAACAGCCCAACTCCAGTCCTCCAGTAGCCCCAACAGCCCAACTCCAGTCCACCAGTATCCCCAACAGCCCAACTCCAGTTCTTGAGTACCCACAACAGCCCAACTCCAGTCGTCCAGTATCCCGAACAGCCCAACTCCAGTTCTTGAGTGTCACCAACAGCCCAACTCCAGTTCTTGAGTATCCCCAACAGCCAAACTCCAGTTCATGAGAACCCCCAACAGCACAACTCCAGTCTCCCAGTATCCCCAACAGCCCAACTCCAGTCCTCCAGTACCCTCAACAGCCCAACTCCAGTTCTTGAGTACCCCCAACAGCCCAACTCCAGTCTTCCAGTATCCCCAACAGCCCAACTCCAGTCCTCCAGTATCCCCAACAGCCCAACTCCAGTCCTCCAGTACCTCCAACAGCCCAACTCCAGTTCTTGAGTACCCCCAACAGCCCAACTCCAGTCCTCCAGTATCCCAACAGCCCAACTCCAGTTCTTGAGTACCCCCAACAGCCCAACTCCAGTTCTTGAGTATCCCCAACAGCCCAACTCCAGTTCTTGAGTATCCCCAAGAGCCCAACTCCAGTCCACCAGTATCCCCAACAGCCCAACTCCAGTTCTTGAGTACCCCCAACAGCCCAACTCCAGTTCTTGAGTATCCCCAACAGCCCAACTCCAGTTCTTGAGTATCCCCAACAGCCCAACTCCAGTCCTCCAGTATCCCCAACAGCCCAACTCCAGTCCCCCAGTATCCCCAGCAGCCCAACTCCAGTTCTTGAGTACCCACAACAGCCCAACTCCAGTCGTCCAGTATCCCCAACAGCCCAACTCCAGTTCTTGAGTATCACCAACAGCCCAACTCCAGTCCTCCAGTACCTCCAACAGCCCAACTCCAGTCCTCCAGTATCCCCAACAGCCCAACTCCAGCTCTTGAGTACCCCCAACAGCCCAACTCCAGTTCTTGAGTATCCCCAACAGCCCAACTCCAGTTCTTGAGTATCCCCAACAGCCCAACTCCAGTCCTCCAGTATCCCCAACAGCCCAACTCCAGTCCCCCAGTATCCCCAACAGCCAAACTCCAGTTCTTGAGTACCCCCAACAGCCCAACTCCAGTTCTTGAGTACCCCCAACTCCAGTCCTCCAGTATCCCCAACAGCCCAACTCCAGTACCCCCAACAGCCCAACTCCAGTTCTTGAGTACCCCCAACAGCCCAACTCCAGTCCTCCAGTATCCCCAACAGCCCAACTCCAGTTCTTGAGTATCTCCAACAGCCCAACTCTAGTCCTCCAGTATCCCCAACAGCCCAATTCCAGTCCTCCAGTATCCCCAACAGCCAAACTCCAGTTCTTGAGTACCCCCAACAGCCCAACTCCAGTTCTTGAGTACCCCCAACTCCAGTCCTCCAGTATCCCCAACAGCCCAACTCCAGTCCCCCAGTATCCCCAACAGCCCAACTCCAGTTCTTGAGTACCCACAACAGCCCAACTCCAGTCGTCCAGTATCCCCAACAGCCCAACTCCAGTTCTTGAGTATCACCAACAGCCCAACTCCAGTCCTCCAGTACCTCCAACAGCCCAACTCCAGTCCTCCAGTATCCCCAACAGCCCAACTCCAGCTCTTGAGTACCCCCAACAGCCCAACTCCAGTTCTTGAGTATCCCCAACAGCCCAACTCCAGTTCTTGAGTATCCCCAACAGCCCAACTCCAGTCCTCCAGTATCCCCAACAGCCCAACTCCAGTCCCCCAGTATCCCCAACAGCCAAACTCCAGTTCTTGAGTACCCCCAACAGCCCAACTCCAGTTCTTGAGTACCCCCAACTCCAGTCCTCCAGTATCCCCAACAGCCCAACTCCAGTACCCCCAACAGCCCAACTCCAGTTCTTGAGTACCCCCAACAGCCCAACTCCAGTCCTCCAGTATCCCCAACAGCCCAACTCCAGTTCTTGAGTATCTCCAACAGCCCAACTCTAGTCCTCCAGTATCCCCAACAGCCCAATTCCAGTCCTCCAGTATCCCCAACAGCCAAACTCCAGTTCTTGAGTACCCCCAACAGCCCAACTCCAGTTCTTGAGTACCCCCAACTCCAGTCCTCCAGTATCCCCAACAGCCCAACTCCAGTCCTCCAGTACCCCCAACAGCCCAACTCCAGTTCTTGAGTACCCCCAACAGCCCAACTCCAGTCCTCCAGTATCCCCAACAGCCCAACTCCAGTTCTTGAGTATCCCCAACAGCCCAACTCTAGTCCTCCAGTATCCACAAAAGCCCAACTCCAGTCCTCCAGTATCCCCAACAGCCCAACTCCAGTCCTCCAGTACCTCCAACAGCCCAACTCCAGTTCTTGAGTACCCCCAACAGCCCAACTCCAGTCCTCCAGTATCCCAACAGCCCAACTCCAGTTCTTGAGTACCCCCAACAGCCCAACTCCAGTTCTTGAGTATCCCCAACAGCCCAACTCCAGTTCTTGAGTATCCCCAACAGCCCAACTCCAGTCCTCCAGTAGCCCCAACAGCCCAACTCCAGTCCCCCAGTATCCCCAACAGCCCAACTCCAGTTCTTGAGTACCCACAACAGCCCAACTCCAGTCCTCCAGTATCCCGAACAGCCCAACTCCAGTTCTTGAGTGTCACCAACAGCCCAACTCCAGTCCTCCAGTATCCCCAACAGCCCAACTCCAGTCCTCCAGTATCCCCAACAGCCAAACTCCAGTTCTTGAGTACCCCCAACAGCCCAACTCCAGTTCTTGAGTACCCCCAACAGCCCAACTCCAGTCCTCCAGTATCCCCAACAGCCCAACTCCAGTCCTCCAGTACGCCCAACACCCCAACTCAAGTTTTTGAGTACCCCCAACAGCCCAACTCCAGTCCTCCAGTATCCCCAACAGCCCAACTCCAGTTCTTGAGTATCCCCAACAGCCCAACTCTAGTCCTCCAGTATCCACAACAGCCCAACTCCAGTCCTCCAGTATCCCCAACAGCCCAACTCCAGTTCTTGAGTCTCCCCAACAGCCCAACTCCAGTTCTTGAGTACCCCCAACAGCAAAACTCCAGTTCATGAGAACCCCCAACAGCCGAACTCCAGTCCTCCAGTATCCCCAACAGCCCAACTCCAGTCCTCCAGTATCCCCAACAGCCCAACTCCAGTCCTCCAGTACCCCCAACAGCCCAACTCCAGTTCTTGAGTACCCCCAACAGCCCAACTCCAGTCCTCCAGTATCCCCAACAGCCCAACTCCAGTTCTTGAGTATCCCCAACAGCCCAACTCTAGTCCTCCAGTATCCACAACAGCCCAACTCCAGTCCTCCAGTATCCCCAACAGCCCAACTCCAGTTCTTGAGTATCCCCAACAGCCAAACTCCAGTTCATGAGAACCCCCAACAGCCCAACTCCAGTCTCCCAGTATCCCCAACAGCCCAACTCCAGTCCTCCAGTACCCTCAAAAGCCCAACTCCAGTTCTTGAGTACCCCCAACAGCCCAACTCCAGTCTTCCAGTATCCCCAACAGCCCAACTCCAGTCCTCCAGTATCCCCAACAGCCCAACTCCAGTCCTCCAGTACCTCCAACAGCCCAACTCCAGTTTTTGAGTACCCCCAACAGCCCAACTCCAGTCCTCCAGTATCCCAACAGCCCAACTCCAGTTCTTGAGTACCCCCAAGAGCCCAACTCCAGTCCACCAGTATCCCCAACAGCCCAACTCCAGTTCTTGAGTACCCCCAACAGCCCAACTCCAGTTCTTGAGTATCCCCAAGAGCCCAACTCCAGTCCACCAGTATCCCCAACAGCCCAACTCCAGTTCTTGAGTATCCCCAACAGCCCAACTCCAGTTCTTGAGTATCCCCAACAGCCCAACTCCAGTCCTCCAGTATCCCCAACAGCCCAACTCCAGTCCCCCAGTATCCCCAACAGCCAAACTCCAGTTCTTGAGTACCCCCAACAGCCCAACTCCAGTTCTTGAGTACCCCCAACTCCAGTCCTCCAGTATCCCCAACAGCCCAACTCCAGTACCCCCAACAGCCCAACTCCAGTTCTTGAGTACCCCCAACAGCCCAACTCCAGTCCTCCAGTATCCCCAACAGCCCAACTCCAGTTCTTGAGTATCTCCAACAGCCCAACTCTAGTCCTCCAGTATCCCCAACAGCCCAATTCCAGTCCTCCAGTATCCCCAACAGCCAAACTCCAGTTCTTGAGTACCCCCAACAGCCCAACTCCAGTTCTTGAGTACCCCCAACTCCAGTCCTCCAGTATCCCCAACAGCCCAACTCCAGTCCCCCAGTATCCCCAACAGCCCAACTCCAGTTCTTGAGTACCCACAACAGCCCAACTCCAGTCGTCCAGTATCCCCAACAGCCCAACTCCAGTTCTTGAGTATCACCAACAGCCCAACTCCAGTCCTCCAGTACCTCCAACAGCCCAACTCCAGTCCTCCAGTATCCCCAACAGCCCAACTCCAGCTCTTGAGTACCCCCAACAGCCCAACTCCAGTTCTTGAGTATCCCCAACAGCCCAACTCCAGTTCTTGAGTATCCCCAACAGCCCAACTCCAGTCCTCCAGTATCCCCAACAGCCCAACTCCAGTCCCCCAGTATCCCCAACAGCCAAACTCCAGTTCTTGAGTACCCCCAACAGCCCAACTCCAGTTCTTGAGTACCCCCAACTCCAGTCCTCCAGTATCCCCAACAGCCCAACTCCAGTACCCCCAACAGCCCAACTCCAGTTCTTGAGTACCCCCAACAGCCCAACTCCAGTCCTCCAGTATCCCCAACAGCCCAACTCCAGTTCTTGAGTATCTCCAACAGCCCAACTCTAGTCCTCCAGTATCCCCAACAGCCCAATTCCAGTCCTCCAGTATCCCCAACAGCCAAACTCCAGTTCTTGAGTACCCCCAACAGCCCAACTCCAGTTCTTGAGTACCCCCAACTCCAGTCCTCCAGTATCCCCAACAGCCCAACTCCAGTCCTCCAGTACCCCCAACAGCCCAACTCCAGTTCTTGAGTACCCCCAACAGCCCAACTCCAGTCCTCCAGTATCCCCAACAGCCCAACTCTAGTCCTCCAGTATCCACAAAAGCCCAACTCCAGTCCTCCAGTATCCCCAACAGCCCAACTCCAGTCCTCCAGTACCTCCAACAGCCCAACTCCAGTTCTTGAGTACCCCCAACAGCCCAACTCCAGTCCTCCAGTATCCCAACAGCCCAACTCCAGTTCTTGAGTACCCCCAACAGCCCAACTCCAGTTCTTGAGTATCCCCAACAGCCCATCTCCAGTTCTTGAGTATCCTCAAGAGCCCAACTCCAGTCCACCAGTATCCCCAACAACCCAACTCCAGTTCTTGAGTACCCCCAACAGCCCAACTCCAGTTCTTGAGTATCCCCAACAGCCCAACTCCAGTTCTTGAGTATCCCCAACAGCCCAACTCCAGTCCTCCAGTAGCCCCAACAGCCCAACTCCAGTCCCCCAGTATCCCCAACAGCCCAACTCCAGTTCTTGAGTACCCACAACAGCCCAACTCCAGTCCTCCAGTATCCCGAACAGCCCAACTCCAGTTCTTGAGTGTCACCAACAGCCCAACTCCAGTCCTCCAGTATCCCCAACAGCCCAACTCCAGTCCTCCAGTATCCCCAACAGCCAAACTCCAGTTCTTGAGAACCCCCAACAGCCCAACTCCAGTTCTTGAGTACCCCCAACAGCCCAACTCCAGTCCTCCAGTATCCCCAACAGCCCAACTCCAGTCCTCCAGTACGCCCAACACCCCAACTCAAGTTTTTGAGTACCCCCAACAGCCCAACTCCAGTCCTCCAGTATCCCCAACAGCCCAACTCCAGTTCTTGAGTATCCCCAACAGCCCAACTCTAGTCCTCCAGTATCCACAACAGCCCAACTCCAGTCCTCCAGTATCCCCAACAGCCCAACTCCAGTTCTTGAGTATCCCCAACAGCCCAACTCCAGTTCTTGAGTACCCCCAACAGCAAAACTCCAGTTCATGAGAACCCCCAACAGCCGAACTCCAGTCCTCCAGTATCCTCAACAGCCCAACTCCAGTCCTCCAGTATCCCCAACAGCCCAACTCCAGTCCTCCAGTACCCCCAACAGCCCAACTCCAGTTCTTGAGTACCCCCAACAGCCCAACTCCAGTCCTCCAGTATCCCCAACAGCCCAACTCCAGTTCTTGAGTATCCCCAACAGCCCAACTCCAATCCACCAGTATCCCCAACAGCCCAACTCCAGTTCTTGGGTACCCACAACAGCCCAACTCCAGTTCTTGAGTATCCCCAACAGCCCAACTCCAGTCCTCCAGTATCCCCAACAGCCCAACTCCAGTCCTCCAGTATCCCCAACAGCCCAACTCCAGTCTTCCAGTACCCCCAACAGCCCAACTCCAGTTCTTGAGTACCCCCAACAGCCCAACTCCAGTCCCCCAGTATCTCCAACAGCCCAACTCCAGTTCTTGAGTACCCCAACAGCCCAACTCCAGTCCTCCAGTATCCCCAACAGCCCAACTCCAGTCCTCCAGTATCCCCAACAGCCCAACTCCAGTCCTCCAGTATCCCCAACAGCCCAACTCCAGTCCTCCAGTACCTCCAACAGCCCAACTCCAGTTCTTGAGTACCCCCAACAGCCAAACTCCAGTCCTCCAGTATCCCCAACAGCCCAACTCCAGTCCTCCAGTACCTCCAACAGCCCAACTCCAGTTCTTGAGTACCCCCAACAGCCAAACTCCAGTCCTCCAGTATCCCAACAGCCCAACTCCAGTCCTCCAGTATCCCCAACAGCCCAACTCCAGTCCTCCAGTATCCCCAACAGCCCAACTCCAGTCCTCCAGTACCCTCAACAGCCCAACTCCAGTCCTCCAGAATCCCCAACATCCCAACTCCAGTCCTCCAGTATCCCCAACAGCCGAACTCCAGTACTCCAGTATCCCCAACAGCCCAACTCCAGTCCTCCAGTGTCCCCAACAGCCCAACTCCAGTCCTCCAGTACCCCCAACAGCCCAACTCCAGTTCTTGAGTACCCCCAACAGCCCAACTCCAGTCCTCCAGTATCCCCAACAGCCCAACTCTAGTTCTTGAGTACCCCCAACAGCCCAACTCCAGTCCTCCAGTATCCCAACAGCCCAACTCCAGTCCTCCAGTATCCCCAACAGCCCAACTCCAGTCCTCCAGTATCCCCAACAGCCCAACTCCAGTTCTCGACTACCCCCAACAGCCCAACTCCAGTCCTCCAGTATCCCCAACAGCCCAACTCCAGTTCTTGAGTATCACCAACAGCCCAACTCTAGTCCTCCAGTATCCACAACAGCCCAACTCCAGTCCTCCAGTATCCCCAACAGCCCAACTCCAGTTCTTGAGTATCCCCAACAGCCCAACTCCAGTTCTTGAGTACCCCCAACAGCAAAACTCCAGTTCATGAGAACCCCCAACAGCCGAACTCCAGTCCTCCAGTATCCCCAACAGCCCAACTCCAGTCCTCCAGTATCCCCAACAGCCCAACTCCAGTCCTCCAGTACCCCCAACAGCCCAACTCCAGTCCTCCAGTATCCCCAACAGCCCAACTCCAGTTCTTGAGTATCCCCAACAGCCCAACTCTAGTCATCCAGTATCCACAACAGCCCAACTCCAGTCCTCCAGTATCCCCAACAGCCCAACTCCAGTTCTTGAGTATCCCCAATGGCCAAACTCCAGTTCATGAGAACCCCCAACAGCCCAACTCCAGTCTCCCAGTATCCCCAACAGCCCAACTCCAGTCCTCCAGTACCCACAACAGCCCAACTCCAGTCCTCCAGTATCCCCAACAGACCAACTCCAGTCCTCCAGTATCCCCAACAGCCCAACTCCAGTTCTTGAGTATCCCCAACGGCCAAACTCCAGTTCATGAGAACCTCCAACAGCCGAACTCCAGTCCTCCAGTATCCCCAACAGCCCAACTCCAGTCCTCCAGTATCCCCAACAGCCCAACTCCAGTCCTCCAGTACCCCCAACAGCCCAACTCCAGTTCTTGAGTATCCCCAACAGCCCAACTCTAGTCCTCCAGTATCCACAACAGCCCAACTCCAGTCCTCCAGTATCCCCAAAAGCCCAACTCCAGTTCTTGAGTATCCGCAACAGCCAAACTCCAGTTCATGAGAACCCCCAACAGCCCAACTCCAGTCTCCCAGTATCCCCAACAGCCCAACTCCAGTCCTCCAGTACCCTCAACAGCCCAACTCCAGTTCTTGAGTACCCCCAACAGCCCAACTCCAGTCTTCCAGTATCCCCAACAGCCCAACTCCAGTCCTCCAGTATCCCCAACAGCCCAACTCCAGTCCTCCAGTACCTCCAACAGCCCAACTCCAGTTCTTGAGTACCCCCAACAGCCCAACTCCAGTCCTCCAGTATCCCAACAGCCCAACTCCAGTTCTTGAGTACCCCCAACAGCCCAACTCCAGTTCTTGAGTATCCCCAACAGCCCAACTCCAGTTCTTGAGTATCCCCAAGAGCCCAACTCCAGTCCACCAGTATCCCCAACAGCCCAACTCCAGTTCTTGAGTACCCCCAACAGCCCAACTCCAGTTCTTGAGTATCCCCAACAGCCCAACTCCAGTTCTTGAGTATCCCCAACAGCCCAACTCCAGTCCTCCAGTATCCCCAACAGCCCAACTCCAGTCCCCCAGTATCCCCAACAGCCCAACTCCAGTTCTTGAGTACCCACAACAGCCCAACTCCAGTCGTCCAGTATCACCAACAGCCCAACTCCAGTCCTCCAGTATCCCCAACAGCCCAACTCCAGTCCTCCAGTATCCCCAACAGCCAAACTCCAGTTCTTGAGTACCCCCAACTCCAGTCCTCCAGTATCCCCAACAGCCCAACTCCAGTCCTCCAGTACCCCCAACAGCCAAACTCCAGTTCTTGAGTACCCCCAACAGCCCAACTCCAGTCCTCCAGTATCTCCAACAGCCCAACTCCAGTTCTTGAGTATCCCCAACAGCCCAACTCTAGTCCTCCAGTATCCACAACAGCCCAACTCCAGTCCTCCAGTATCCCCAACAGCCCAACTCCAGTTCTTGAGTATCCCCAACAGCCCAACTCCAGTTCTTGAGTACCCCCAACAGCCAAACTCCAGTTCATGAGAACCCCCAACAGCCCAACTCCAGTCTCCCAGTATCCCCAACAGCCCAACTCCAGTCCTCCAGTACCCTCAACAGCCCAACTCCAGTTCTTGAGTACCCCCAACAGCCCAACTCCAGTCCTCCAGTATCCCCAACAGCCCAACTCCAGTCCTCCAGTATCCCAACAGCCCAACTCCAGTTCTTGAGTACCCCGAACAGCCCAACTCCAGTTCTTGAGTATCCCCAACAGCCCATCTCCAGTTCTTGAGTATCCCCAAGAGCCCAACTCCAGTCCACCAGTACCTCCAACAGCCCAACTTCAGTTCTTGAGTATCCCCAACAGCCCAACTCCAGTTCTTGAGTATCCCCAACAGCCCAACTCCAGTCCTCCAGTAGCCCCAACAGCCCAACTCCAGTCCCCCAGTATCCCCAACAGCCCAACTCCAGTCGTCCAGTATCCCCAACAGCCCAACTCCAGTTCTTGAGTGTCACCAACAGCCCAACTCCAGTCCTCCAGTATCCCCAACAGCCCAACTCCAGTCCTCCAGTATCCCCAACAGCCAAACTCCAGTTCTTGAGTACCCCCAACAGCCCAACTCCAGTTCTTGAGTACCCCCAACAGCCCAACTCCAGTCCTCCAGTATCCCCAACAGCCCAACTCCAGTCCTCCAGTACCCCAAACAGCCCAACTCCAGTTCTTGAGTACCCCCAACAGCCCAACTCCAGTCCTCCAGTATCCCCAACAGCCCAACTCCAGTTCTTGAGTATCCCCAACAGCCCAACTCTAGTCCTCCAGTATCCACAACAGCCCAACTCCAGTTCTCCAGTATCCCCAACAGCCCAACTCCAGTTCTTGAGTATCCCCAACAGCCCAACTCCAGTTCTTGAGTACCCCCAACAGCAAAACTCCAGTTCATGAGAACCCCCAAAAGCCCAACTCCAGTCCTCCAGTATCCCCAACAGCCCAACTCCAGTCCTCCAGTATCCCCAACAGCCCAACTCCAGTCCTCCAGTACCCCCAACAGCCCAACTCTAGTTCTTGAGTACCCCCAACAGCCCAACTCCAGTCCTCCAGTATCCCAACAGCCCAACTCCAGTCCTCCAGTATCCCCAACAGCCCAACTCCAGTCCTCCAGTATCCCCAACAGCCCAACTCCAGTTCTCGACTACCCCCAACAGCCCAACTCCAGTCCTCCAGTATCCCCAACAGCCCAACTCCAGTTCTTGAGTATCACCAACAGCCCAACTCTAGTCCTCCAGTATCCACAACAGCCCAACTCCAGTCCTCCAGTATCCCCAACAGCCCAACTCCAGTTCTTGAGTATCCCCAACAGCCCAACTCCAGTTCTTGAGTACCCCCAACAGCAAAACTCCAGTTCATGAGAACCCCCAACAGCCGAACTCCAGTCCTCCAGTATCCCCAACAGCCCAACTCCAGTCCTCCAGTATCCCCAACAGCCCAACTCCAGTCCTCCAGTACCCCCAACAGCCCAACTCCAGTCCTCCAGTATCCCCAACAGCCCAACTCCAGTTCTTGAGTATCCCCAACAGCCCAACTCTAGTCATCCAGTATCCACAACAGCCCAACTCCAGTCCTCCAGTATCCCCAACAGCCCAACTCCAGTTCTTGAGTATCCCCAACGGCCAAACTCCAGTTCATGAGAACCCCCAACAGCCCAACTCCAGTCTCCCAGTATCCCCAACAGCCCAACTCCAGTCCTCCAGTACCCACAACAGCCCAACTCCAGTCCTCCAGTATCCCCAACAGACCAACTCCAGTCCTCCAGTATCCCCAACAGCCCAACTCCAGTTCTTGAGTATCCCCAACGGCCAAACTCCAGTTCATGAGAACCTCCAACAGCCGAACTCCAGTCCTCCAGTATCCCCAACAGCCCAACTCCAGTCCTCCAGTATCCCCAACAGCCCAACTCCAGTCCTCCAGTACCCCCAACAGCCCAACTCCAGTTCTTGAGTACCCCCAACAGCCCAACTCCAGTCCTCCAGTATCCCCAACAGCCCAACTCCAGTTCTTGAGTATCCCCAACAGCCCAACTCTAGTCCTCCAGTATCCACAACAGCCCAACTCCAGTCCTCCAGTATCCCCAAAAGCCCAACTCCAGTTCTTGAGTATCCGCAACAGCCAAACTCCAGTTCATGAGAACCCCCAACAGCCCAACTCCAGTCTCCCAGTATCCCCAACAGCCCAACTCCAGTCCTCCAGTACCCTCAACAGCCCAACTCCAGTTCTTGAGTACCCCCAACAGCCCAACTCCAGTCTTCCAGTATCCCCAACAGCCCAACTCCAGTCCTCCAGTATCCCCAACAGCCCAACTCCAGTCCTCCAGTACCTCCAACAGCCCAACTCCAGTTCTTGAGTACCCCCAACAGCCCAACTCCAGTCCTCCAGTATCCCAACAGCCCAACTCCAGTTCTTGAGTACCCCCAACAGCCCAACTCCAGTTCTTGAGTATCCCCAACAGCCCAACTCCAGTTCTTGAGTATCCCCAAGAGCCCAACTCCAGTCCACCAGTATCCCCAACAGCCCAACTCCAGTTCTTGAGTACCCCCAACAGCCCAACTCCAGTTCTTGAGTATCCCCAACAGCCCAACTCCAGTTCTTGAGTATCCCCAACAGCCCAACTCCAGTCCTCCAGTATCCCCAACAGCCCAACTCCAGTCCCCCAGTATCCCCAACAGCCCAACTCCAGTTCTTGAGTACCCACAACAGCCCAACTCCAGTCGTCCAGTATCACCAACAGCCCAACTCCAGTCCTCCAGTATCCCCAACAGCCCAACTCCAGTCCTCCAGTATCCCCAACAGCCAAACTCCAGTTCTTGAGTACCCCCAACTCCAGTCCTCCAGTATCCCCAACAGCCCAACTCCAGTCCTCCAGTACCCCCAACAGCCAAACTCCAGTTCTTGAGTACCCCCAACAGCCCAACTCCAGTCCTCCAGTATCTCCAACAGCCCAACTCCAGTTCTTGAGTATCCCCAACAGCCCAACTCTAGTCCTCCAGTATCCACAACAGCCCAACTCCAGTCCTCCAGTATCCCCAACAGCCCAACTCCAGTTCTTGAGTATCCCCAACAGCCCAACTCCAGTTCTTGAGTACCCCCAACAGCCAAACTCCAGTTCATGAGAACCCCCAACAGCCCAACTCCAGTCTCCCAGTATCCCCAACAGCCCAACTCCAGTCCTCCAGTACCCTCAACAGCCCAACTCCAGTTCTTGAGTACCCCCAACAGCCCAACTCCAGTCCTCCAGTATCCCCAACAGCCCAACTCCAGTCCTCCAGTATCCCAACAGCCCAACTCCAGTTCTTGAGTACCCCCAACAGCCCAACTCCAGTTCTTGAGTATCCCCAACAGCCCATCTCCAGTTCTTGAGTATCCCCAAGAGCCCAACTCCAGTCCACCAGTACCTCCAACAGCCCAACTTCAGTTCTTGAGTATCCCCAACAGCCCAACTCCAGTTCTTGAGTATCCCCAACAGCCCAACTCCAGTCCTCCAGTAGCCCCAACAGCCCAACTCCAGTCCCCCAGTATCCCCAACAGCCCAACTCCAGTCGTCCAGTATCCCCAACAGCCCAACTCCAGTTCTTGAGTGTCACCAACAGCCCAACTCCAGTCCTCCAGTATCCCCAACAGCCCAACTCCAGTCCTCCAGTATCCCCAACAGCCAAACTCCAGTTCTTGAGTACCCCCAACAGCCCAACTCCAGTTCTTGAGTACCCCCAACAGCCCAACTCCAGTCCTCCAGTATCCCCAACAGCCCAACTCCAGTCCTCCAGTACCCCAAACAGCCCAACTCCAGTTCTTGAGTACCCCCAACAGCCCAACTCCAGTCCTCCAGTATCCCCAACAGCCCAACTCCAGTTCTTGAGTATCCCCAACAGCCCAACTCTAGTCCTCCAGTATCCACAACAGCCCAACTCCAGTTCTCCAGTATCCCCAACAGCCCAACTCCAGTTCTTGAGTATCCCCAACAGCCCAACTCCAGTTCTTGAGTACCCCCAACAGCAAAACTCCAGTTCATGAGAACCCCCAAAAGCCCAACTCCAGTCCTCCAGTATCCCCAACAGCCCAACTCCAGTCCTCCAGTATCCCCAACAGCCCAACTCCAGTCCTCCAGTACCCCCAACAGCCCAACTCCAGTTCTTGAGTACCCCCAACAGCCCAACTCCAGTCCTCCAGTATCCCCAACAGCCCAACTCCAGTTCTTGAGTATCCCCAACAGCCCAACTCTAGTCCTCCAGTATCCACAACAGCCCAACTCCAGTCCTCCAGTATCCCCAACAGCCCAACTCCAGTTCTTGAGTATCCCCAACAGCCAAACTCCAGTTCATGAGAACCCCCAACAGCCCAACTCCAGTCTCCCAGTATCCCCAACAGCCCAACTCCAGTCCTCCAGTACCCTCAACAGCCCAACTCCAGTTCTTGAGTACCCCCAACAGCCCAACTCCAGTCTTCCAGTATCCCCAACAGCCCAACTCCAGTCCTCCAGTATCCCCAACAGCCCAACTCCAGTCCTCCAGTATCCCAACAGCCCAACTCCAGTTCTTGAGTACCCCCAACAGCCCAACTCCAGTTCTTGAGTATCGCCAACAGCCCAACTCCAGTTCTTGAGTATCCCCAAGAGCCCAACTCCAGTCCACCAGTATCCCCAACAGCCCAACTCCGGTTCTTGAGTACCCCCAACAGCCCAACTCCAGTTCTTGAGTATCCCCAACAGCCCAACTCCAGTTCTTGAGTATCCCCAACAGCCCAACTCCAGTCCTCCAGTATCCCCAACAGCCCAACTCCAGTCCCCCAGTATCCCCAACAGCCCAACTCCAGTTCTTGAGTACCCACAACAGCCCAACTCCAGTCGTCCAGTATCCCCAACAGCCCAACTCCAGTTCTTGAGTATCACCAACAGCCCAACTCCAGTCCTCCAGTAACCCCAACAGCCCAACTCCAGTCCTCCAGTATCCCCAACAGCCCAACTCCAGTTCTTGAGTACCCCCAACAGCCCAACTCCAGTTCTTGAGTATCCCCAACAGCCCAACTCCAGTTCTTGAGTATCCCCAACAGCCCAACTCCAGTCCTCCAGTATCCCCAACAGCACAACTCCAGTCCCCCAGTATCCCCAACAGCCAAACTCCAGTTCTTGAGTACCCCCAACAGCCCAACTCCAGTTCTTGAGTACCCCCAACTCCAGTCCTCCAGTATCCCCAACAGCCCAACTCCAGTCCTCCAGTACCCCCAACAGCCCAACTCCAGTTCTTGAGTACCCCCAACAGCCCAACTCCAGTCCTCCAGTATCCCCAACAGCCCAACTCCAGTTCTTGAGTATCTCCAACAGCCCAACTCTAGTCCTCCAGTATCCACAACAGCCCAACTCCAGTCCTCCAGTATCCCCAACAGCCCAACTCCAGTTCTTGAGTATCCCCAACAGCCCAACTCCAGTTCTTGAGTACCCCCAACAGCCCAACTCCAGTCCTCCAGTATCCCCAACAGCCCAACTCCAGTCCTCCAGTACCTCCAACAGCCCAACTCCAGTTCTTGAGTACCCCTAACAGCCCAACTCCAGTCAACCAGTATCCCAACAGCCCAACTCCAGTTCTTGAGTACCCCCAACAGCCCAACTCCAGTTCTTGAGTATCCCCAACAGCCCAACTCCAGTTCTTGAGTATCCCCAACAGCCCAACTCCAATCCACCAGTATCCCCAACAGCCCAACTCCAGTTCTTGGGTACCCACAACAGCCCAACTCCAGTTCTTGAGTATCCCCAACAGCCCAACTCCAGTCCTCCAGTATCCCCAACAGCCCAACTCCAGTCCTCCAGTATCCCCAACAGCCGAACTCCAGTCTTCCATTACCCCCAACAGCCCAACTCCAGTTCTTGAGTACCCCCAACAGCCCAACTCCAGTTCTCCAGTACCCCCAACAGCCCAACTCCAGTTCTTGAGTACCCCCAACAGCCCAACTCCAGTCCTCCAGTATCCCCAACAGCCCAACTCCAGTTCTTGAGTATCCCCAACAGCCCAACTCTAGTCCTCCAGTATCCACAACAGCCCAACTCCAGTCCTCCAGTATCCCCAACAGCCCAACTCCAGTTCTTGAGTATCCCCAACAGCCCAACTCCAGTTCTTGAGTACCCCCAACAGCCAAACTCCAGTTCATGAGAACCCCCAACAGCCCAACTCCAGTCTCCCAGTATCCCCAACAGCCCAACTCCAGTCCTCCAGTATCCCCAATAGCCCAACTCCAGTTCTTGAGTACCCACAACAGCCCAACTCCAGTTCTTGAGTATCCCCAACAGCCCAACTCCAGTCCTCCAGTATACCAAACAGCCCAACTCCAGTCCTCCAGTATCCCCAACAGCCCAACTCCAGTCCTCCAGTATCCCCAACAGCCCAACTCCAGTCCTCCAGAATCCCCAACAGCCCAACTCCAGTCCTCCAGTATCCCCAACAGCCCAACTCCAGTCCTCCAGTACCTCCAACAGCCCAACTCCAGTTCTTGAGTACCCCTAACAGCCCAACTCCAGTCAACCAGTATCCCAACAGCCCAACTCCAGTTCTTGAGTACCCCCAACAGCCCAACTCCAGTTCTTGAGTATCCCCAACAGCCCAACTCCAGTTCTTGAGTATCCCCAACAGCCCAACTCCAATCCACCAGTATCCCCAACAGCCCAACTCCAGTTCTTGGGTACCCACAACAGCCCAACTCCAGTTCTTGAGTATCCCCAACAGCCCAACTCCAGTCCTCCAGTATCCCCAACAGCCCAACTCCAGTCCTCCAGTATCCCCAACAGCCGAACTCCAGTCTTCCATTACCCCCAACAGCCCAACTCCAGTTCTTGAGTACCCCCAACAGCCCAACTCCAGTTCTCCAGTACCCCCAACAGCCCAACTCCAGTTCTTGAGTACCCCCAACAGCCCAACTCCAGTCCTCCAGTATCCCCAACAGCCCAACTCCAGTTCTTGAGTATCCCCAACAGCCCAACTCTAGTCCTCCAGTATCCACAACAGCCCAACTCCAGTCCTCCAGTATCCCCAACAGCCCAACTCCAGTTCTTGAGTATCCCCAACAGCCCAACTCCAGTTCTTGAGTACCCCCAACAGCCAAACTCCAGTTCATGAGAACCCCCAACAGCCCAACTCCAGTCTCCCAGTATCCCCAACAGCCCAACTCCAGTCCTCCAGTATCCCCAATAGCCCAACTCCAGTTCTTGAGTACCCACAACAGCCCAACTCCAGTTCTTGAGTATCCCCAACAGCCCAACTCCAGTCCTCCAGTATACCAAACAGCCCAACTCCAGTCCTCCAGTATCCCCAACAGCCCAACTCCAGTCCTCCAGTATCCCCAACAGCCCAACTCCAGTCCTCCAGAATCCCCAACAGCCCAACTCCAGTCCTCCAGTATCCCCAACAGCCGAACTCCAGTCCTCCAGTATCCCCAACAGCCCAACTCCAGTCCTCCAGTATCCCCAACAGCCGAACTCCAGTCTTCCATTACCCCCAACAGCCCAACTCCAGTTCTTGAGTACCCCCAACAGCCCAACTCCAGTCCTCCAGTATCCCCAACAGCCCAACTCCAGTTCTTGAGTATCCCCAACAGCCCAACTCTAGTCCTCCAGTATCCACAACAGTCCAACTCCAGTCCTCCAGTATCCCCAACAGCCCAACTCCAGTTCTTGAGTATCCCCAACAGCCAAACTCCAGTTCATGAGAACCCCCAACAGCCCAACTCCAGTCTCCCAGTATCCCCAACAGCCCAACTCCAGTCCTCCAGTACCCTCAACAGCCCAACTCCAGTTCTTGAGTACCCCCAACAGCCCAACTCCAGTCTTCCAGTATCCCCAACAGCCCAACTCCAGTCCTCCAGTATCCCCAACAGCCCAACTCCAGTCCTCCAGTACCTCCAACAGCCCAACTCCAGTTCTTGAGTACCCCCAACAGCCCAACTCCAGTCCTCCAGTATCCCCAACAGCCCATCTCCAGTTCTTGAGTATCCCCAAGAGCCCAACTCCAGTCCACCAGTGTCCCCAACAGCCCAACTCCAGTTCTTGAGTACCATCAACAGCCCAACTCCAGTTCTTGAGTATCCCCAACAGCCCAACTCCAGTTCTTGAGTATCCCCAACAGCCCAACTCCAATCCTCCAGTAGCCCCAACAGCCCAACTCCAGTCCACCAGTATCCCCAACAGCCCAACTCCAGTTCTTGAGTACCCCCAACAGCCCAACTCCAGTTCTTGAGTATCCCCAACAGCCCAACTCCAGTTATTGAGTATCCCCAACAGCCCAACTCCAGTCCTCCAGTATCCCCAACAGCCCAACTCCAGTCCCCCAGTATCCCCAACAGCCCAACTCCAGTTCTTGAGTACCCACAACAGCCCAACTCCAGTCGTCCAGTATCCCCAACAGCCCAACTCCAGTTCTTGAGTATCACCAACAGCCCAACTCCAGTCCTCCAGTATCCCCAACAGCCCAACTCCAGTCCTCCAGTACCTCCAACAGCCCAACTCCAGTTCTTGAGTACCCCCAACAGCCCAACTCCAGTCCTCCAGTATCCCCAACAGCCCATCTCCAGTTCTTGAGTATCCCCAAGAGCCCAACTCCAGTCAACCAGTATCCCCAACAGCCCAACTCCAGTTCTTGAGTACCCTCAACAGCCCAACTCCAGTTCTTGAGTATCCCCAACATCCCAACTCCAGTTCTTGAGTATCCCCAACAGCCCAACTCCAGTCCTCCAGTAGCCCCAACAGCCCAACTCCAGTCCACCAGTATCCCCAACAGCCCAACTCCAGTTCTTGAGTACCCCCAACAGCCCAACTCCAGTTCTTGAGTATCCCCAACAGCCCAACTCCAGTTATTGAGTATCCCCAACAGCCCAACTCCAGTCCTCCAGTATCCCCAACAGCCCAACTCCAGTCCCCCAGTATCCCCAACAGCCCAACTCCAGTTCTTGAGTACCCACAACAGCCCAACTCCAGTCGTCCAATATCCCCAACAGCCCAACTCCAGTTCTTGAGTATCACCAACAGCCCAACTCCAGTCCTCCAGTATCCCCAACAGCCCAACTCCAGTCCTCCAGTATCCCCAACAGCCCAACTCCAGTTCTTGAGTACCCCCAACAGCCCAACTCCAGTTCTTGAGTATCCCCAACAGCCCAACTCCAGTTATTGAGTATCCCCAACAGCCCAACTCCAGTCCTCCAGTATCCCCAACAGCCCAACTCCAGTCCCCCAGTATCCCCAACAGCCCAACTCCAGTTCTTGAGTACCCACAACAGCCCAACTCCAGTCGTCCAGTATCCCCAACAGCCCAACTCCAGTTCTTGAGTATCACCAACAGCCCAACTCCAGTCCTCCAGTATCCCCAACAGCCCAACTCCAGTCCTCCAGTATCCCCAACAGCCCAACTCCAGTTCTTGAGTACCCCCAACAGCCCAACTCCAGTTCTTGAGTATCCCCAACAGCCCAACTCCAGTTCTTGAGTATCCCCAACAGCCCAACTCCAGTCCTCCAGTATCCCCAACAGCCCAACTCCAGTCCCCCAGTATCCCCAACAGCCAAACTCCAGTTCTTGAGTACCCCCAACAGCCCAACTCCAGTTCTTGAGTACCCCCAACTCCAGTCCTCCAGTATCCCCAACAGCCCAACTCCAGTCCTCCAGTACCCCCAACAGCCAAACTCCAGTTCATGAGAACCCCCAACAGCCCAACTCCAGTCTAACAGCATCCCCAACAGCCCAACTCCAGTCCTCCAGTACCATCAACAGCCCAACTCCAGTTCTTGAGTACCCCCAACAGCCCAACTCCAGTCCTCCAGTATCCCCAACAGCCCAACTCCTGTCCTCCAGTATCCCCAATAGCCCAACTCCAGTTCTTGAGTAGCCACAAAAGCCCAACTCCAGTTCTTGAGTATCCCCAACAGGCCAACTCCAGTCTTCCAGTATACCAAACAGCCCAACTCCAGTCCTCCAGTATCCCCAACAGCCCAACTCCAGTCCTCCAGTATCCCCAACAGCCCAACTCCAGTCCTCCAGAATCCCCAACAGCCCAACTCCAGTCCTCCAGTATCCCCAACAGCCGAACTCCAGTCCTCCAGTATCCCCAACAGCCCAACTCCAGTCCTCCAGTATCCCCAACAGCCCAACTCCAGTCCTCCAGTACCCCCAACAGCCCAACTCCAGTTCTTGAGTACCCCCAACATCCCAACTCAAGTCCTCCAGTATCCCCAACAGCCCAACTCCAGTTCTTGAGTATCCCCAACAGCCCAACTCTAGTCCTCCAGTATCCACAACAGTCCAACTCCAGTCCTCCAGTATCCCCAACAGCCCAACTCCAGTTCTTGAGTATCCCCAACAGCCAAACTCCAGTTCATGAGAACCCCCAACAGCCCAACTCCAGTCTCCCAGTATCCCCAACAGCCCAACTCCAGTCCTCCAGTACCCTCAACAGCCCAACTCCAGTTCTTGAGTACCCCCAACAGCCCAACTCCAGTCTTCCAGTATCCCCAACAGCCCAACTCCAGTCCTCCAGTATCCCCAACAGCCCAACTCCAGTCCTCCAGTACCTCCAACAGCCCAACTCCAGTTCTTGAGTATCCCCAACAGCCCATCTCCAGTTCTTGAGTATCCCCAAGAGCCCAACTCCAGTCCACCAGTACCCCCAACAGCCCAACTCCAGTCCTCCAGTATCCCAACAGCCCAACTCCAGTTCTTCAGTACCCCCAACAGCCCAACTCCAGTTCTTGAGTATCCCCAACAGCCCATCTCCAGTTCTTGAGTATCCCCAAGAGCCCAACTCCAGTCCACCAGTATCCCCAAGAGCCCAACTCCAGTTCTTGAGTACCCCCAACAGCCCAACTCCAGTTCTTGAGTATCCCCAACAGCCCAACTCCAGTTATTGAGTATCCCCAACAGCCCAACTCCAGTCCTCCAGTAGCCCCAACAGCCCAACTCCAGTCCACCAGTATCCCCAACAGCCCAACTCCAGTTCTTGAGTACCCCCAACAGCCCAACTCCAGTTCTTGAGTATCCCCAACAGCCCAACTCCAGTTATTGAGTATCCCCAACAGCCCAACTCCAGTCCTCCAGTATCCCCAACAGCCCAACTCCAGTCCCCCAGTATCCCCAACGGCCCAAATCCAGTTCTTGAGTACCCACAACAGCCCAACTCCAGTCGTCCAGTATCCCCAACAGCCCAACTCCAGTTCTTGAGTATCACCAACAGCCCAACTCCAGTCCTCCAGTATCCCCAACAGCCCAACTCCAGTCCTCCAGTACCCCCAACAGCCCAACTCCAGTTCTTGAGTATCCCCAACAGCCCAACTCCAGTTCTTGAGTATCCCCAACAGCCCAACTCCAGTCCTCCAGTATCCCCAACAGCCAAACTCCAGTTCTTGAGTACCCCCAACAGCCCAACTCCAGTTCTTGAGTACCCCCAACAGCCCAACTCCAGTTCTTGAGTATCCCCAACAGCCCAACTCCAGTCCCCCAGTATCCCCAACAGCCAAACTCCAGTTCTTGAGTACCCCCAACAGCCCAACTCCAGTTCTTGAGTACCCCCAACAGCCCAACTCCAGTTCTTGAGTATCCCCAAGAGCCCAACTCCAGTCCACCAGTACCCCCAACAGCCCAACTCCAGTCCTCCAGTATCCCAACAGCCCAACTCCAGTTCTTCAGTACCCCCAACAGCCCAACTCCAGTTCTTGAGTATCCCCAAGAGCCCAACTCCAGTCCACCAGTACCCCCAACAGCCCAACTCCAGTCCTCCAGTATCCCAACAGCCCAACTCCAGTTCTTCAGTACCCCCAACAGCCCAACTCCAGTTCTTGAGTATCCCCAACAGCCCATCTCCAGTTCTTGAGTATCCCCAACAGCCCAACTCCAGTTCTTGAGTACCCCCAACAGCCCAACTCCAGTTCTTGAGTATCCCCAACAGCCCAACTCCAGTTATTGAGTATCCCCAACAGCCCAACTCCAGTCCTCCAGTAGCCCCAACAGCCCAACTCCAGTCCACCAGTATCCCCAACAGCCCAACTCCAGTTCTTGAGTACCCCCAACAGCCCAACTCCAGTTCTTGAGTATCCCCAACAGCCCAACTCCAGTTATTGAGTATCCCCAACAGCCCAACTCCAGTCCTCCAGTATCCCCAACAGCCCAACTCCAGTCCCCCAGTATCCCCAACAGCCCAACTCCAGTTCTTGAGTACCCACAACAGCCCAACTCCAGTCGTCCAGTATCCCCAACAGCCCAACTCCAGTTCTTGAGTATCACCAACAGCCCAACTCCAGTCCTCCAGTATCCCCAACAGCCCAACTCCAGTCCTCCAGTATCCCCAACAGCCCAACTCCAGTTCTTGAGTACCCCCAACAGCCCAACTCCAGTTCTTGAGTATCCCCAACAGCCCAACTCCAGTTCTTGAGTATCCCCAACAGCCCAACTCCAGTCCTCCAGTATCCCCAACAGCCCAACTCCAGTCCCCCAGTATCCCCAACAGCCAAACTCCAGTTCTTGAGTACCCCCAACAGCCCAACTCCAGTTCTTGAGTACCCCCAACTCCAGTCCTCCAGTATCCCCAACAGCCCAACTCCAGTCCTCCAGTACCCCCAACAGCCCAACTCCAGTTCTTGAGTACCCCCAACAGCCCAACTCCAGTCCTCCAGTATCCCCAACAGCCCAACTCCAGTTCTTGAGTATCCCCAACAGCCCAACTCTAGTCCTCCAGTATCCACAACAGCCCAACTCCAGTCCTCCAGTATCCCCAACAGCCCAACTCCAGTTCTTGAGTATCCCCAACAGCCCAACTCCAGTTCTTGAGTACCCCCAACAGCCCAACTCCAGTTCATGAGAACCCCCAACAGCCCAACTCCAGTCTCCCAGTATCCCCAACAGCCCAACTCCAGTCCTCCAGTACCCTCAACAGCCCAACTCCAGTTCTTGAGTACCCCCAACAGCCCAACTCCAGTCCTCCAGTATCCCCAACAGCCCAACTCCAGTCCTCCAGTATCCCCAACAGCCCAACTCCAGTCCTCCAGTACCTCCAACAGCCCAACTCCAGTTGTTGAGTACCCCCAACAGCCCAACTCCAGTCATCCAGTATCCCAACAGCCCAACTCCAGTTCTTGAGTACCCCCAACAGCCCAACTCCAGTTCTTGAGTATCCCCAACAGCCCAACTCCAGTTCTTGAGTATCCCCAAGAGCCCAACTCCAGTCCACCAGTATCCCCAACAGCCCAACTCCAGTTCTTGAGTACCCCCAACAGCCCAACTCCAGTTCTTGAGTATCCCCAACAGCCCAACTCCAGTTCTTGAGTATCCCCAACATCCCAACTCCAGTCCTCCAGTATCCCCAACAGCCCAACTCCAGTCGCCCAGTATCCCCAACAGCCCAACTCCAGTCCCCCAGTATCCCCAACAGCCCAACTCCAGTCGTCCAGTATCCCCAACAGCCCAACTCCAGTTCTTGAGCATCACCAACAGCCCAACTCCAGTCCTCCAGTATCCCCAACAGCCCAACTCCAGTCCTCCAGTATCCCCAACAGCCAAACTCCAGTTCTTGAGTACCCCCAACAGCCCAACTCCAGTTCTTGAGTACCCCCAACAGCCCAACTCCAGTCCTCCAGTATCCCCAACAGCCCAACTCCAGTTCTTGAGTATCCCCAACAGCCCAACTCCAATCCACCAGTATCCCCAACAGCCCAACTCCAGTTCTTGGGTACCCACAACAGCCCAACTCCAGTTCTTGAGTATCCCCAACAGCCCAACTCCAGTCCTCCAGTATCCCCAACAGCCCAACTCCAGTCCTCCAGTATCCCCAACAGCCCAACTCCAGTCTTCCAGTAACCCCAACAGCCCAACTCCAGTTCTTGAGTACCCCCAACAGCCCAACTCCAGTCCCCCAGTATCCCCAACAGCCCAACTCCAGTTCTTGAGTACCCCCAACAGCCCAACTCCAGTCCTCCAGTATCCACAACAGCCCAACTCCAGTCCTCCAGTATCCCCAACAGCCCAACTCCAGTCCTCCAGCATTCCCAACAGCCCAACTCCAGTCCTCCAGTACCTCCAACAGCCCAACTCCAGTTCTTGAGTACCCCCAACAGCCAAACTCCAGTCCTCCAGTATCCCCAACAGCCCAACTCCAGTCCTCCAGTACCTCCAACAGCCCAACTCCAGTTCTTGAGTACCCCAAACAGCCAAACTCCAATCCTCCAGTATCCCAACAGCCCAACTCCAGTCCTCCAGTATCCTCAACAGCCCAACTCCAGTCCTCCAGTATCCCCAACAGCCCAACTCCAGTCCTCCAGTACCCTCAACAGCCCAACTCCAGTCCTCCAGAATCCCCAACATCCCAACTCCAGTCCTCCAGTATCCCCAACAGCCGAACTCCAGTCCTCCAGTATCCCCAACAGCCCAACTCCAGTCCTCCAGTACCCCCAACAGCCCAACTCCAGTTCTTGAGTACCCCCAACAGCCCAACTCCAGTCCTCCAGTATCCCCAACAGCCCAACTCTAGTTCTTGAGTACCCCCAACAGCCCAACTCCAGTCCTCCAGTATCCCAACAGCCCAACTCCAGTCCTCCAGTATCCCCAACAGCCCAACTCCAGTTCTCGACTACCCCCAACAGCCCAACTCCAGTCCTCCAGTATCCCCAACAGCCCAACTCCAGTTCTTGAGTATCACCAACAGCCCAACTCCAGTTATTGAGTATCCCCAACAGCCCAACTCCAGTTATTGAGTATCCCCAACAGCCCAACTCCAGTCCTCCAGTATCCCCAACAGCCCAACTCCAGTCCTCCAGCATCCCCAACAGCCCAACTCCAGTCCTCCAGTATCCCCAACAGCCCAACTCCAGTTCTTGAGTACCCCCAACAGCCCAACTCCAGTTCTTGAGTACCCCCAACTCCAGTCCTCCAGTATCCCCAACAGCCCAACTCCAGTCCTCCAGTACCCCCAACAGCCCAACTCCAGTTCTTGAGTACCCCCAACAGCCCAACTCCAGTCCTCCAGTATCCCCAACAGCCCAACTCCAGTTCTTGAGTATCCCCAACAGCCCAACTCTAGTCCTCCAGTATCCACAACAGCCCAACTCCAGTCCTCCAGTATCCCCAACAGCCCAACTCCAGTTCTTGAGTATCCCCAACAGCCCAACTCCAGTTCTTGAGTACCCCCAACAGCCCAACTCCAGTTCATGAGAACCCCCAACAGCCCAACTCCAGTCTCCCAGTATCCCCAACAGCCCAACTCCAGTCCTCCAGTACCCTCAACAGCCCAACTCCAGTTCTTGAGTACCCCCAACAGCCCAACTCCAGTCCTCCAGTATCCCCAACAGCCCAACTCCAGTCCTCCAGTATCCCCAACAGCCCAACTCCAGTCCTCCAGTACCTCCAACAGCCCAACTCCAGTTGTTGAGTACCCCCAACAGCCCAACTCCAGTCATCCAGTATCCCAACAGCCCAACTCCAGTTCTTGAGTACCCCCAACAGCCCAACTCCAGTTCTTGAGTATCCCCAACAGCCCAACTCCAGTTCTTGAGTATCCCCAAGAGCCCAACTCCAGTCCACCAGTATCCCCAACAGCCCAACTCCAGTTCTTGAGTACCCCCAACAGCCCAACTCCAGTTCTTGAGTATCCCCAACAGCCCAACTCCAGTTCTTGAGTATCCCCAACATCCCAACTCCAGTCCTCCAGTATCCCCAACAGCCCAACTCCAGTCGCCCAGTATCCCCAACAGCCCAACTCCAGTCCCCCAGTATCCCCAACAGCCCAACTCCAGTCGTCCAGTATCCCCAACAGCCCAACTCCAGTTCTTGAGCATCACCAACAGCCCAACTCCAGTCCTCCAGTATCCCCAACAGCCCAACTCCAGTCCTCCAGTATCCCCAACAGCCAAACTCCAGTTCTTGAGTACCCCCAACAGCCCAACTCCAGTTCTTGAGTACCCCCAACAGCCCAACTCCAGTCCTCCAGTATCCCCAACAGCCCAACTCCAGTTCTTGAGTATCCCCAACAGCCCAACTCCAATCCACCAGTATCCCCAACAGCCCAACTCCAGTTCTTGGGTACCCACAACAGCCCAACTCCAGTTCTTGAGTATCCCCAACAGCCCAACTCCAGTCCTCCAGTATCCCCAACAGCCCAACTCCAGTCCTCCAGTATCCCCAACAGCCCAACTCCAGTCTTCCAGTAACCCCAACAGCCCAACTCCAGTTCTTGAGTACCCCCAACAGCCCAACTCCAGTCCCCCAGTATCCCCAACAGCCCAACTCCAGTTCTTGAGTACCCCCAACAGCCCAACTCCAGTCCTCCAGTATCCACAACAGCCGAACTCCAGTCCTCCAGTATCCCCAACAGCCCAACTCCAGTCCTCCAGCATTCCCAACAGCCCAACTCCAGTCCTCCAGTACCTCCGACTGCCCAACTCCAGTTCTTGAGTACCCCCAACAGCCAAACTCCAGTCCTCCAGTATCCCCAACAGCCCAACTCCAGTCCTCCAGTACCTCCAACAGCCCAACTCCAGTTCTTGAGTACCCCAAACAGCCAAACTCCAATCCTCCAGTATCCCAACAGCCCAACTCCAGTCCTCCAGTATCCTCAACAGCCCAACTCCAGTCCTCCAGTATCCCAACAGACCAACTCCAGTCCTCCAGTACCCTCAACAGCCCAACTCCAGTCCTCCAGAATCCCCAACATCCCAACTCCAGTCCTCCAGTATCCCCAACAGCCGAACTCCAGTCCTCCAGTATCCCCAACAGCCCAACTCCAGTCCTCCAGTACCCCCAACAGCCCAACTCCAGTTCTTGAGTACCCCCAACAGCCCAACTCCAGTCCTCCAGTATCCCCAACAGCCCAACTCTAGTTCTTGAGTACCCCCAACAGCCCAACTCCAGTCCTCCAGTATCCCAACAGCCCAACTCCAGTCCTCCAGTATCCCCAACAGCCCAACTCCAGTTCTCGACTACCCCCAACAGCCCAACTCCAGTCCTCCAGTATCCCCAACAGCCCAACTCCAGTTCTTGAGTATCACCAACAGCCCAACTCCAGTTATTGAGTATCCCCAACAGCCCAACTCCAGTTATTGAGTATCCCCAACAGCCCAACTCCAGTCCTCCAGTATCCCCAACAGCCCAACTCCAGTCCTCCAGTATCCCCAACAGCCCAACTCCAGTCCTCCAGTACCCCCAACAGCCCAACTCCAGTTCTTGAGTACCCCCAACAGCCCAACTCCAGTCCTCCAGTATCCCCAACAGCCCAACTCCAGTTCTTGAGTATCCCCAACAGCCCAACTCTAGTCCTCCAGTATCCACAACAGCCCAACTCCAGTCCTCCAGTATCCCCAACAGCCCAACTCCAGTTCTTGAGTATCCCCAACAGCCCAACTCCAGTTCTTGAGTACCCCCAACAGCCCAACTCCAGTTCATGAGAACCCCCAACAGCCCAACTTCAGTCTCCCAGTATCCCCAACAGCCCAACTCCAGTCCTCCAGTACCCTCAACAGCCCAACTCCAGTTCTTGAGTACCCCCAACAGCCCAACTCCAGTCCTCCAGTATCCCCAACAGCCCAACTCCAGTCCTCCAGTATCCCCAACAGCCCAACTCCAGTCCTCCAGTACCTCCAACAGCCCAACTCCAGTTGTTGAGTACCCCCAACAGCCCAACTCCAGTCATCCAGTATCCCAACAGCCCAACTCCAGTTCTTGAGTACCCCCAACAGCCCAACTCCAGTTCTTGAGTATCCCCAACAGCCCAACTCCAGTTCTTGAGTATCCCCAAGAGCCCAACTCCAGTCCACCAGTATCCCCAACAGCCCAACTCCAGTTCTTGAGTACCCCCAACAGCCCAACTCCAGTTCTTGAGTATCCCCAACAGCCCAACTCCAGTTCTTGAGTATCCCCAACATCCCAACTCCAGTCC
Organism: Oncorhynchus mykiss; assembly: GCF_057628025.1. Taxonomy (NCBI): domain Eukaryota; kingdom Metazoa; phylum Chordata; class Actinopteri; order Salmoniformes; family Salmonidae; genus Oncorhynchus; species Oncorhynchus mykiss. The sequence continues at coordinate 478,222 of NC_143031.1, read as the reverse complement.
TCCAGTATCCCCAACAGCCCAACTCCAGTCGCCCAGTATCCCCAACAGCCCAACTCCAGTCGTCCAGTATCCCCAACAGCCCAACTCCAGTTCTTGAGTACCCCCAACAGCCCAACTCCAGTCCTCCAGTATCCCAACAGCCCAACTCCAGTCCTCCAGTATCCCCAACAGCCCAACTCCAGTTCTCGACTACCCCCAACAGCCCAACTCCAGTCCTCCAGTATCCCCAACAGCCCAACTCCAGTTCTTGAGTATCACCAACAGCCCAACTCCAGTTATTGAGTATCCCCAACAGCCCAACTCCAGTTATTGAGTATCCCCAACAGCCCAACTCCAGTCCTCCAGTATCCCCAACAGCCCAACTCCAGTCCTCCAGTATCCCCAACAGCCCAACTCCAGTCCTCCAGTACCCCCAACAGCCCAACTCCAGTTCTTGAGTACCCCCAACAGCCCAACTCCAGTCCTCCAGTATCCCCAACAGCCCAACTCCAGTTCTTGAGTATCCCCAACAGCCCAACTCCAGTCCTCCAGTATCCCCAACAGCCCAACTCCAGTTCTTGAGTATCCCCAACAGCCCAACTCCAGTTCTTGAGTACCCCCAACAGCCCAACTCCAGTTCATGAGAACCCCCAACAGCCCAACTCCAGTCTCCCAGTATCCCCAACAGCCCAACTCCAGTCCTCCAGTACCCTCAACAGCCCAACTCCAGTTCTTGAGTACCCCCAACAGCCCAACTCCAGTCCTCCAGTATCCCCAACAGCCCAACTCCAGTCCTCCAGTATCCCCAACAGCCCAACTCCAGTCCTCCAGTACCTCCAACAGCCCAACTCCAGTTGTTGAGTACCCCCAACAGCCCAACTCCAGTCATCCAGTATCCCAACAGCCCAACTCCAGTTCTTGAGTACCCCCAACAGCCCAACTCCAGTTCTTGAGTATCCCCAACAGCCCAACTCCAGTTCTTGAGTATCCCCAAGAGCCCAACTCCAGTCCACCAGTATCCCCAACAGCCCAACTCCAGTTCTTGAGTACCCCCAACAGCCCAACTCCAGTTCTTGAGTATCCCCAACAGCCCAACTCCAGTTCTTGAGTATCCCCAACATCCCAACTCCAGTCCTCCAGTATCCCCAACAGCCCAACTCCAGTCGCCCAGTATCCCCAACAGCCCAACTCCAGTCGTCCAGTATCCCCAACAGCCCAACTCCAGTTCTTGAGCATCACCAACAGCCCAACTCCAGTCCTCCAGTATCCCCAACAGCCCAACTCCAGTCCTCCAGTATCCCCAACAGCCAAACTCCAGTTCTTGAGTACCCCCAACAGCCCAACTCCAGTTCTTGAGTACCCCCAACAGCCCAACTCCAGTCCTCCAGTATCCCCAACAGCCCAACTCCAGTTCTTGAGTATCCCCAACAGCCCAACTCCAATCCACCAGTATCCCCAACAGCCCAACTCCAGTTCTTGGGTACCCACAACAGCCCAACTCCAGTTCTTGAGTATCCCCAACAGCCCAACTCCAGTCCTCCAGTATCCCCAACAGCCCAACTCCAGTCCTCCAGTATCCCCAACAGCCCAACTCCAGTCTTCCAGTAACCCCAACAGCCCAACTCCAGTTCTTGAGTACCCCCAACAGCCCAACTCCAGTCCCCCAGTATCCCCAACAGCCCAACTCCAGTTCTTGAGTACCCCCAACAGCTCAACTCCAGTCCTCCAGTATCCACAACAGCCCAACTCCAGTCCTCCAGTATCCCCAACAGCCCAACTCCAGTCCTCCAGCATTCCCAACAGCCCAACTCCAGTCCTCCAGTACCTCCAACAGCCCAACTCCAGTTCTTGAGTACCCCCAACAGCCAAACTCCAGTCCTCCAGTATCCCCAACAGCCCAACTCCAGTCCTCCAGTACCTCCAACAGCCCAACTCCAGTTCTTGAGTACCCCAAACAGCCAAACTCCAATCCTCCAGTATCCCAACAGCCCAACTCCAGTCCTCCAGTATCCTCAACAGCCCAACTCCAGTCCTCCAGTATCCCCAACAGCCCAACTCCAGTCCTCCAGTACCCTCAACAGCCCAACTCCAGTCCTCCAGAATCCCCAACATCCCAACTCCAGTCCTCCAGTATCCCCAACAGCCGAACTTCAGTCCTCCAGTATCCCCAACAGCCCAACTCCAGTCCTCCAGTACCCCCAACAGCCCAACTCCAGTTCTTGAGTACCCCCAACAGCCCAACTCCAGTCCTCCAGTATCCCCAACAGCCCAACTCTAGTTCTTGAGTACCCCCAACAGCCCAACTCCAGTCCTCCAGTATCCCAACAGCCCAACTCCAGTCCTCCAGTATCCCCAACAGCCCAACTCCAGTTCTCGACTACCCCCAACAGCCCAACTCCAGTCCTCCAGTATCCCCAACAGCCCAACTCCAGTCGCCCAGTATCCCCAACAGCCCAACTCCAGTCGTCCAGTATCCCCAACAGCCCAACTCCAGTTCTTGAGCATCACCAACAGCCCAACTCCAGTCCTCCAGTATCCCCAACAGCCCAACTCCAGTCCTCCAGTATCCCCAACAGCCAAACTCCAGTTCTTGAGTACCCCCAACAGCCCAACTCCAGTTCTTGAGTACCCCCAACAGCCCAACTCCAGTCCTCCAGTATCCCCAACAGCCCAACTCCAGTTCTTGAGTATCCCCAACAGCCCAACTCCAATCCACCAGTATCCCCAACAGCCCAACTCCAGTTCTTGGGTACCCACAACAGCCCAACTCCAGTTCTTGAGTATCCCCAACAGCCCAACTCCAGTCCTCCAGTATCCCCAACAGCCCAACTCCAGTCTTCCAGTAACCCCAACAGCCCAACTCCAGTTCTTGAGTACCCCCAACAGCCCAACTCCAGTCCCCCAGTGTCCCCAACAGCCCAACTCCAGTTCTTGAGTACCCCCAACAGCCCAACTCCAGTCCTCCAGTATCCACAACAGCCCAACTCCAGTCCTCCAGTATCCCCAACAGCCCAACTCCAGTCCTCCAGCATTCCCAACAGCCCAACTCCAGTCCTCCAGTACCTCCAACAGCCCAACTCCAGTTCTTGAGTACCCCCAACAGCCAAACTCCAGTCCTCCAGTATCCCCAACAGCCCAACTCCAGTCCTCCAGTACCTCCAACAGCCCAACTCCAGTTCTTGAGTACCCCAAACAGCCAAACTCCAATCCTCCAGTATCCCAACAGCCCAACTCCAGTCCTCCAGTATCCTCAACAGCCCAACTCCAGTCCTCCAGTATCCCCAACAGCCCAACTCCAGTCCTCCAGTACCCTCAACAGCCCAACTCCAGTCCTCCAGAATCCCCAACATCCCAACTCCAGTCCTCCAGTATCCCCAACAGCCGAACTCCAGTCCTCCAGTATCCCCAACAGCCCAACTCCAGTCCTCCAGTACCCCCAACAGCCCAACTCCAGTTCTTGAGTACCCCCAACAGCCCAACTCCAGTCCTCCAGTATCCCCAACAGCCCAACTCTAGTTCTTGAGTACCCCCAACAGCCCAACTCCAGTCCTCCAGTATCCCAACAGCCCAACTCCAGTCCTCCAGTATCCCCAACAGCCCAACTCCAGTTCTCGACTACCCCCAACAGCCCAACTCCAGTCCTCCAGTATCCCCAACAGCCCAACTCCAGTTCTTGAGTATCACCAACAGCCCAACTCCAGTTATTGAGTATCCCCAACAGCCCAACTCCAGTTATTGAGTATCCCCAACAGCCCAACTCCAGTCCTCCAGTATCCCCAACAGCCCAACTCCAGTCCTCCAGCATCCCCAACAGCCCAACTCCAGTCCTCCAGTATCCCAACAGCCCAACTCCAGTCCTCCAGTATCCTCAACAGCCCAACTCCAGTCCTCCAGTATCCCCAACAGCCCAACTCCAGTCCTCCAGTGCCCTCAACAGCCCAACTCCAGTCCTCCAGAATCCCCAACATCCCAACTCCAGTCCTCCAGTATCCCCAACAGCCGAACTCCAGTCCTCCAGTATCCCCAACAGCCCAACTCCAGTCCTCCAGTACCCCCAACAGCCCAACTCCAGTTCTTGAGTACCCCCAACAGCCCAACTCCAGTCCTCCAGTATCCCCAACAGCCCAACTCTAGTTCTTGAGTACCCCCAACAGCCCAACTCCAGTCCTCCAGTATCCCAACAGCCCAACTCCAGTCCTCCAGTATCCCCAACAGCCCAACTCCAGTTCTCGACTACCCCCAACAGCCCAACTCCAGTCCTCCAGTATCCCCAACAGCCCAACTCCAGTTCTTGAGTATCACCAACAGCCCAACTCCAGTTATTGAGTATCCCCAACAGCCCAACTCCAGTTATTGAGTATCCCCAACAGCCCAACTCCTGTCCTCCAGTATCCCCAACAGCCCAACTCCAGTTCTTGAGTACCCACAACAGCCCAACTCCAGTTCTTGAGTATCCCCAACAGCCCAACTCCAGTCCTCCAGTATACCAAACAGCCCAACTCCAGTCCTCCAGTATCCCCAACAGCCCAACTCCTGTCCTCCAGTATCCCCAACAGCCCAACTCCAGTTCTTGAGTACCCACAACAGCCCAACTCCAGTTCTTGAGTATCCCCAACAGCCCAACTCCAGTCCTCCAGTATACCAAACAGCCCAACTCCAGTCCTCCAGTATCCCCAACAGCCCAACTCCAGTTCTTGAGTATCCCCAACAGCCCAACTCCAGTTCTTGAGTACCCCCAACAGCCCAACTCCAGTTCATGAGAACCCCCAACAGCCCAACTCCAGTCTCCCAGTATCCCCAACAGCCCAACTCCAGTCCTCCAGTACCCTCAACAGCCCAACTCCAGTTCTTGAGTACCCCCAACAGCCCAACTCCAGTCCTCCAGTATCCCCAACAGCCCAACTCCAGTCCTCCAGTATCCCCAACAGCCCAACTCCAGTCCTCCAGTACCTCCAACAGCCCAACTCCAGTTGTTGAGTACCCCCAACAGCCCAACTCCAGTCATCCAGTATCCCAACAGCCCAACTCCAGTTCTTGAGTACCCCCAACAGCCCAACTCCAGTTCTTGAGTATCCCCAACAGCCCAACTCCAGTTCTTGAGTATCCCCAAGAGCCCAACTCCAGTCCACCAGTATCCCCAACAGCCCAACTCCAGTTCTTGAGTACCCCCAACAGCCCAACTCCAGTTCTTGAGTATCCCCAACAGCCCAACTCCAGTTCTTGAGTATCCCCAACATCCCAACTCCAGTCCTCCAGTAACCCCAACAGCCCAACTCCAGTCGCCCAGTATCCCCAACAGCCCAACTCCAGTCGTCCAGTATCCCCAACAGCCCAACTCCAGTTCTTGAGCATCACCAACAGCCCAACTCCAGTCCTCCAGTATCCCCAACAGCCCAACTCCAGTCCTCCAGTATCCCCAACAGCCAAACTCAAGTTCTTGAGTACCCCCAACAGCCCAACTCCAGTTCTTGAGTACCCCCAACAGCCCAACTCCAGTCCTCCAGTATCCCCAACAGCCCAACTCCAGTTCTTGAGTATCCCCAACAGCCCAACTCCAATCCACCAGTATCCCCAACAGCCCAACTCCAGTTCTTGGGTACCCACAACAGCCCAACTCCAGTTCTTGAGTATCCCCAACAGCCCAACTCCAGTCCTCCAGTATCCCCAACAGCCCAACTCCAGTCCTCCAGTATCCCCAACAGCCCAACTCCAGTCTTCCAGTAACCCCAACAGCCCAACTCCAGTTCTTGAGTACCCCCAACAGCCCAACTCCAGTCCCCCAGTATCCCCAACAGCCCAACTCCAGTTCTTGAGTACCCCCAACAGCTCAACTCCAGTCCTCCAGTATCCACAACAGCCCAACTCCAGTCCTCCAGTATCCCCAACAGCCCAACTCCAGTCCTCCAGCATTCCCAACAGCCCAACTCCAGTCCTCCAGTACCTCCAACAGCCCAACTCCAGTTCTTGAGTACCCCCAACAGCCAAACTCCAGTCCTCCAGTATCCCCAACAGCCCAACTCCAGTCCTCCAGTACCTCCAACAGCCCAACTCCAGTTCTTGAGTACCCCAAACAGCCAAACTCCAATCCTCCAGTATCCCAACAGCCCAACTCCAGTCCTCCAGTATCCTCAACAGCCCAACTCCAGTCCTCCAGTATCCCCAACAGCCCAACTCCAGTCCTCCAGTACCCTCAACAGCCCAACTCCAGTCCTCCAGAATCCCCAACATCCCAACTCCAGTCCTCCAGTATCCCCAACAGCCGAACTTCAGTCCTCCAGTATCCCCAACAGCCCAACTCCAGTCCTCCAGTACCCCCAACAGCCCAACTCCAGTTCTTGAGTACCCCCAACAGCCCAACTCCAGTCCTCCAGTATCCCCAACAGCCCAACTCCAGTTCTCGACTACCCCCAACAGCCCAACTCCAGTCCTCCAGTATCCCCAACAGCCCAACTCCAGTCGCCCAGTATCCCCAACAGCCCAACTCCAGTCGTCCAGTATCCCCAACAGCCCAACTCCAGTTCTTGAGCATCACCAACAGCCCAACTCCAGTCCTCCAGTATCCCCAACAGCCCAACTCCAGTCCTCCAGTATCCCCAACAGCCAAACTCCAGTTCTTGAGTACCCCCAACAGCCCAACTCCAGTTCTTGAGTACCCCCAACAGCCCAACTCCAGTCCTCCAGTATCCCCAACAGCCCAACTCCAGTTCTTGAGTATCCCCAACAGCCCAACTCCAATCCACCAGTATCCCCAACAGCCCAACTCCAGTTCTTGGGTACCCACAACAGCCCAACTCCAGTTCTTGAGTATCCCCAACAGCCCAACTCCAGTCCTCCAGTATCCCCAACAGCCCAACTCCAGTCCTCCAGTATCCCCAACAGCCCAACTCCAGTCTTCCAGTAACCCCAACAGCCCAACTCCAGTTCTTGAGTACCCCCAACAGCCCAACTCCAGTCCCCCAGTGTCCCCAACAGCCCAACTCCAGTTCTTGAGTACCCCCAACAGCCCAACTCCAGTCCTCCAGTATCCACAACAGCCCAACTCCAGTCCTCCAGTATCCCCAACAGCCCAACTCCAGTCCTCCAGCATTCCCAACAGCCCAACTCCAGTCCTCCAGTACCTCCAACAGCCCAACTCCAGTTCTTGAGTACCCCCAACAGCCAAACTCCAGTCCTCCAGTATCCCCAACAGCCCAACTCCAGTCCTCCAGTACCTCCAACAGCCCAACTCCAGTTCTTGAGTACCCCAAACAGCCAAACTCCAATCCTCCAGTATCCCAACAGCCCAACTCCAGTCCTCCAGTATCCTCAACAGCCCAACTCCAGTCCTCCAGTATCCCCAACAGCCCAACTCCAGTCCTCCAGTACCCTCAACAGCCCAACTCCAGTCCTCCAGAATCCCCAACATCCCAACTCCAGTCCTCCAGTATCCCCAACAGCCGAACTCCAGTCCTCCAGTATCCCCAACAGCCCAACTCCAGTCCTCCAGTACCCCCAACAGCCCAACTCCAGTTCTTGAGTACCCCCAACAGCCCAACTCCAGTCCTCCAGTATCCCCAACAGCCCAACTCTAGTTCTTGAGTACCCCTAACAGCCCAACTCCAGTCCTCCAGTATCCCAACAGCCCAACTCCAGTCCTCCAGTATCCCCAACAGCCCAACTCCAGTTCTCGACTACCCCCAACAGCCCAACTCCAGTCCTCCAGTATCCCCAACAGCCCAACTCCAGTTCTTGAGTATCACCAACAGCCCAACTCCAGTTATTGAGTATCCCCAACAGCCCAACTCCAGTTATTGAGTATCCCCAACAGCCCAACTCCAGTCCTCCAGTATCCCCAACAGCCCAACTCCAGTCCTCCAGCATCCCCAACAGCCCAACTCCAGTCCTCCAGTATCCCAACAGCCCAACTCCAGTCCTCCAGTATCCTCAACAGCCCAACTCCAGTCCTCCAGTATCCCCAACAGCCCAACTCCAGTCCTCCAGTGCCCTCAACAGCCCAACTCCAGTCCTCCAGAATCCCCAACATCCCAACTCCAGTCCTCCAGTATCCCCAACAGCCGAACTCCAGTCCTCCAGTATCCCCAACAGCCCAACTCCAGTCCTCCAGTACCCCCAACAGCCCAACTCCAGTTCTTGAGTACCCCCAACAGCCCAACTCCAGTCCTCCAGTATCCCCAACAGCCCAACTCTAGTTCTTGAGTACCCCCAACAGCCCAACTCCAGTCCTCCAGTATCCCAACAGCCCAACTCCAGTCCTCCAGTATCCCCAACAGCCCAACTCCAGTTCTCGACTACCCCCAACAGCCCAACTCCAGTCCTCCAGTATCCCCAACAGCCCAACTCCAGTTCTTGAGTATCACCAACAGCCCAACTCCAGTTATTGAGTATCCCCAACAGCCCAACTCCAGTTATTGAGTATCCCCAACAGCCCAACTCCTGTCCTCCAGTATCCCCAACAGCCCAACTCCAGTTCTTGAGTACCCACAACAGCCCAACTCCAGTTCTTGAGTATCCCCAACAGCCCAACTCCAGTCCTCCAGTATACCAAACAGCCCAACTCCAGTCCTCCAGTAACCCCAACAGCCCAACTCCTGTCCTCCAGTATCCCCAACAGCCCAACTCCAGTTCTTGAGTACCCACAACAGCCCAACTCCAGTTCTTGAGTATCCCCAACAGCCCAACTCCAGTCCTCCAGTATACCAAACAGCCCAACTCCAGTCCTCCAGTATCCCCAACAGCCCAACTCCAGTCCTCCAGAATCCCCAACAGCCCAACTCCAGTCCTCCAGAATCCCCAACAGCCCAACTCCAGTCCTCCAGTATCCCCAACAGCCGAACTCCAGTCCTCCAGTATCCCCAACAGCCCAACTCCAGTTCTTGAGTACCCCCAACAGCCCAACTCCAGTCATCCAGTATCCCAACAGCCCAACTCCAGTTCTTGAGTACCCCCAACAGCCTAACTCCAGTTCTTGAGTATCCCCAACAGCCCAACTCCAGTTCTTGAGTATCCCCAAGAGCCCAACTCCAGTCCACCAGTATCCCCAACAGCCCAACTCCAGTTCTTGAGTACCCCCAACAGCCCAACTCCAGTTCTTGAGTATCCCCAACAGCCCAACTCCAGTTCTTGAGTATCCCCAACATCCCAACTCCAGTCCTCCAGTATCCCCAACAGCCCAACTCCAGTCCCCCAGTATCCCCAACAGCCCAACTCCAGTCCCCCAGTATCCCCAACAGCCCAACTCCAGTCGTCCAGTATCCCCAACAGCCCAACTCCAGTTCTTGAGTATCACCAACAGCCCAACTCCAGTCCTCCAGTATCCCCAACAGCCCAACTCCAGTCCTCCAGTATCCCCAACAGCCAAACTCCAGTTCTTGAGTACCCCCAACAGCCCAACTCCAGTTCTTGAGTACCCCCAACAGCCCAACTCCAGTCCTCCAGTATCCCCAACAGCCCAACTCCAGTTCTTGAGTACCCCCAACAGCCCAACTCCAGTCCTCCAGTATCCCCAACAGCCCAACTCCAGTTCTTGAGTATCCCCAACAGCCCAACTCCAATCCACCAGTATCCCCAACAGCCCAACTCCAGTTCTTGGGTACCCACAACAGCCCAACTCCAGTTCTTGAGTATCCCCAACAGCCCAACTCCAGTCCTCCAGTATCCCCAACAGCCCAACTCCAGTCCTCCAGTATCCCCAACAGCCCAACTCTAGTCTTCCAGTACCCGCAACAGCCCAACTCCAGTTCTTGAGTACCCCCAACAGCCCAACTCCAGTCCCCCAGTATCCCCAACAGCCCAACTCCAGTTCTTGAGTACCCCCAACAGCCCAACTCCACTCCTCCAGTATCCCCAACAGCCCAACTCCAGTCCTCCAGTATCCCCAACAGCCCAACTCCAGTCCTCCAGTATCCCCAACAGCCCAACTCCAGTCCTCCAGTACCTCCAACAGCCCAACTCCAGTTCTTGAGTACCCCCAACAGCCAAACTCCAGTCCTCCAGTATCCCCAACAGCCCAACTCCAGTCCTCCAGTACCTCCAACAGCCCAACTCCAGTTCTTGAGTACCCCCAACAGCCAAACTCCAATCCTCCAGTATCCCAACAGCCCATCTCCAGTCCTCCAGTATCCTCAACAGCCCAACTGCAGTCCTCCAGTATCCCCAACAGCCCAACTCCAGTCCTCCAGTACCCTCAACAGCCCAACTCCAGTCCTCCAGAATCCCCAACATCCCAACTCCAGTCCTCCAGTATCCCCAACAGCCGAACTCCAGTCCTCCAGTATCCCCAACAGCCCAACTCCAGTTCTTGAGTACCCCCAACAGCCCAACTCCAGTCCTCCAGTATCCCCAACAGCCCAACTCTAGTTCTTGAGTACCCCCAACAGCCCAACTCCAGTCCTCCAGTATCCCAACAGCCCAACTCCAGTCCTCCAGTATCCCCAACAGCCCAACTCCAGTCCTCCAGTATCCCCAACAGCCCAACTCCAGTTCTCGACTACCCCCAACAGCCCAACTCCAGTCCTCCAGTATCCCCAACAGCCCAACTCCAGTTCTTGAGTATTACCAACAGCCGAACTCCAGTTATTGAGTATCCCCAACAGCCCAACTCCAGTTATTGAGTATCCCCAACAGCCCAACTCCTGTCCTCCAGTATCCCCAACAGCCCAACTCCAGTCCTCCAGTACCCTCAACAGCCCAACTCCAGTCCTCCAGAATCCCCAACAGCCAAACTCCAATCCTCCAGTATCCCAACAGCCCATCTCCAGTCCTCCAGTATCCTCAACAGCCCAACTCCAGTCCTCCAGTATCCCCAACAGCCCAACTCCAGTCCTCCAGTACCCTCAACAGCCCAACTCCAGTCCTCCAGAATCCCCAACATCCCAACTCCAGTCCTCCAGTATCCCCAACAGCCGAACTCCAGTCCTCCAGTATCCCCAACAGCCCAACTCCAGTTCTTGAGTACCCCCAACAGCCCAACTCCAGTCCTCCAGTATCCCAACAGCCCAACTCCAGTCCTCCAGTATCCCCAACAGCCCAACTCCAGTCCTCCAGTATCCCCAACAGCCCAACTCCAGTTCTCGACTACCCCCAACAGCCCAACTCCAGTCCTCCAGTAGCCCCAACAGCCCAACTCCAGTTCTTGAGTATCACCAACAGCCGAACTCCAGTTCTTGAGTACCCACAACAGCCCAACTCCAGTTCTTGAGTATCCCCAACAGCCCAACTCCAGTCCTCCAGTATACCAAACAGCCCAACTCCAGTCCTCCAGTATCCCCAACAGCCCAACTCCTGTCCTCCAGTATCCCCAACAGCCCAACTCCAGTTCTTGAGTACCCACAACAGCCCAACTCCAGTTCTTGAGTATCCCCAACAGCCCAACTCCAGTCCTCCAGTATACCAAACAGCCCAACTCCAGTCCTCCAGTATCCCCAACAGCCCAACTCCAGTCCTCCGGTATCCCCAACAGCCCAACTCCAGTCCTCCAGAATCCCCAACAGCCCAACTCCAGTCCTCCAGTATCCCCAACAGCCGAACTCCAGTCCTCCAGTATCCCCAACAGCCCAACTCCAGTCCTCCAGTATCCCCAACAGCCCAACTCCAGTCCTCCAGTACCCCCAACAGCCCAACTCCAGTTCTTGAGTACACCCAACAGCCCAACTCCAGTCCTCCAGTATCCCCAACAGCCCAACTCCAGTTCTTGAGTATCCCCAACAGCCCAACTCTAGTCCTCCAGTATCCACAACAGTCCAACTCCAGTCCTCCAGTATCCCCAACAGCCCAACTCCAGTTCTTGAGTATCCCCAACAGCCAAACTCCAGTTCATGAGAACCCCCAACAGCCCAACTCCAGTCTCCCAGTATCCCCAACAGCCCAACTCCAGTCCTCCAGTACCCTCAACAGCCCAACTCCAGTTCTTGAGTACCCCCAACAGCCCAACTCCAGTCTTCCAGTATCCCCAACAGCCCAACTCCAGTCCTCCAGTATCCCCAACAGCCCAACTCCAGTCCTCCAGTACCTCCAACAGCCCAACTCCAGTTCTTGAGTACCCCCAACAGCCCAACTCCAGTCCTCCAGTATCCCAACAGCCCAACTCCAGTTCTTGAGTACCCCCAACAGCCCAACTCCAGTTCTTGAGTACCCCCAACAGCCCAGCTCCAGTTCTTGAGTATCCCCAACAGCCCAACTCCAGTTCTTGAGTACCCCCAACAGCCCAACTCCAGTTCTTGAGTAACCCAAACAGCCCAACTCCAGTTCTTGAGTATCCCCAACAGCCCAACTCCAGTCCTCCAGTAGCCGCAACAGCCCAACTCCAGTCCCCCAGTATCCCCAACAGCCCAACTCCAGTTCTTGAGTACCCACAACAGCCCAACTCCAGTCGTCCAGTATCCCCAACAGCCCAACTCCAGTTCTTGAGTGTCACCAACAGCCCAACTCCAGTCCTCCAGTATCCCCAACAGCCCAACTCCAGTCCTCCAGTATCCCCAACAGCCAAACTCCAGTTCTTGAGTACCCCCAACAGCCCAACTCCAGTTCTTGAGTACCCCCAACAGCCCAACTCCAGTCCTCCAGTATCCCCAACAGCCCAACTCCAGTCCTCCAGTTCCCCCAACAGCCCAACTCCAGTCCTCCAGTACCCCCAACAGCCCAACTCCAGTTCTTGAGTACCCCCAACAGCCCAACTCCAGTCCTCCAGTATCCCCAACAGCCCAACTCCAGTCCTCCAGTTCCCCCAACAGCCCAACTCCAGTCCTCCAGTACCCCCAACAGCCCAACTCCAGTTCTTGAGTACCCCCAACAGCCCAACTCCAGTCCTCCAGTATCCCCAACAGCCCAACTCCAGTTCTTGAGTATCCCCAACAGCCCAACTCCAGTTCTTGAGTACCCCCAACAGCCAAACTCCAGTTCATGAGAACCCCCAACAGCCGAACTCCAGTCCTCCAGTCCCCAACAGCCCAACTCCAGTCCTCCAGTATCCCCAACAGCCCAACTCCAGTCCTCCAGTACCCCCAACAGCCCAACTCCAGTTCTTGAGTACCCCCAACAGCCCAACTCCAGTCCTCCAGTATCCCCAACAGACCAACTCCAGTTCTTGAGTATCCCCAACAGCCCAACTCTAGTCCTCCAGTATCCACAACAGTCCAACTCCAGTCCTCCAGTATCCCCAACAGCCCAACTCCAGTTCTTGAGTATCCCCAACAGCCCAACTCCAGTTCTTGAGTACCCCCAACAGCCCAACTCCAGTCCCCCAGTATCCCCAACAGCCCAACTCCAGTTCTTGAGTACCCCCAACAGCCCACTCCAGTCCTCCAGTATCCCCAACAGCCCAACTCCAGTCCTCCAGTATCCCCAACAGCCCAACTCCAGTCCTCCAGTATCCCCAACAGCCCAACTCCAGTCCTCCAGTACCTCCAACAGCCCAACTCCAGTTCTTGAGTACCCCCAACAGCCAAACTCCAGTCCTCCAGTATCCCCAACAGCCCAACTCCAGTCGTCCAGTATCCCCAACAGCCCAACTCCAGTTCTTGAGTATCACCAACAGCCCAACTCCAGTCCTCCAGTATCCCCAACAGCCCAACTCCAGTCCTCCAGTATCCCCAACAGCCCAACTCCAGTTCTTGAGTACCCCCAACAGCCCAACTCCAGTTCTTGAGTACCCCCAACAGCCCAACTCCAGTCCTCCAGTATCCCCAACAGCCCAACTCCAGTCGTCCAGTATCCCCAACAGCCCAACTCCAGTTCTTGAGTATCACCAACAGCCCAACTCCAGTCCTCCAGTATCCCCAACAGCCCAACTCCAGTCCTCCAGTATCCCCAACAGCCCAACTCCAGTTCTTGAGTACCCCCAACAGCCCAACTCCAGTTCTTGAGTACCCCCAACAGCCCAACTCCAGTCCTCCAGTATCCCCAACAGCCCAACTCCAGTTCTTGAGTACCCCCAACATCCCAACTCCAGTCCTCCAGTATCCCCAACAGCCCAACTCCAGTTCTTGAGTATCCCCAACAGCCCAACTCCAATCCACCAGTATCCCCAACAGCCCAACTCCAGTTCTTGGGTACCCACAACAGCCCAACTCCAGTTCTTGAGTATCCCCAACAGCCCAACTCCAGTCCTCCAGTATCCCCAACAGCCCAACTCCAGTCTTCCAGTACCCCCAACAGCCCAACTCCAGTTCTTGAGTACCCCCAACAGCCCAACTCCAGTCCCCCAGTATCCCCAACAGCCCAACTCCAGTTCTTGAGTACCCCCAACAGCCCAACTCCAGTCCTCCAGTATCCCCAACAGCCCAACTCCAGTCCTCCAGTATCCCCAACAGCCCAACTCCAGTCCTCCAGTATCCCCAACATCCCAACTCCAGTCCTCCAGTACCTCCAACAGCCCAACTCCAGTTCTTGAGTACCCCCAACAGCCAAACTCCAGTCCTCCAGTATCCCCAACAGCCCAACTCCAGTCCTCCAGTACCCCCAACAGCCCAACTCCAGTTCTTGAGTACCCCCAACAGCCCAACTCCAGTCCTCCAGTATCCCCAACAGCCCAACTCTAGTTCTTGAGTACCCCCAACAGCCCAACTCCAGTCCTCCAGTATCCCAACAGCCCAACTCCAGTCCTCCAGTATCCCCAACAGCCCAACTCCAGTCCTCCAGTATCCCCAACAGCCCAACTCCAGTTCTCGACTACCCCCAACAGCCCAACTCCAGTCCTCCAGTATCCCCAACAGCCCAACTCCAGTTCTTGAGTATCACCAACAGCCCAACTCCAGTTATTGAGTATCCCCAACAGCCCAACTCCAGTTATTGAGTATCCCCAACAGCCCAACTCCTGTCCTCCAGTATCCCCAACAGCCCAACTCCAGTTCTTGAGTACCCACAACAGCCCAACTCCAGTTCTTGAGTATCCCCAACAGCCCAACTCCAGTCCTCCAGTATACAAAACAGCCCAACTCCAGTCCTCCAGTATCCCCAACAGCCCAACTCCAGTCCTCCAGTATCCCCAACAGCCCAACTCCAGTCCTCCAGAATCCCCAACAGCCCAACTCCAGTCCTCTAGTATCCCCAACAGCCGAACTCCAGTCCTCCAGTATCCCCAACAGCCCAACTCCAGTCCCCCAGTATTCCCAACAGCCCAACTCCAGTCCTCCAGTACCCCCAACAGCCCAACTCCAGTTCTTGAGTACCCCCAACAGCCCAACTCCAGTCCTCCAGTATCCACAACAGTCCAACTCCAGTCCTCCAGTATCCCCAACAGCCCAACTCCAGTTCTTGAGTATCCCCAACAGCCAAACTCCAGTTCATGAGAACCCCCAACAGCCCAACTCCAGTCTCCCAGTATCCCCAACAGCCCAACTCCAGTCCTCCAGTACCCTCAACAGCCCAACTCCAGTTCTTGAGTACCCCCAACAGCCCAACTCCTGTCCTCCAGTATCCCAACAGCCCAACTCCAGTTCTTGAGTACCCCTCAACAGCCCAACTCCAGTTCTTGAGTATCCCCAACAGCCCAACTCCAGTTCTTGAGTATCCCCAACAGCCCAACTCTAGTCCTCCAGTATCCACAACAGTCCAACTCCAGTCCTCCAGTATCCCCAACAGCCCAACTCCAGTTCTTGAGTATCCCCAACAGCCAAACTCCAGTTCATGAGAACCCCCAACAGCCCAACTCCAGTCTCCCAGTATCCCCGACAGCCCAACTCCAGTCCTCCAGTACCCTCAACAGCCCAACTCCAGTTCTTGAGTACCCCCAACAGCCCAACTCCAGTCTTCCAGTATCCCCAACAGCCCAACTCCAGTCCTCCAGTATCCCCAACAGCCCAACTCCAGTCCTCCAGTACCTCCAACAGCCCAACTCCAGTTCTTGAGTACCCCCAACAGCCCAACTCCAGTCCTCCAGTATCCCAACAGCCCAACTCCAGTTCTTGAGTACCCCCAACAGCCCAACTCCAGTTCTTGAGTACCCCCAACAGCCCAACTCCAGTTCTTGAGTATCCCCAACAGCCCAACTCCAGTTCTTGAGTATCCCCAACAGCCCAACTCCAGTTCTTGAGTATCCCCAACAGCCCAACTCCAGTTCTTGAGTATCCCCAACAGCCCAACTCCAGTCCTCCAGTAGCCCCAACAGCCCAACTCCAGTCCCCCAGTATCCCCAACAGCCCAACTCCAGTTCTTGAGTACCCACAACAGCCCAACTCCAGTCGTCCAGTATCCCCAACAGCCCAACTCCAGTTCTTGAGTGTCACCAACAGCCCAACTCCAGTCCTTCAGTATCCCCAACAGCCCAACTCCAGTCCTCCAGTATCCCCAACAGCCAAACTCCAGTTCTTGAGTACCCCCAACAGCCCAACTCCAGTTCTTGAGTACCCCCAACAGCCCAACTCCAGTCCTCCAGTACCCCCAACAGCCCAACTCCAGTCCTCCAGTACCCCCAACAGCCCAACTCCAGTCCTCCAGTACCCCCAACAGCCCAACTCCAGCTCTTGAGTACCCCCAACAGCCCAACTCCAGTCCTCCAGTATCCCCAACAGCACAACTCCAGTTCTTGAGTATCCCCAACAGCCCAACTCCAGTCTTGAGTACCCCCAACAGCCAAACTCCAGTTCATGAGAACCCCCAACAGCCGAACTCCAGTCCTCCAGTCCCCAACAGCCCAACTCCAGTCCTCCAGTATCCCCAACAGCCCAACTCCAGTCCTCCAGTACCCCCAACAGCCCAACTCCAGTTCTTGAGTACCCCCAACAGCCCAACTCCAGTCCTCCAGTATCCCCAACAGCCCAACTCCAGTTCTTTAGTATCCCCAACAGCCCAACTCTAGTCCTCCAGTATCCACAACAGTCCAACTCCAGTCCTCCAGTATCCCCAACAGCCCAACTCCAGTTCTTGAGTATCCCCAACAGCCAAACTCCAGTTCATGAGAACCCCCAACAGCCCAACTCCAGTCCCCCAGTATCCCCAACAGCCCAACTCCAGTCGTCCAGTATCCCCAACAGCCCAACTCCAGTTCTTGAGTATCACCAACAGCCCAACTCCAGTCCTCCAGTATCCCCAACAGCCCAACTCCAGTCCTCCAGTATCCCCAACAGCCCAACTCCAGTTCTTGAGTACCCCCAACAGCCCAACTCCAGTTCTTGAGTACCCACAACAGCCCAACTCCAGTCCTCCAGTATCCCCAACAGCCCAACTCCAGTTCTTGAGTACCCCCAACAGCCCAACTCCAGTCCTCCAGTATCCCCAACAGCCCAACTCCAGTTCTTGAGTATCCCCAACAGCCCAACTCCAATCCACCAGTATCCCCAACAGCCCAACTCCAGTTCTTGGGTACCCACAACAGCCCAACTCCAGTTCTTGAGTATCCCCAACAGCCCAACTCCAGTCCTCCAGTATCCCCAACAGCCCAACTCCAGTTCTTGAGTACCCCCAACAGCCCAACTCCAGTCCTCCAGTATCCCAACAGCCCAACTCCAGTTCTTGAGTACCCCCAACAGCCCAACTCCAGTTCTTGAGTACCCCCAACAGCCCAACTCCAGTTCTTGAGTATCCCCAACAGCCCAACTCCAGTTCTTGAGTATCCCCAACAGCCCAACTCCAGTTCTTGAGTATCCCCAACAGCCCAACTCCAGTTCTTGAGTATCCCCAACAGCCCAACTCCAGTCCTCCAGTAGCCCCAACAGCCCAACTCCAGTCCCCCAGTATCCCCAACAGCCCAACTCCAGTTCTTGAGTACCCACAACAGCCCAACTCCAGTCGTCCAGTATCCCCAACAGCCCAACTCCAGTTCTTGAGTGTCACCAACAGCCCAACTCCAGTCCTTCAGTATCCCCAACAGCCCAACTCCAGTCCTCCAGTATCCCCAACAGCCAAACTCCAGTTCTTGAGTACCCCCAACAGACCAACTCCAGTTCTTGAGTACCCCCAACAGCCCAACTCCAGTCCTCCAGTACCCCCAACAGCCCAACTCCAGTCCTCCAGTACCCCCAACAGCCCAACTCCAGTCCTCCAGTACCCCCAACAGCCCAACTCCAGCTCTTGAGTACCCCCAACAGCCCAACTCCAGTCCTCCAGTATCCCCAACAGCACAACTCCAGTTCTTGAGTATCCCCAACAGCCCAACTCCAGTTCTTGAGTACCCCCAACAGCCAAACTCCAGTTCATGAGAACCCCCAACAGCCGAACTCCAGTCCTCCAGTCCCCAACAGCCCAACTCCAGTCCTCCAGTATCCCCAACAGCCCAACTCCAGTCCTCCAGTACCCCCAACAGCCCAACTCCAGTTCTTGAGTACCCCCAACAGCCCAACTCCAGTCCTCCAGTATCCCCAACAGCCCAACTCCAGTTCTTTAGTATCCCCAACAGCCCAACTCTAGTCCTCCAGTATCCACAACAGTCCAACTCCAGTCCTCCAGTATCCCCAACAGCCCAACTCCAGTTCTTGAGTATCCCCAACAGCCAAACTCCAGTTCATGAGAACCCCCAACAGCCCAACTCCAGTCCCCCAGTATCCCCAACAGCCCAACTCCAGTCGTCCAGTATCCCCAACAGCCCAACTCCAGTTCTTGAGTATCACCAACAGCCCAACTCCAGTCCTCCAGTATCCCCAACAGCCCAACTCCAGTCCTCCAGTATCCCCAACAGCCCAACTCCAGTTCTTGAGTACCCCCAACAGCCCAACTCCAGTTCTTGAGTACCCACAACAGCCCAACTCCAGTCCTCCAGTATCCCCAACAGCCCAACTCCAGTTCTTGAGTACCCCCAACAGCCCAACTCCAGTCCTCCAGTATCCCCAACAGCCCAACTCCAGTTCTTGAGTATCCCCAACAGCCCAACTCCAATCCACCAGTATCCCCAACAGCCCAACTCCAGTTCTTGGGTACCCACAACAGCCCAACTCCAGTTCTTGAGTATCCCCAACAGCCCAACTCCAGTCCTCCAGTATCCCCAACAGCCCAACTCCAGTCTTCCAGTACCCCCAACAGCCCAACTCCAGTTCTTGAGTACCCCCAACAGCCCAACTCCAGTCCCCCAGTATCCCCAACAGCCCAACTCCAGTTCTTGAGTACCCCCAACAGCCCAACTCCAGTCCTCCAGTATCCCCAACAGCCCAACTCCAGTCCTCCAGTATCCCCAACAGCCCAACTCCAGTCCTCCAGTATCCCCAACAGCCCAACTCCAGTCCTCCCGTACCTCCAACAGCCCAACTCCAGTTCTTGAGTACCCCCAACAGCCAAACTCCAGTCCTCCAGTATCCCCAACAGCCCAACTCCAGTCCTCCAGTACCTCCAACAGCCCAACTCCAGTTCTTGAGTACCCCCAACAGCCAAACTCCAGTCCTCCAGTATCCCAACAGCCCAACTCCAGTCCTCCAGTATCCTCAACAGCCCAACTCCAGTCCTCCAGTATCCCCAACAGCCAAACTCCAGTTCTTGAGTACCCCCAACAGCCCAACTCCAGTTCTTGAGTACCCCCAACAGCCCAACTCCAGTCCTCCAGTACCCCCAACAGCCCAACTCCAGACCTCCAGTACCCCCAACAGCCCAACTCCAGTCCTCCAGTACCCCCAACAGCCCAACTCCAGCTCTTGAGTACCCCCAACAGCCCAACTCCAGTCCTCCAGTATCCCCAACAGCACAACTCCAGTTCTTGAGTATCCCCAACAGCCCAACTCCAGTTCTTGAGTACCCCCAACAGCCAAACTCCAGTTCATGAGAACCCCCAACAGCCGAACTCCAGTCCTCCAGTCCCCAACAGCCCAACTCCAGTCCTCCAGTATCCCCAACAGCCCAACTCCAGTCCTCCAGTACCCCCAACAGCCCAACTCCAGTTCTTGAGTACCCCCAACAGCCCAACTCCAGTCCTCCAGTATCCCCAACAGCCCAACTCCAGTTCTTTAGTATCCCCAACAGCCCAACTCTAGTCCTCCAGTATCCACAACAGTCCAACTCCAGTCCTCCAGTATCCCCAACAGCCCAACTCCAGTTCTTGAGTATCCCCAACAGCCAAACTCCAGTTCATGAGAACCCCCAACAGCCCAACTCCAGTCCCCCAGTATCCCCAACAGCCCAACTCCAGTCGTCCAGTATCCCCAACAGCCCAACTCCAGTTCTTGAGTATCACCAACAGCCCAACTCCAGTCCTCCAGTATCCCCAACAGCCCAACTCCAGTCCTCCAGTATCCCCAACAGCCCAACTCCAGTTCTTGAGTACCCCCAACAGCCCAACTCCAGTTCTTGAGTACCCACAACAGCCCAACTCCAGTCCTCCAGTATCCCCAACAGCCCAACTCCAGTTCTTGAGTACCCCCAACAGCCCAACTCCAGTCCTCCAGTATCCCCAACAGCCCAACTCCAGTTCTTGAGTATCCCCAACAGCCCAACTCCAATCCACCAGTATCCCCAACAGCCCAACTCCAGTTCTTGGGTACCCACAACAGCCCAACTCCAGTTCTTGAGTATCCCCAACAGCCCAACTCCAGTCCTCCAGTATCCCCAACAGCCCAACTCCAGTCTTCCAGTACCCCCAACAGCCCAACTCCAGTTCTTGAGTACCCCCAACAGCCCAACTCCAGTCCCCCAGTATCCCCAACAGCCCAACTCCAGTTCTTGAGTACCCCCAACAGCCCAACTCCAGTCCTCCAGTATCCCCAACAGCCCAACTCCAGTCCTCCAGTATCCCCAACAGCCCAACTCCAGTCCTCCAGTACCCCCAACAGCCCAACTCCAGTTCTTGAGTACCCCCAACAGCCCAACTCCAGTCCTCCAGTATCCCCAACAGCCCAACTCCAGTTCTTTAGTATCCCCAACAGCCCAACTCTAGTCCTCCAGTATCCACAACAGTCCAACTCCAGTCCTCCAGTATCCCCAACAGCCCAACTCCAGTTCTTGAGTATCCCCAACAGCCAAACTCCAGTTCATGAGAACCCCCAACAGCCCAACTCCAGTCCCCCAGTATCCCCAACAGCCCAACTCCAGTCGTCCAGTATCCCCAACAGCCCAACTCCAGTTCTTGAGTATCACCAACAGCCCAACTCCAGTCCTCCAGTATCCCCAACAGCCCAACTCCAGTCCTCCAGTATCCCCAACAGCCCAACTCCAGTTCTTGAGTACCCCCAACAGCCCAACTCCAGTTCTTGAGTACCCACAACAGCCCAACTCCAGTCCTCCAGTATCCCCAACAGCCCAACTCCAGTTCTTGAGTACCCCCAACAGCCCAACTCCAGTCCTCCAGTATCCCCAACAGCCCAACTCCAGTTCTTGAGTATCCCCAACAGCCCAACTCCAATCCACCAGTATCCCCAACAGCCCAACTCCAGTTCTTGGGTACCCACAACAGCCCAACTCCAGTTCTTGAGTATCCCCAACAGCCCAACTCCAGTCCTCCAGTATCCCCAACAGCCCAACTCCAGTCTTCCAGTACCCCCAACAGCCCAACTCCAGTTCTTGAGTACCCCCAACAGCCCAACTCCAGTCCCCCAGTATCCCCAACAGCCCAACTCCAGTTCTTGAGTACCCCCAACAGCCCAACTCCAGTCCTCCAGTATCCCCAACAGCCCAACTCCAGTCCTCCAGTATCCCCAACAGCCCAACTCCAGTCCTCCCGTACCTCCAACAGCCCAACTCCAGTTCTTGAGTACCCCCAACAGCCAAACTCCAGTCCTCCAGTATCCCCAACAGCCCAACTCCAGTCCTCCAGTACCTCCAACAGCCCAACTCCAGTTCTTGAGTACCCCCAACAGCCAAACTCCAGTCCTCCAGTATCCCAACAGCCCAACTCCAGTCCTCCAGTATCCTCAACAGCCCAACTCCAGTCCTCCAGTATCCCCAACAGCCAAACTCCAGTTCTTGAGTACCCCCAACAGCCCAACTCCAGTTCTTGAGTACCCCCAACAGCCCAACTCCAGTCCTCCAGTACCCCCAACAGCCCAACTCCAGACCTCCAGTACCCCCAACAGCCCAACTCCAGTCCTCCAGTACCCCCAACAGCCCAACTCCAGCTCTTGAGTACCCCCAACAGCCCAACTCCAGTCCTCCAGTATCCCCAACAGCACAACTCCAGTTCTTGAGTATCCCCAACAGCCCAACTCCAGTTCTTGAGTACCCCCAACAGCCAAACTCCAGTTCATGAGAACCCCCAACAGCCGAACTCCAGTCCTCCAGTCCCCAACAGCCCAACTCCAGTCCTCCAGTATCCCCAACAGCCCAACTCCAGTCCTCCAGTACCCCCAACAGCCCAACTCCAGTTCTTGAGTACCCCCAACAGCCCAACTCCAGTCCTCCAGTATCCCCAACAGCCCAACTCCAGTTCTTTAGTATCCCCAACAGCCCAACTCTAGTCCTCCAGTATCCACAACAGTCCAACTCCAGTCCTCCAGTATCCCCAACAGCCCAACTCCAGTTCTTGAGTATCCCCAACAGCCAAACTCCAGTTCATGAGAACCCCCAACAGCCCAACTCCAGTCCCCCAGTATCCCCAACAGCCCAACTCCAGTCGTCCAGTATCCCCAACAGCCCAACTCCAGTTCTTGAGTATCACCAACAGCCCAACTCCAGTCCTCCAGTATCCCCAACAGCCCAACTCCAGTCCTCCAGTATCCCCAACAGCCCAACTCCAGTTCTTGAGTACCCCCAACAGCCCAACTCCAGTTCTTGAGTACCCACAACAGCCCAACTCCAGTCCTCCAGTATCCCCAACAGCCCAACTCCAGTTCTTGAGTACCCCCAACAGCCCAACTCCAGTCCTCCAGTATCCCCAACAGCCCAACTCCAGTTCTTGAGTATCCCCAACAGCCCAACTCCAATCCACCAGTATCCCCAACAGCCCAACTCCAGTTCTTGGGTACCCACAACAGCCCAACTCCAGTTCTTGAGTATCCCCAACAGCCCAACTCCAGTCCTCCAGTATCCCCAACAGCCCAACTCCAGTCTTCCAGTACCCCCAACAGCCCAACTCCAGTTCTTGAGTACCCCCAACAGCCCAACTCCAGTCCCCCAGTATCCCCAACAGCCCAACTCCAGTTCTTGAGTACCCCCAACAGCCCAACTCCAGTCCTCCAGTATCCCCAACAGCCCAACTCCAGTCCTCCAGTATCCCCAACAGCCCAACTCCAGTCCTCCAGTATCCCCAACAGCCCAACTCCAGTCCTCCCGTACCTCCAACAGCCCAACTCCAGTTCTTGAGTACCCCCAACAGCCAAACTCCAGTCCTCCAGTATCCCCAACAGCCCAACTCCAGTCCTCCAGTACCTCCAACAGCCCAACTCCAGTTCTTGAGTACCCCCAACAGCCAAACTCCAGTCCTCCAGTATCCCAACAGCCCAACTCCAGTCCTCCAGTATCCTCAACAGCCCAACTCCAGTCCTCCAGTATCCCCAACAGCCCAACTCCAGTCCTCCAGTACCCTCAACAGCCCAACTCCAGTCCTGCAGAATCCCCAACATCCCAACTCCAGTCCTCCAGTATCCCCAACAGCCGAACTCCAGTCCTCCAGTATCCCCAACAGCCCAACTCCAGTCCTCCAGTATCCCCAACAGCCCAACTCCAGTCCTCCAGTACCCCCAACAGCCCAACTCCAGTTCTTGAGTACCCCCAACAGCCCAACTCCAGTCCTCCAGTATCCCCAACAGCCCAAATCTAGTTCTTGAGTACCCCCAACAGCCCAACTCCAGTCCTCCAGTATCCCAACAGCCCAACTCCAGTCCTCCAGTATCCCCAACAGCCCAACTCCAGTCCTCCAGTATCCCCAACAGCCCAACTCCAGTTCTCGACTACCCCCAACAGCCCAACTCCAGTCCTCCAGTATCCCCAACAGCCCAACTCCAGTTCTTGAGTATCACCAACAGCCCAACTCCAGTTATTGAGTATCCCCAACAGCCCAACTCCAGTTATTAAGTATCCCCAACAGCCCAACTCCTGTCCTCCAGTATCCCCAACAGCCCAACTCCAGTTCTTGAGTACCCACAACAGCCCAACTCCAGTTCTTGAGTATCCCCAACAGCTCAACTCCAGTCCTCCAGTATACCAAACAGCCCAACTCCAGTCCTCCAGTATCCCCAACAGCCCAACTCCTGTCCTCCAGTATCCCCAACAGCCCAACTCCAGTTCTTGAGTACCCACAACAGCCCAACTCCAGTTCTTGAGTATCCCCAACAGCCCAACTCCAGTCCTCCAGTATACCAAACAGCCCAACTCCAGTCCTCCAGTATCCCCAACAGCCCAACTCCAGTCCTCCAGTATCCCCAACAGCCCAACTCCAGTCCTCCAGAATCCCCAACAGCCCAACTCCAGTCCTCCAGTATCCCCAACAGCCGAACTCCAGTCCTCCAGTATCCCCAACAGCCCAACTCCAGTCCCCCAGTATCCCCAACAGCCCAACTCCAGTCCTCCAGTACCCCCAACAGCCCAACTCCAGTTCTTGAGTACCCCCAACAGCCCAACTCCAGTCCTCCAGTATCCCCAACAGCCCAACTCTAGTCCTCCAGTATCCACAACAGTCCAACTCCAGTCCTCCAGTATCCCCAACAGCCCAACTCCAGTTCTTGAGTATCCCCAACAGCCAAACTCCAGTTCATGAGAACCCCCAACAGCCCAACTCCAGTCTCCCAGTATCCCCAACAGCCCAACTCCAGTCCTCCAGTACCCTCAACAGCCCAACTCCAGTTCTTGAGTACCCCCAACAGCCCAACTCCAGTCTTCCAGTATCCCCAACAGCCCAACTCCAGTACTCCAGTATCCCCAACAGCCCAACTCCAGTCCTCCAGTACCTCCAACAGCCCAACTCCAGTTCTTGAGTACCCCCAACAGCCCAACTCCCGTCCTCCAGTATCCCAACAGCCCAACTCCAGTTCTTGAGTACCCCCAACAGCCCAACTCCAGTTCTTGAGTATCCCCAAATGCCCATCTCCAGTTCTTGAGTATCCCCAAGAGCCCAACTCCAGTCCACCAGTATCCCCAACAGCCCAACTCCAGTTCTTGAGTACCCCCAACAGCCCAACTCC
Source organism: Oncorhynchus mykiss (assembly GCF_057628025.1). Classification (NCBI taxonomy): domain Eukaryota; kingdom Metazoa; phylum Chordata; class Actinopteri; order Salmoniformes; family Salmonidae; genus Oncorhynchus; species Oncorhynchus mykiss. Next base: position 453,281 of record NC_143031.1, on the reverse strand, counting down.
AGTTCTTGAGTATCCCCAACAGCCCAACTCCAGTTCTTGAGTATCCCCAACAGCCCAACTCCAGTCCTCCAGTAGCCCCAACAGCCCAACTCCAGTCCCCCAGTATCCCCAACAGCCCAACTCCAGTTCTTGAGTACCCACAACAGCCCAACTCCAGTCGTCCAGTATCCCCAACAGCCCAACTCCAGTTCTTGAGTGACACCAACAGCCCAACTCCAGTCCTCCAGTATCCCCAACAGCCCAACTCCAGTCCCCCAGTATCCCCAACAGCCCAACTCCAGTTCTTGAGTACCCACAACAGCCCAACTCCAGTCGTACAGTATCCCCAACAGCCCAACTCCAGTTCTTGAGTACCCCCAACAGCCCAACTCCAGTTCTTGAGTACCCCCAACAGCCCAACTCCAGTCCTCCAGTATCCCCAGCAGCCCAACTCCAGTCCTCCAGTACCCCCAACAGCCCAACTCCAGTTCTTGAGTACCCCCAACAGCCCAACTCCAGTCCTCCAGTATCCCCAACAGCCCAACTCCAGTTCTTGAGTATCCCCAACAGCCCAACTCTAGTCCTCCAGTATCCACAACAGCCCAACTCCAGTCCTCCAGTATCCCCAACAGCCCAACTCCAGTTCTTGAGTACCCCCAACAGCCCAACTCCAGTTCTTGAGTATCCCCAACAGCCCAACTCCAGTTCTTGAGTATCCCCAACAGCCCAACTCCAGTCCTCCAGTAGCCCCAACAGCCCAACTCCAGTCCCCCAGTATCCCCAACAGCCCAACTCCAGTTCTTGAGTACCCACAACAGCCCAACTCCAGTCGTCCAGTATCCCCAACAGCCCAACTCCAGTTCTTGAGTGTCACCAACAGCCCAACTCCAGTCCTCCAGTATCCCCAACAGCCCAACTCCAGTCCTCCAGTATCCCCAACAGCCAAACTCCAGTTCTTGAGTACCCCCAACAGCCCAACTCCAGTTCTTGAGTACCCCCAACAGCCCAACTCCAGTCCTCCAGTATCCCCAACAGCCCAACTCCAGTCCTCCAGTACCCCCAACAGCCCAACTCCAGTTCTTGAGTACCCCCAACAGCCCAACTCCAGTCCTCCAGTATCCCCAACAGCCCAACTCCAGTTCTTGAGTATCCCCAACAGCCCAACTCTAGTCCTCCAGTATCCACAACAGCCCAACTCCAGTCCTCCAGTATCCCCAACAGCCCAACTCCAGTTCTTGAGTATCCCCAACAGCCCAACTCCAGTTCTTGAGTACCCCCAACAGCCAAACTCCAGTTCATGAGAACCCCCAACAGCCGAACTCCAGTCCTCCAGTCCCCAACAGCCCAACTCCAGTCCTCCAGTATCCCCAACAGCCCAACTCCAGTCCTCCAGTACCCCCAACAGCCCAACTCCAGTTCTTGAGTACCCCCAACAGCCCAACTCCAGTCCTCCAGTATCCCCAACAGCCCAACTCCAGTTCTTGAGTATCCCCAACAGCCCAACTCTAGTCCTCCAGTATCCACAACAGTCCAACTCCAGTCCTCCAGTATCCCCAACAGCCCAACTCCAGTTCTTGAGTATCCCCAACAGCCAAACTCCAGTTCATGAGAACCCCCAACAGCCCAACTCCAGTCTCCCAGTATCCCCAACAGCCCAACTCCAGTCCTCCAGTACCCTCAACAGCCCAACTCCAGTTCTTGAGTACCCCCAACAGCCCAACTCCAGTCTTCCAGTATCCCCAACAGCCCAACTCCAGTCCTCCAGTATCCCCAACAGCCCAACTCCAGTCTTCCAGTACCTCCAACAGCCCAACTCCAGTTCATGAGTACCCCCAACAGCCCAACTCCAGTCCTCCAGTATCCCAACAGCCCAACTCCAGTTCTTGAGTACCCCCAACAGCCCAACTCCAGTTCTTGAGTATCCCCAACAGCCCATCTCCAGTTCTTGAGTATCCCCAAGAGCCCAACTCCAGTCCACCAGTATCCCCAACAGCCCAACTCCAGTTCTTGAGTACCCCCAACAGCCCAACTCCAGTTCTTGAGTACCCACAACAGCCCAACTCCAGTCGTCCAGTATCCCCAACAGCCCAACTCCAGTTCTTGAGTGTCACCAACAGCCCAACTCCAGTCCTCCAGTATCCCCAACAGCCCAACTCCAGTCCTCCAGTATCCCCAACAGCCAAACTCCAGTTCTTGAGTACCCCCAACAGCCCAACTCCAGTTCTTGAGTACCCCCAACAGCCCAACTCCAGTCCTCCAGTATCCCCAACAGCCCAACTCCAGTCCTCCAGTACCCCCAACAGCCCAACTCCAGTTCTGGAGTACCCCCAACAGCCCAACTCCAGTCCTCCAGTATCCCCAACAGCCCAACTCCAGTTCTTGAGTATCCCCAACAGCCCAACTCTAGTCCTCCAGTATCCACAACAGCCCAACTCCAGTCCTCCAGTATCCCCAACAGCCCAACTCCAGTTCTTGAGTATCCCCAACAGCCCAACTCCAGTTCTTGAGTACCCCCAACAGCCAAACTCCAGTTCATGAGAACCCCCAACAGCCGAACTCCAGTCCTCCAGTCCCCAACAGCCCAACTCCAGTCCTCCAGTATCCCCAACAGCCCAACTCCAGTCCTCCAGTACCCCCAACAGCACAACTCCAGTTCTTGAGTACCCCCAAAAGCCCAACTCCAGTCCTCCAGTATCCCCAACAGCCCAACTCCAGTTCTTGAGTATCCCCAACAGCCCAACTCTAGTCCTCCAGTATCCACAACAGTCCAACTCCAGTCCTCCAGTATCCCCAACAGCCCAACTCCAGTTCTTGAGTATCCCCAACAGCCAAACTCCAGTTCATGAGAACCCCCAACAGCCCAACTCCAGTCTCCCAGTATCCCCAACAGCCCAACTCCAGTCCTCCAGTACCCTCAACAGCCCAACTCCAGTTCTTGAGTACCCCCAACAGCCCAACTCCAGTCTTCCAGTATCCCCAACAGCCCAACTCCAGTCCTCCAGTATCCCCAACAGCCCAACTCCAGTCTTCCAGTACCTCCAACAGCCCAACTCCAGTTCATGAGTACCCCCAACAGCCCAACTCCAGTCCTCCAGTATCCCAACAGCCCAACTCCAGTTCTTGAGTACCCCCAACAGCCCAACTCCAGTTCTTGAGTATCCCCAACAGCCCATCTCCAGTTCTTGAGTATCCCCAAGAGCCCAACTCCAGTCCACCAGTATCCCCAACAGCCCAACTCCAGTTCTTGAGTACCCCCAACAGCCCAACTCCAGTTCTTGAGTACCCACAACAGCCCAACTCCAGTCGTCCAGTATCCCCAACAGCCCAACTCCAGTTCTTGAGTGTCACCAACAGCCCAACTCCAGTCCTCCAGTATCCCCAACAGCCCAACTCCAGTCCTCCAGTATCCCCAACAGCCAAACTCCAGTTCTTGAGTACCCCCAACAGCCCAACTCCAGTTCTTGAGTACCCCCAACAGCCCAACTCCAGTCCTCCAGTATCCCCAACAGCCCAACTCCAGTCCTCCAGTACCCCCAACAGCCCAACTCCAGTTCTGGAGTACCCCCAACAGCCCAACTCCAGTCCTCCAGTATCCCCAACAGCCCAACTCCAGTTCTTGAGTATCCCCAACAGCCCAACTCTAGTCCTCCAGTATCCACAACAGCCCAACTCCAGTCCTCCAGTATCCCCAACAGCCCAACTCCAGTTCTTGAGTATCCCCAACAGCCCAACTCCAGTTCTTGAGTACCCCCAACAGCCAAACTCCAGTTCATGAGAACCCCCAACAGCCGAACTCCAGTCCTCCAGTCCCCAACAGCCCAACTCCAGTCCTCCAGTATCCCCAACAGCCCAACTCCAGTCCTCCAGTACCCCCAACAGCACAACTCCAGTTCTTGAGTACCCCCAAAAGCCCAACTCCAGTCCTCCAGTATCCCCAACAGCCCAACTCCAGTTCTTGAGTATCCCCAACAGCCCAACTCTAGTCCTCCAGTATCCACAACAGTCCAACTCCAGTCCTCCAGTATCCCCAACAGCCCAACTCCAGTTCTTGAGTATCCCCAACAGCCAAACTCCAGTTCATGAGAACCCCCAACAGCCCAACTCCAGTCGTCCAGTATCCCCAACAGCCCAACTCCAGTTCTTGAGTGTCACCAACAGCCCAACTCCAGTCCTCCAGTATCCCCAACAGCCCAACTCCAGTCCTCCAGTATCCCCAACAGCCAAACTCCAGTTCTTGAGTACCCCCAACAGCCCAACTCCAGTTCTTGAGTACCCCCAACAGCCCAACTCCAGTCCTCCAGTATCCCCAACAGCCCAACTCCAGTCCTCCAGTACCCCCAACAGCCCAACTCCAGTTCTGGAGTACCCCCAACAGCCCAACTCCAGTCCTCCAGTATCCCCAACAGCCCAACTCCAGTTCTTGAGTATCCCCAACAGCCCAACTCTAGTCCTCCAGTATCCACAACAGCCCAACTCCAGTCCTCCAGTATCCCCAACAGCCCAACTCCAGTTCTTGAGTATCCCCAACAGCCCAACTCCAGTTCTTGAGTACCCCCAACAGCCAAACTCCAGTTCATGAGAACCCCCAACAGCCGAACTCCAGTCCTCCAGTCCCCAACAGCCCAACTCCAGTCCTCCAGTATCCCCAACAGCCCAACTCCAGTCCTCCAGTACCCCCAACAGCACAACTCCAGTTCTTGAGTACCCCCAAAAGCCCAACTCCAGTCCTCCAGTATCCCCAACAGCCCAACTCCAGTTCTTGAGTATCCCCAACAGCCCAACTCTAGTCCTCCAGTATCCACAACAGTCCAACTCCAGTCCTCCAGTATCCCCAACAGCCCAACTCCAGTTCTTGAGTATCCCCAACAGCCAAACTCCAGTTCATGAGAACCCCCAGCAGCCCAACTCCAGTCCTCCAGTATCCCCAACAGCCCAACTCCAGTTCTTGAATACCCTCAACAGCCCAACTCCAGTCCTCCAGTATCCCCAACAGCCCAACTCCAGTCCTCCAGTATCCCCAACAGCCCAACTCCAGTCCTCCAGTATCCCCAACAGCCCAACTCCAGTCCTCCAGAATCCCCAACAGCCCAACTCCAGTCCTCCAGTATCCCCAACAGCCGAACTCCAGTCCTCCAGTATCCCCAACAGCCCAACTCCAGTCCCCCAGTATCCCCAACAGCCCAACTCCAGTCCTCCAGTACCCCCAACAGCCCAACTCCAGTTCTTGAGTACCCCCAACAGCCCAACTCCAGTCCTCCAGTATCCCCAACAGCCCAACTCTAGTCCTCCAGTATCCACAACAGTCCAACTCCAGTCCTCCAGTATCCCCAACAGCCCAACTCCAGTTCTTGAGTATCCCCAACAGCCAAACTCCAGTTCATGAGAACCCCCAACAGCCCAACTCCAGTCTCCCAGTATCCCCAACAGCCCAACTCCAGTCCTCCAGTACCCTCAACAGCCCAACTCCAGTTCTTGAGTACCCCCAACAGCCCAACTGTTCTTCTTGAGTGTCACCAACAGCCCAACTCCAGTCCTCCAATATACCCAACAGCCCAACTCCAGTCCTCCAGTATCCCCAACAGCCAAACTCCAGTTCTTGAGTACCCCCAACAGCCCAACTCCAGTTCTTGAGTACCCCCAACAGCCCAACTCCAGTCCTCCAGTATCCCCAACAGCCCAACTCCAGTCCTCCAGTACCCCCAACAGCCCAACTCCAGTTCTTGAGTACCCCCAACAGCCCAACTCCAGTTCTTGAGTACCCACAACAGCCCAACTCCAGTCGTCCAGTATCCCCAACAGCCCAACTCCAGTCCTCCAGTATCCCCAACAGCCCAACTCCAGTCCTCCAGTATCCCCAACAGCCCAACTCCAGTTCTTGAGTACCCCCAACAGCCCAACTCCAGTTCTTGAGTATCCCCAACAGCCCATCTCCAGTTCTTGAGTATCCCCAAGAGCCCAACTCAAGTCCACCAGTATCCCCAACAGCCCAACTCCAGTTCTTGAGTACCCCCAACAGCCCAACTCCAGTTCTTGAGTACCCACAACAGCCCAACTCCAGTCGTCCAGTATCCCCAACAGCCCAACTCCAGTTCTTGAGTGTCACCAACAGCCCAACTCCAGTCCTCCAGTATCCCCAACAGCCCAACTCCAGTCCTCCAGTATCCCCAACAGCCAAACTCCAGTTCTTGAGTACCCCCAACAGCCCAACTCCAGTTCTTGAGTACCCCCAACAGCCCAACTCCAGTCCTCCAGTATCCCCAACAGCCCAACTCCAGTCCTCCAGTACCCCCAACAGCCCAACTCCAGTTCTGGAGTACCCCCAACAGCCCAACTCCAGTCCTCCAGTATCCCCAACAGCCCAACTCCAGTTCTTGAGTATCCCCAACAGCCCAACTCTAGTCCTCCAGTATCCACAACAGCCCAACTCCAGTCCTCCAGTATCCCCAACAGCCCAACTCCAGTTCTTGAGTATCCCCAACAGCCCAACTCCAGTTCTTGAGTACCCCCAACAGCCAAACTCCAGTTCATGAGAACCCCCAACAGCCGAACTCCAGTCCTCCAGTCCCCAACAGCCCAACTCCAGTCCTCCAGTATCCCCAACAGCCCAACTCCAGTCCTCCAGTACCCCCAACAGCACAACTCCAGTTCTTGAGTACCCCCAAAAGCCCAACTCCAGTCCTCCAGTATCCCCAACAGCCCAACTCCAGTTCTTGAGTATCCCCAACAGCCCAACTCTAGTCCTCCAGTATCCACAACAGTCCAACTCCAGTCCTCCAGTATCCCCAACAGCCCAACTCCAGTTCTTGAGTATCCCCAACAGCCAAACTCCAGTTCATGAGAACCCCCAGCAGCCCAACTCCAGTCCTCCAGTATCCCCAACAGCCCAACTCCAGTTCTTGAATACCCTCAACAGCCCAACTCCAGTCCTCCAGTATCCCCAACAGCCCAACTCCAGTCCTCCAGTATCCCCAACAGCCCAACTCCAGTCCTCCAGTATCCCCAACAGCCCAACTCCAGTCCTCCAGAATCCCCAACAGCCCAACTCCAGTCCTCCAGTATCCCCAACAGCCGAACTCCAGTCCTCCAGTATCCCCAACAGCCCAACTCCAGTCCCCCAGTATCCCCAACAGCCCAACTCCAGTCCTCCAGTACCCCCAACAGCCCAACTCCAGTTCTTGAGTACCCCCAACAGCCCAACTCCAGTCCTCCAGTATCCCCAACAGCCCAACTCTAGTCCTCCAGTATCCACAACAGTCCAACTCCAGTCCTCCAGTATCCCCAACAGCCCAACTCCAGTTCTTGAGTATCCCCAACAGCCAAACTCCAGTTCATGAGAACCCCCAACAGCCCAACTCCAGTCTCCCAGTATCCCCAACAGCCCAACTCCAGTCCTCCAGTACCCTCAACAGCCCAACTCCAGTTCTTGAGTACCCCCAACAGCCCAACTGTTCTTCTTGAGTGTCACCAACAGCCCAACTCCAGTCCTCCAGTATCCCCAACAGCCCAACTCCAGTCCTCCAGTATCCCCAACAGCCAAACTCCAGTTCTTGAGTACCCCCAACAGCCCAACTCCAGTTCTTGAGTACCCCCAACAGCCCAACTCCAGTCCTCCAGTATCCCCAACAGCCCAACTCCAGTCCTCCAGTACCCCCAACAGCCCAACTCCAGTTCTTGAGTACCCCCAACAGCCCAACTCCAGTTCTTGAGTACCCACAACAGCCCAACTCCAGTCGTCCAGTATCCCCAACAGCCCAACTCCAGTCCTCCAGTATCCCCAACAGCCCAACTCCAGTCCTCCAGTATCCCCAACAGCCCAACTCCAGTTCTTGAGTACCCCCAACAGCCCAACTCCAGTTCTTGAGTATCCCCAACAGCCCATCTCCAGTTCTTGAGTATCCCCAAGAGCCCAACTCAAGTCCACCAGTATCCCCAACAGCCCAACTCCAGTTCTTGAGTACCCCCAACAGCCCAACTCCAGTTCTTGAGTACCCACAACAGCCCAACTCCAGTCGTCCAGTATCCCCAACAGCCCAACTCCAGTTCTTGAGTGTCACCAACAGCCCAACTCCAGTCCTCCAGTATCCCCAACAGCCCAACTCCAGTCCTCCAGTATCCCCAACAGCCAAACTCCAGTTCTTGAGTACCCCCAACAGCCCAACTCCAGTTCTTGAGTACCCCCAACAGCCCAACTCCAGTCCTCCAGTATCCCCAACAGCCCAACTCCAGTCCTCCAGTACCCCCAACAGCCCAACTCCAGTTCTGGAGTACCCCCAACAGCCCAACTCCAGTCCTCCAGTATCCCCAACAGCCCAACTCCAGTTCTTGAGTATCCCCAACAGCCCAACTCTAGTCCTCCAGTATCCACAACAGCCCAACTCCAGTCCTCCAGTATCCCCAACAGCCCAACTCCAGTTCTTGAGTATCCCCAACAGCCCAACTCCAGTTCTTGAGTACCCCCAACAGCCAAACTCCAGTTCATGAGAACCCCCAACAGCCGAACTCCAGTCCTCCAGTCCCCAACAGCCCAACTCCAGTCCTCCAGTATCCCCAACAGCCCAACTCCAGTCCTCCAGTACCCCCAACAGCACAACTCCAGTTCTTGAGTACCCCCAAAAGCCCAACTCCAGTCCTCCAGTATCCCCAACAGCCCAACTCCAGTTCTTGAGTATCCCCAACAGCCCAACTCTAGTCCTCCAGTATCCACAACAGTCCAACTCCAGTCCTCCAGTATCCCCAACAGCCCAACTCCAGTTCTTGAGTATCCCCAACAGCCAAACTCCAGTTCATGAGAACCCCCAGCAGCCCAACTCCAGTCCTCCAGTATCCCCAACAGCCCAACTCCAGTTCTTGAATACCCTCAACAGCCCAACTCCAGTCCTCCAGTATCCCCAACAGCCCAACTCCAGTCCTCCAGTATCCCCAACAGCCCAACTCCAGTCCTCCAGTATCCCCAACAGCCCAACTCCAGTCCTCCAGAATCCCCAACAGCCCAACTCCAGTCCTCCAGTATCCCCAACAGCCGAACTCCAGTCCTCCAGTATCCCCAACAGCCCAACTCCAGTCCCCCAGTATCCCCAACAGCCCAACTCCAGTCCTCCAGTACCCCCAACAGCCCAACTCCAGTTCTTGAGTACCCCCAACAGCCCAACTCCAGTCCTCCAGTATCCCCAACAGCCCAACTCTAGTCCTCCAGTATCCACAACAGTCCAACTCCAGTCCTCCAGTATCCCCAACAGCCCAACTCCAGTTCTTGAGTATCCCCAACAGCCAAACTCCAGTTCATGAGAACCCCCAACAGCCCAACTCCAGTCTCCCAGTATCCCCAACAGCCCAACTCCAGTCCTCCAGTACCCTCAACAGCCCAACTCCAGTTCTTGAGTACCCCCAACAGCCCAACTGTTCTTCTTGAGTGTCACCAACAGCCCAACTCCAGTCCTCCAGTATCCCCAACAGCCCAACTCCAGTCCTCCAGTATCCCCAACAGCCAAACTCCAGTTCTTGAGTACCCCCAACAGCCCAACTCCAGTTCTTGAGTACCCCCAACAGCCCAACTCCAGTCCTCCAGTATCCCCAACAGCCCAACTCCAGTCCTCCAGTACCCCCAACAGCCCAACTCCAGTTCTTGAGTACCCCCAACAGCCCAACTCCAGTTCTTGAGTACCCACAACAGCCCAACTCCAGTCGTCCAGTATCCCCAACAGCCCAACTCCAGTCCTCCAGTATCCCCAACAGCCCAACTCCAGTCCTCCAGTATCCCCAACAGCCCAACTCCAGTTCTTGAGTACCCCCAACAGCCCAACTCCAGTTCTTGAGTATCCCCAACAGCCCATCTCCAGTTCTTGAGTATCCCCAAGAGCCCAACTCCAGTCCACCAGTATCCCCAACAGCCCAACTCCAGTTCTTGAGTACCCCCAACAGCCCAACTCCAGTTCTTGAGTACCCACAACAGCCCAACTCCAGTCGTCCAGTATCCCCAACAGCCCAACTCCAGTTCTTGAGTGTCACCAACAGCCCAACTCCAGTCCTCCAGTATCCCCAACAGCCCAACTCCAGTCCTCCAGTATCCCCAACAGCCAAACTCCAGTTCTTGAGTACCCCCAACAGCCCAACTCCAGTTCTTGAGTACCCCCAACAGCCCAACTCCAGTCCTCCAGTATCCCCAACAGCCCAACTCCAGTCCTCCAGTACCCCCAACAGCCCAACTCCAGTTCTGGAGTACCCCCAACAGCCCAACTCCAGTCCTCCAGTATCCCCAACAGCCCAACTCCAGTTCTTGAGTATCCCCAACAGCCCAACTCTAGTCCTCCAGTATCCACAACAGCCCAACTCCAGTCCTCCAGTATCCCCAACAGCCCAACTCCAGTTCTTGAGTATCCCCAACAGCCCAACTCCAGTTCTTGAGTACCCCCAACAGCCAAACTCCAGTTCATGAGAACCCCCAACAGCCGAACTCCAGTCCTCCAGTCCCCAACAGCCCAACTCCAGTCCTCCAGTATCCCCAACAGCCCAACTCCAGTCCTCCAGTACCCCCAACAGCACAACTCCAGTTCTTGAGTACCCCCAAAAGCCCAACTCCAGTCCTCCAGTATCCCCAACAGCCCAACTCCAGTTCTTGAGTATCCCCAACAGCCCAACTCTAGTCCTCCAGTATCCACAACAGTCCAACTCCAGTCCTCCAGTATCCCCAACAGCCCAACTCCAGTTCTTGAGTATCCCCAACAGCCAAACTCCAGTTCATGAGAACCCCCAGCAGCCCAACTCCAGTCCTCCAGTATCCCCAACAGCCCAACTCCAGTTCTTGAATACCCTCAACAGCCCAACTCCAGTCCTCCAGTATCCCCAACAGCCCAACTCCAGTCCTCCAGTATCCCCAACAGCCCAACTCCAGTCCTCCAGTATCCCCAACAGCCCAACTCCAGTCCTCCAGAATCCCCAACAGCCCAACTCCAGTCCTCCAGTATCCCCAACAGCCGAACTCCAGTCCTCCAGTATCCACAACAGTCCAACTCCAGTCCTCCAGTATCCCCAACAGCCCAACTCCAGTTCTTGAGTATCCCCAACAGCCAAACTCCAGTTCATGAGAACCCCCAACAGCCCAACTCCAGTCTCCCAGTATCCCCAACAGCCCAACTCCAGTCCTCCAGTACCCTCAACAGCCCAACTCCAGTTCTTGAGTACCCCCAACAGCCCAACTGTTCTTCTTGAGTGTCACCAACAGCCCAACTCCAGTCCTCCAGTATCCCCAACAGCCCAACTCCAGTCCTCCAGTATCCCCAACAGCCAAACTCCAGTTCTTGAGTACCCCCAACAGCCCAACTCCAGTTCTTGAGTACCCCCAACAGCCCAACTCCAGTCCTCCAGTATCCCCAACAGCCCAACTCCAGTCCTCCAGTACCCCCAACAGCCCAACTCCAGTTCTTGAGTACCCCCAACAGCCCAACTCCAGTCCTCCAGTATCCCCAACAGCCCAACTCCAGTTCTTGAGTATCCCCAACAGCCCAACTCTAGTCCTCCAGTATCCACAACAGCCCAACTCCAGTCCTCCAGTATCCCCAACAGCCCAACTCCAGTTCTTGAGTATCCCCAACAGCCCAACTCCAGTTCTTGAGTACCCCCAACAGCCAAACTCCAGTTCATGAGAACCCCCAACAGCCGAACTCCAGTCCTCCAGTCCCCAACAGCCCAACTCCAGTCCTCCAGTATCCCCAACAGCCCAACTCCAGTCCTCCAGTACCCCCAACAGCCCAACTCCAGTTCTTGAGTACCCCCAACAGCCCAACTCCAGTCCTCCAGTATCCCCAACAGCCCAACTCCAGTTCTTGAGTATCCCCAACAGCCCAACTCTAGTCCTCCAGTATCCACAACAGTCCAACTCCAGTCCTCCAGTATCCCCAACAGCCCAACTCCAGTTCTTGAGTATCCCCGACAGCCAAACTCCAGTTCATGAGAACCCCCAACAGCCCAACTCCAGTCTCCCAGTATCCCCAACAGCCCAACTCCAGTCCTCCAGTACCCTCAACAGCCCAACTCCAGTTCTTGAGTACACCCAACAGCCCAACTCCAGTCTTCCAGTATCCCCAACAGCCCAACTCCAGTCCTCCAGTATCCCCAACAGCCCAACTCCAGTCCTCCAGTACCTCCAACAGCCCAACTCCAGTTCTTGAGTACCCCCAACAGCCCAACTCCAGTCCTCCAGTATCCCAACAGCCCAACTCCAGTTCTTGAGTACCCCCAACAGCCCAACTCCAGTTCTTGAGTATCCCCAACAGCCCATCTCCAGTTCTTGAGTATCCCCAAGAGCCCAACTCCAGTCCACCAGTATCCCCAACAGCCCAACTCCAGTTCTTGAGTACCCCCAACAGCCCAACTCCAGTTCTTGAGTACCCACAACAGCCCAACTCCAGTCGTCCAGTATCCCCAACAGCCCAACTCCAGTTCTTGAGTGTCACCAACAGCCCAACTCCAGTCCTCCAGTATCCCCAACAGCCCAACTCCAGTCCTCCAGTATCCCCAACAGCCAAACTCCAGTTCTTGAGTACCCCCAACAGCCCAACTCCAGTTCTTGAGTACCCCCAACAGCCCAACTCCAGTCCTCCAGTATCCCCAACAGCCCAACTCCAGTCCTCCAGTACCCCCAACAGCCCAACTCCAGTTCTTGAGTACCCCCAACAGCCCAACTCCAGTCCTCCAGTATCCCCAACAGCCCAACTCCAGTTCTTGAGTATCCCCAACAGCCCAACTCTAGTCCTCCAGTATCCACAACAGCCCAACTCCAGTCCTCCAGTATCCCCAACAGCCCAACTCCAGTTCTTGAGTATCCCCAACAGCCCAACTCCAGTTCTTGAGTACCCCCAACAGCCAAACTCCAGTTCATGAGAACCCCCAACAGCCGAACTCCAGTCCTCCAGTCCCCAACAGCCCAACTCCAGTCCTCCAGTATCCCCAACAGCCCAACTCCAGTCCTCCAGTACCCCCAACAGCCCAACTCCAGTTCTTGAGTACCCCCAACAGCCCAACTCCAGTCCTCCAGTATCCCCAACAGCCCAACTCCAGTTCTTGAGTATCCCCAACAGCCCAACTCTAGTCCTCCAGTATCCACAACAGTCCAACTCCAGTCCTCCAGTATCCCCAACAGCCCAACTCCAGTTCTTGAGTATCCCCAACAGCCAAACTCCAGTTCATGAGAACCCCCAACAGCCCAACTCCAGTCTCCCAGTATCCCCAACAGCCCAACTCCAGTCCTCCAGTACCCTCAACAGCCCAACTCCAGTTCTTGAGTACCCCCAACAGCCCAACTCCAGTCTTCCAGTATCCCCAACATCCCAACTCCAGTCCTCCAGTATCCCCAACAGCCCAACTCCAGTTCTTGAGTATCCCCAACAGCCCAACTCTAGTCCTCCAGTATCCACAACAGTCCAACTCCAGTCCTCCAGTATCCCCAACAGCCCAACTCCAGTTCTTGAGTATCCCCAACAGCCAAACTCCAGTTCATGAGAACCCCCAACAGCCCAACTCCAGTCTCCCAGTATCCCCAACAGCCCAACTCCAGTCCTCCAGTACCTCCAACAGCCCAACTCCAGTTCTTGAGTACCCCCAACAGCCCAACTCCAGTCCTCCAGTATCCCAACAGCCCAACTCCAGTTCTTGAGTACCCCCAACAGCCCAACTCCAGTTCTTGAGTATCCCCAACAGCCCATCTCCAGTTCTTGAGTATCCCCAAGAGCCCAACTCCAGTCCACCAGTATCCCCAACAGCCCAACTCCAGTTCTTGAGTACCCCCAACAGCCCAACTTCAGTTCTTGAGTATCCCCAACAGCCCAACTCCAGTTCTTGAGTATCCCCAACAGCCCAACTCCAGTCCTCCAGTAGCCCCAACAGCCCAACTCCAGTCCCCCAGTATCCCCAACAGCCCAACTCCAGTTCTTGAGTACCCACAACAGCCCAACTCCAGTCGTCCAGTATCCCCAACAGCCCAACTCCAGTTCTTGAGTGTCACCAACAGCCCAACTCCAGTCCTCCAGTATCCCCAACAGCCCAACTCCAGTCCTCCAGTATCCCCAACAGCCAAACTCCAGTTCTTGAGTACCCCCAACAGCCCAACTCCAGTTCTTGAGTACCCCCAACAGCCCAACTCCAGTCCTCCAGTATCCCCAACAGCCCAACTCCAGTCCTCCAGTACCCCCAACAGCCCAACTCCAGTTCTTGAGTACCCCCAACAGCCCAACTCCAGTCCTCCAGTATCCCCAACAGCCCAACTCCAGTTCTTGAGTATCCCCAACAGCCCAACTCTAGTCCTCCAGAATCCACAACAGCCCAACTCCAGTCCTCCAGTATCCCCAACAGCCCAACTCCAGTTCTTGAGTATCCCCAACAGCCCAACTCCAGTTCTTGAGTACCCCCAAAAGCCAAACTCCAGTTCATCTGAACCCCCAACAGCCGAACTCCAGTCCTCCAGTATCCCCAACAGCCCAACTCCAGTCCTCCAGTATCCCCAACAGCCCAACTCCAGTCCTACAGTACCCCCAACAGCCCAACTCCAGTTCTTGAGTACCCCCAACAGCCCAACTCCAGTCCTCCAGTATCCCCAACAGCCCAACTCCAGTTCTTGAGTATCCCCAACAGCCCAACTCTAGTCCTCCAGTATCCACAACAGCCCAATTCCAGTCCTCCAGTATCCCCAACAGCCCAACTCCAGTTCTTGAGTATCCCCAACAGCCAAACTCCATTTCATGAGAACCCCCAACAGCCCAACTCCAGTCTCACAGTATCCCCAACAGCCCAACTCCAGTCCTCCAGTACCCTCAACAGCCCAACTCCAGTTCTTGAGTACCCCCGACAGCCCAACTCCAGTCTTCCAGTATCCCCAACAGCCCAACTCCAGTCCTCCAGTATCCCCAACAGCCCAACTCCAGTCCTCCAGTACCTCCAACAGCCCAACTCCAGTTCTTGAGTACCCCCAACAGCCCAACTCCAGTCCTCCAGTATCCCAACAGCCCAACTCCAGTTCTTGAGTACCCCCAACAGCCCAACTCCAGTCCTCCAGTATCCCAACAGCCCAACTCCAGTTCTTGAGTACCCCCAACAGCCCAACTCCAGTTCTTGAGTATCCCCAACAGCCCAACTCCAGTTCTTGACCACGCCCAACAGCCCAACTCCAGTCCTCCAGTATCCCCAACAGACCAACTCCAGTTCTTGACTACACTCAACAGCCCAACTCCAGTCCTCCAGTATCCCCAACAGCCCAACTCCAGTCCTCCAGCATCCCCAACAGCCCAACTCCAGTTCTTGACTACCCCCAACAGCCCAACTCCAGTCCTCCAGTATCCCCAACAGCCCAACTCCAGTCCTCCAGTACCTCCAACAGCCCAACTCCAGTTCTTGAGTACCCCCAACAGCCCAACTCCAGTCCTCCAGTATCCCCAACAGCCCAACTCCAGTCCTCCAGTACCCCCAACAGCCCAACTCCAGTTCTTGAGTACCCCCAACAGCCCAACTCCAGTCCTCCAGTATCCCCAACAGCCCAACTCCAGTTCTTGAGTATCCCCAACAGCCCAACTCCAGTTCTTGAGTACCCCCAAAAGCCAAACTCCAGTTCATCTGAACCCCCAACAGCCGAACTCCAGTCCTCCAGTATCCCCAACAGCCCAACTCCAGTCCTCCAGTATCCCCAACAGCCCAACTCCAGTCCTCCAGTACCCCCAACAGCCCAACTCCAGTTCTTGAGTACCCCCAACAGCCCAACTCCAGTCCTCCAGTATCCCCAACAGCCCAACTCCAGTTCTTGAGTATCCCCAACAGCCCAACTCTAGTCCTCCAGTATCCACAACAGCCCAACTCCAGTCCTCCAGTATCCCCAACAGCCCAACTCCAGTTCTTGAGTATCCCCAACAGCCAAACTCCATTTCATGAGAACCCCCAACAGCCCAACTCCAGTCTCACAGTATCCCCAACAGCCCAACTCCAGTCCTCCAGTACCCTCAACAGCCCAACTCTAGTTCTTGAGTACCCCCAACAGCCCAACTCCAGTCTTCCAGTATCCCCAACAGCCCAACTCCAGTCCTCCAGTATCCCCAACAGCCCAACTCCAGTCCTCCAGTACCTCCAACAGCCCAACTCCAGTTCTTGAGTACCCCCAACAGCCAAAGTCCAGTCCTCCAGTATCCCAACAGCCCAACTCCAGTTCTTGAGTACCCCCAACAGCCCAACTCCAGTCCTCCAGTATCCCAACAGCCCAACTCCAGTTGTTGAGTACCCCCAACAGCCCAACTCCAGTTCTTGAGTATCCCCAACAGCCCAACTCCAGTTCTTGACCACCCCCAACAGCCGAAATCCAGTCCTCCAGTATCCCCAGCAGCCCAACTCCAGTCCTCCAGTATCCCCAACAGACCAACTCCAGTTCTTGACTACACTCAACAGCCCAACTCCAGTCCTCCAGTATCCCCAACAGCCCAACTCCAGTCCTCCAGTATCCCCAACAGCCCAACTCCAGTTCTTGACTACCCCCAACAGCCCAACTCCAGTCCTCCAGTATCCCCAACAGCCCAACTCCAGTCCTCCAGTACCTCCAACAGCCCAACTCCAGTTCTTGAGTACCCCCAACAGCCCAACTCCAGTCCTCCAGTATCCCAACAGCCCAACTCCAGTTCTTGAGTACCCCCAACAGCTCAACTCCAGTTCTTGAGTATCCCCAACAGCCCATCTCCAGTTCTTGAGTATCCCCAAGAGCCCAACTCCAGTCCACCAGTATCCCCAACAGCCCAACTCCAGTTCTTGAGTACCCCCAACAGCCCAACTCCAGTTCTTGAGTATCCCCAACAGCCCAACTCCAGTTCTTGAGTATCCCCAACAGCCCAACTCCAGTCCTCCAGTATCCCCAACAGCCCAACTCCAGTCCCCCAGTATCCCCAACAGCCCAACTCCAGTTCTTGAGTACCCACAACAGCCCAACTCCAGTCGTCCAGTATCCCCAACAGCCCAACTCCAGTTCTTGAGTGTCACCAACAGCTCAACTCCAGTTCTCCAGTATCCCCAACAGCCCAACTCCAGTCCTCCAGTATCCCCAACAGCCAAACTCCAGTTCTTGAGTACCCCCAACAGCCCAACTCCAGTCCTCCAGTATCCCCAACAGCCCAACTCCAGTTCTTGAGTATCCCCAATAACCCAACTCCAGTTCTTGAGTACCCCCAACAGCCCAACTCCAGTTCTTGAGTACACCCAACAGCCCAACTCCAGTCCTCCAGTATCCCCAACAGCCCAACTCCAGTTCTTGAGTACCCCCAACAGCCCAACTCCAGTTCTTGAGTATCCCCAACAGCCCATCTCCAGTTCTTGAGTATCCCCAAGAGCCCAACTCCAGTCCACCAGTATCCCCAACAGCCCAACTCCAGTTCTTGAGTACCCCCAACAGCCCAACTCCAGTTCTTGAGTATCCCCAACAGCCCAACTCCAGTTCTTGAGTATCCCCAACAGCCCAACTCCAGTCCTCCAGTAGCCCCAACAGCCCAACTCCAGTCCCCCAGTATCCCCAACAGCCCAACTCCAGTTCTTGAGTACCCACAACAGCCCAACTCCAGTCGTCCAGTATCCCAAACAGCCCAACTCCAGTTCTTGAGTGTCACCAACAGCCCAACTCCAGTCCTCCAGTATCCCCAACAGCCCAACTCCAGTCCTCCAGTATCCCCAACAGCCAAACTCCAGTTCTTGAGTACCCCCAACAGCCCAACTCCAGTTCTTGAGTACCCCCAACAGCCCAACTCCAGTCCTCCAGTATCCCCAACAGCCCAACTCCAGTCCTCCAGTACCCCCAACAGCCCAACTCCAGTTCTTGAGTACCCCCAACAGCCCAACTCCAGTTCTTGAGTACCCCCAAAAGCCAAACTCCAGTTCATCTGAACCCCCAACAGCCGAACTCCAGTCCTCCAGTATCCCCAACAGCCCAACTCCAGTCCTCCAGTATCCCCAACAGCCCAACTCCAGTCCTACAGTACCCCCAACAGCCCAACTCCAGTCCTCCAGTACCCCCAACAGCCCAACTCCAGTTCTTGAGTATCCCCAACAGCCCAACTCCAGTTCTTGAGTACCCCCAAAAGCCAAACTCCAGTTCATCTGAACCCCCAACAGCCGAACTCCAGTCCTCCAGTATCCCCAACAGCCCAACTCCAGTCCTCCAGTATCCCCAACAGCCCAACTCCAGTCCTACAGTACCCCCAACAGCCCAACTCCAGTTCTTGAGTACCCCCAACAGCCCAACTCCAGTCCTCCAGTATCCCCAACAGCCCAACTCCAGTTCTTGAGTATCCCCAACAGCCCAACTCTAGTCCTCCAGTAGCCCCAACAGCCCAACTCCAGTCCCCCAGTATCCCCAACAGCCCAACTCCAGTTCTTGAGTACCCACAACAGCCCAACTCCAGTCGTCCAGTATCCCCAACAGCCCAACTCCAGTTCTTGAGTGTCACCAACAGCCCAACTCCAGTCCTCCAGTATCCCCAACAGCCCAACTCCAGTCCTCCAGTATCCCCAACAGCCAAACTCCAGTTCTTGAGTACCCCCAACAGCCCAACTCCAGTTCTTGAGTACCCCCAACAGCCCAACTCCAGTCCTCCAGTATCCCCAACAGCCCAACTCCAGTCCTCCAGTACCCCCAACAGCCCAACTCCAGTTCTTGAGTACCCCCAACAGCCCAACTCCAGTCCTCCAGTATCCCCAACAGCCCAACTCCAGTTCTTGAGTATCCCCAACAGCCCAACTCTAGTCCTCCAGTATCCACAACAGCCCAACTCCAGTCCTCCAGTATCCCCAACAGCCCAACTCCAGTTCTTGAGTATCCCCAACAGCCCAACTCCAGTTCTTGAGTACCCCCAAAAGCCAAACTCCAGTTCATCTGAACCCCCAACAGCCGAACTCCAGTCCTCCAGTATCCCCAACAGCCCAACTCCAGTCCTCCAGTATCCCCAACAGCCCAACTCCAGTCCTACAGTACCCCCAACAGCCCAACTCCAGTTCTTGAGTACCCCCAACAGCCCAACTCCAGTCCTCCAGTATCCCCAACAGCCCAACTCCAGTTCTTGAGTATCCCCAACAGCCCAACTCTAGTCCTCCAGTATCCACAACAGCCCAACTCCAGTCCTCCAGTATCCCCAACAGCCCAACTCCAGTTCTTGAGTATCCCCAACAGCCAAACTCCATTTCATGAGAACCCCCAACAGCCCAACTCCAGTCTCACAGTATCCCCAACAGCCCAACTCCAGTCCTCCAGTACCCTCAACAGCCCAACTCCAGTTCTTGAGTACCCCCAACAGCCCAACTCCAGTCTTCCAGTATCCCCAACAGCCCAACTCCAGTCCTCCAGTATCCCCAACAGCCCAACTCCAGTCCTCCAGTACCTCCAACAGCCCAACTCCAGTTCTTGAGTACCCCCAACAGCCCAACTCCAGTCCTCCAGTATCCCAACAGCCCAACTCCAGTTCTTGAGTACCCCCAACAGCCCAACTCCAGTCCTCCAGTATCCCAACAGCCCAACTCCAGTTCTTGAGTACCCCCAACAGCCCAACTCCAGTTCTTGAGTATCCCCAACAGCCCAACTCCAGTTCTTGACCACCCCCAACAGCCCAAATCCAGTCCTCCAGTATCCCCAGCAGCCCAACTCCAGTCCTCCAGTATCCCCAACAGACCAACTCCAGTTCTTGACTACACTCAACAGCCCAACTCCAGTCCTCCAGTATCCCCAACAGCCCAACTCCAGTCCTCCAGTATCCCCAACAGCCCAACTCCAGTTCTTGACTACCCCCAACAGCCCAACTCCAGTCCTCCAGTATCCCCAACAGCCCAACTCCAGTCCTCCAGTACCTCCAACAGCCCAACTCCAGTTCTTGAGTACCCCCAACAGCCCAACTCCAGTCCTCCAGTATCCCCAACAGCCCAACTCCAGTCCTCCAGTACCCCCAACAGCCCAACTCCAGTTCTTGAGTACCCCCAACAGCCCAACTCCAGTCCTCCAGTATCCCCAACAGCCCAACTCCAGTTCTTGAGTATCCCCAACAGCCCAACTCTAGTCCTCCAGTATCCACAACAGCCCAACTCCAGTCCTCCAGTATCCCCAACAGCCCAACTCCAGTTCTTGAGTATCCCCAACAGCCCAACTCCAGTTCTTGAGTACCCCCAAAAGCCAAACTCCAGTTCATCTGAACCCCCAACAGCCGAACTCCAGTCCTCCAGTATCCCCAACAGCCCAACTCCAGTCCTCCAGTATCCCCAACAGCCCAACTCCAGTCCTACAGTACCCCCAACAGCCCAACTCCAGTTCTTGAGTACCCCCAACAGCCCAACTCCAGTCCTCCAGTATCCCCAACAGCCCAACTCCAGTTCTTGAGTATCCCCAACAGCCCAACTCTAGTCCTCCAGTAGCCCCAACAGCCCAACTCCAGTCCCCCAGTATCCCCAACAGCCCAACTCCAGTTCTTGAGTACCCACAACAGCCCAACTCCAGTCGTCCAGTATCCCCAACAGCCCAACTCCAGTTCTTGAGTGTCACCAACAGCCCAACTCCAGTCCTCCAGTATCCCCAACAGCCCAACTCCAGTCCTCCAGTATCCCCAACAGCCAAACTCCAGTTCTTGAGTACCCCCAACAGCCCAACTCCAGTTCTTGAGTACCCCCAACAGCCCAACTCCAGTACTCCAGTATCCCCAACAGCCCAACTCCAGTCCTCCAGTATCCCCAACAGCCCAACTCCAGTTCTTGAGTATCCCCAACAGCCCAACTCTAGTCCTCCAGTATCCACAACAGCCCAACTCCAGTCCTCCAGTATCCCCAACAGCCCAACTCCAGTTCTTGAGTATCCCCAACAGCCCAACTCCAGTTCTTGAGTACCCCCAAAAGCCAAACTCCAGTTCATCTGAACCCCCAACAGCCGAACTCCAGTCCTCCAGTATCCCCAACAGCCCAACTCCAGTCCTCCAGTATCCCCAACAGCCCAACTCCAGTCCTACAGTACCCCCAACAGCCCAACTCCAGTTCTTGAGTCCCCCCAACAGCCCAACTCCAGTCCTCCAGTATCCCCAACAGCCCAACTCCAGTTCTTGAGTATCCCCAACAGCCCAACTCTAGTCCTCCAGTATCCACAACAGCCCAACTCCAGTCCTCCAGTATCCCCAACAGCCCAACTCCAGTTCTTGAGTATCCCCAACAGCCAAACTCCATTTCATGAGAACCCCCAACAGCCCAACTCCAGTCTCACAGTATCCCCAACAGCCCAACTCCAGTCCTCCAGTACCCTCAACAGCCCAACTCCAGTTCTTGAGTACCCCCAACAGCCCAACTCCAGTCTTCCAGTATCCCCAACAGCCCAACTCCAGTCCTCCAGTATCCCCAACAGCCCAACTCCAGTCCTCCAGTACCCTCAACAGCCCAACTCCAGTTCTTGAGTACCCCCAACAGCCCAACTCCAGTCTTCCAGTATCCCCAACAGCCCAACTCCAGTCCTCCAGTATCCCCAACAGCCCAACTCCAGTCCTCCAGTACCTCCAACAGCCCAACTCCAGTTCTTGAGTACCCCCAACAGCCCAACTCCAGTCCTCCAGTATCCCAACAGCCCAACTCCAGTTCTTGAGTACCCCCAACAGCCCAACTCCAGTCCTCCAGTATCCCAACAGCCCAACTCCAGTTCTTGAGTACCCCCAACAGCCCAACTCCAGTTCTTGAGTATCCCCAACAGCCCAACTCCAGTTCTTGACCACCCCCAACAGCCCAAATCCAGTCCTCCAGTATCCCCAGCAGCCCAACTCCAGTCCTCCAGTATCCCCAACAGACCAACTCCAGTTCTTGACTACACTCAACAGCCCAACTCCAGTCCTCCAGTATCCCCAACAGCCCAACTCCAGTCCTCCAGTATCCCCAACAGCCCAACTCCAGTTCTTCACTACCCCCAACAGCCCAACTCCAGTCCTCCAGTATCCCCAACAGCCCAACTCCAGTCCTCCAGTACCTCCAACAGCCCAACTCCAGTTCTTGAGTACCCCCAACAGCCCAACTCCAGTCCTCCAGTATCCCCAACAGCCCAACTCCAGTCCTCCAGTACCCCCAACAGCCCAACTCCAGTTCTTGAGTACCCCCAACAGCCCAACTCCAGTCCTCCAGTATCCCCAACAGCCCAACTCCAGTTCTTGAGTATCCCCAACAGCCCAACTCTAGTCCTCCAGTATCCACAACAGCCCAACTCCAGTCCTCCAGTATCCCCAACAGCCCAACTCCAGTTCTTGAGTATCCCCAACAGCCCAACTCCAGTTCTTGAGTACCCCCAAAAGCCAAACTCCAGTTCATCTGAACCCCCAACAGCCGAACTCCAGTCCTCCAGTATCCCCAACAGCCCAACTCCAGTCCTCCAGTATCCCCAACAGCCCAACTCCAGTCCTACAGTACCCCCAACAGCCCAACTCCAGTTCTTGAGTACCCCCAACAGCCCAACTCCAGTCCTCCAGTATCCCCAACAGCCCAACTCCAGTTCTTGAGTATCCCCAACAGCCCAACTCTAGTCCTCCAGTATCCACAACAGCCCAACTCCAGTCCTCCAGTATCCCCAACAGCCCAACTCCAGTTCTTGAGTATCCCCAACAGCCAAACTCCATTTCATGAGAACCCCCAACAGCCCAACTCCAGTCTCACAGTATCCCCAACAGCCCAACTCCAGTCCTCCAGTACCCTCAACAGCCCAACTCCAGTTCTTGAGTACCCCCAACAGCCCAACTCCAGTCTTCCAGTATCCCCAACAGCCCAACTCCAGTCCTCCAGTATCCCCAACAGCCCAACTCCAGTCCTCCAGTACCTCCAACAGCCCAACTCCAGTTCTTGAGTACCCCCAAAAGCCCAACTCCAGTCCTCCAGTATCCCAACAGCCCAACTCCAGTTCTTGAGTACCCCCAACAGCCCAACTCCAGTCCTCCAGTATCCCAACAGCACAACTCCAGTTGTTGAGTACCCCCAACAGCCCAACTCCAGTTCTTGAGTATCCCCAACAGCCCAACTCCAGTTCTTGACCACCCCCAACAGCCCAAATCCAGTCCTCCAGTATCCCCAGCAGCCCAACTCCAGTCCTCCAGTATCCCCAACAGACCAACTCCAGTTCTTGAGTATCCCCAACAGCCCAACTCTAGTCCTCCAGTATCCACAACAGCCCAACTCCAGTCCTCCAGTATCCCCAACAGCCCAACTCCAGTCCTCCAGTATCCCCAACAGCCCAACTCCAGTCCTCCAGTACCTCCAACAGCCCAACTCCAGTTCTTGAGTACCCCCAACAGCCCAACTCCAGTCCTCCAGTATCCCCAACAGCCCAACTCCAGTCCTCCAGTACCCCCAACAGCCCAACTCCAGTTCTTGAGTACCCCCAACAGCCCAACTCCAGTCCTCCAGTATCCCCAACAGCCCAACTCCAGTTCTTGAGTATCCCCAACAGCCCAACTCTAGTCCTCCAGTATCCACAACAGCCCAACTCCAGTCCTCCAGTATCCCCAACAGCCCAACTCCAGTTCTTGAGTATCCCCAACAGCCCAACTCCAGTTCTTGAGTACCCCCAAAAGCCAAACTCCAGTTCATCTGAACCCCCAACAGCCGAACTCCAGTCCTCCAGTATCCCCAACAGCCCAACTCCAGTCCTCCAGTATCCCCAACAGCCCAACTCCAGTCCTACAGTACCCCCAACAGCCCAACTCCAGTTCTTGAGTACCCCCAACAGCCCAACTCCAGTCCTCCAGTATCCCCAACAGCCCAACTCCAGTTCTTGAGTATCCCCAACAGCCCAACTCTAGTCCTCCAGTATCCACAACAGCCCAACTCCAGTCCTCCAGTATCCCCAACAGCCCAACTCCAGTTCTTGAGTATCCCCAACAGCCAAACTCCATTTCATGAGAACCCCCAACAGCCCAACTCCAGTCTCACAGTATCCCCAACAGCCCAACTCCAGTCCTCCAGTACCCTCAACAGCCCAACTCCAGTTCTTGAGTACCCCCAACAGCCCAACTCCAGTCTTCCAGTATCCCCAACAGCCCAACTCCAGTCCTCCAGTATCCCCAACAGCCCAACTCCAGTCCTCCAGTACCTCCAACAGCCCAACTCCAGTTCTTGAGTACCCCCAACAGCCAAACTCCATTTCATGAGAACCCCCAACAGCCCAACTCCAGTCTCACAGTATCCCCAACAGCCCAACTCCAGTCCTCCAGTATCCCAACAGCCCAACTCCAGTTCTTGAGTACCCCCAACAGCCCAACTCCAGTCCTCCAGTATCCCAACAGCACAACTCCAGTTGTTGAGTACCCCCAACAGCCCAACTCCAGTTCTTGAGTATCCCCAACAGCCCAACTCCAGTTCTTGACCACCCCCAACAGCCCAAATCCAGTCCTCCAGTATCCCCAGCAGCCCAACTCCAGTCCTCCAGTATCCCCAACAGACCAACTCCAGTTCTTGAGTATCCCCAACAGCCCAACTCTAGTCCTCCAGTATCCACAACAGCCCAACTCCAGTCCTCCAGTATCCCCAACAGCCCAACTCCAGTTCTTGAGTATCCCCAACAGCCCAACTCCAGTTCTTGAGTACCCCCAAAAGCCAAACTCCAGTTCATCTGAACCCCCAACAGCCGAACTCCAGTCCTCCAGTATCCCCAACAGCCCAACTCCAGTCCTCCAGTATCCCCAACAGCCCAACTCCAGTCCTACAGTACCCCCAACAGCCCAACTCCAGTTCTTGAGTACCCCCAACAGCCCAACTCCAGTCCTCCAGTATCCCCAACAGCCCAACTCCAGTTCTTGAGTATCCCCAACAGCCCAACTCTAGTCCTCCAGTATCCACAACAGCCCAAATCCAGTCCTCCAGTATCCCCAACAGCCCAACTCCAGTTCTTGAGTATCCCCAACAGCCAAACTCCATTTCATGAGAACCCCCAACAGCCCAACTCCAGTCTCACAGTATCCCCAACAGCCCAACTCCAGTCCTCCAGTACCCTCAACAGCCCAACTCCAGTTCTTGAGTACCCCCAACAGCCCAACTCCAGTCTTCCAGTATCCCCAACAGCCCAACTCCAGTCTTCCAGTATTCCCAACAGCCCAACTCCAGTCCTACAGTACCCCCAACAGCCCAACTCCAGTTCTTGAGTACCCCCAACAGCCCAACTCCAGTCCTCCAGTATCCCCAACAGCCCAACTCCAGTTCTTGAGTATCCCCAACAGCCCAACTCCAGTTCTTGAGTACCCCCAAAAGCCAAACTCCAGTTCATCTGAACCCCCAACAGCCGAACTCCAGTCCTCCAGTATCCCCAACAGCCCAACTCCAGTCCTCCAGTATCCCCAACAGCCCAACTCCAGTCCTACAGTACCCCCAACAGCCCAACTCCAGTTCTTGAGTACCCCCAACAGCCCAACTCCAGTCCTCCAGTATCCCCAACAGCCCAACTCCAGTTCTTGAGTATCCCCAACAGCCCAACTCTAGTCCTCCAGTATCCACAACAGCCCAACTCCAGTCCTCCAGTATCCCCAACAGCCCAACTCCAGTTCTTGAGTATCCCCAACAGCCAAACTCCATTTCATGAGAACCCCCAACAGCCCAACTCCAGTCTCACAGTATCCCCAACAGCCCAACTCCAGTCCTCCAGTACCCTCAACAGCCCAACTCCAGTTCTTGAGTACCCCCAACAGCCCAACTCCAGTCTTCCAGTATCCCCAACAGCCCAACTCCAGTCCTCCAGTATCCCCAACAGCCCAACTCCAGTCCTCCAGTACCTCCAACAGCCCAACTCCAGTTCTTGAGTACCCCCAACAGCCAAACTCCATTTCATGAGAACCCCCAACAGCCCAACTCCAGTCTCACAGTATCCCCAACAGCCCAACTCCAGTCCTCCAGTATCCCAACAGCCCAACTCCAGTTCTTGAGTACCCCCAACAGCCCAACTCCAGTCCTCCAGTATCCCAACAGCACAACTCCAGTTGTTGAGTACCCCCAACAGCCCAACTCCAGTTCTTGAGTATCCCCAACAGCCCAACTCCAGTTCTTGACCACCCCCAACAGCCCAAATCCAGTCCTCCAGTATCCCCAGCAGCCCAACTCCAGTCCTCCAGTATCCCCAACAGACCAACTCCAGTTCTTGAGTATCCCCAACAGCCCAACTCTAGTCCTCCAGTATCCACAACAGCCCAACTCCAGTCCTCCAGTATCCCCAACAGCCCAACTCCAGTTCTTGAGTATCCCCAACAGCCCAACTCCAGTTCTTGAGTACCCCCAAAAGCCAAACTCCAGTTCATCTGAACCCCCAACAGCCGAACTCCAGTCCTCCAGTATCCCCAACAGCCCAACTCCAGTCCTCCTGTATCCCCAACAGCCCAACTCCAGTCCTACAGTACCCCCAACAGCCCAACTCCAGTTCTTGAGTACCCCCAACAGCCCAACTCCAGTCCTCCAGTATCCCCAACAGCCCAACTCCAGTTCTTGAGTATCCCCAACAGCCCAACTCTAGTCCTCCAGTATCCACAACAGCCCAAATCCAGTCCTCCAGTATCCCCAACAGCCCAACTCCAGTTCTTGAGTATCCCCAACAGCCAAACTCCATTTCATGAGAACCCCCAACAGCCCAACTCCAGTCTCACAGTATCCCCAACAGCCCAACTCCAGTCCTCCAGTACCCTCAACAGCCCAACTCCAGTTCTTGAGTACCCCCAACAGCCCAACTCCAGTCTTCCAGTATCCCCAACAGCCCAACTCCAGTCTTCCAGTATTCCCAACAGCCCAACTCCAGTCCTACAGTACCCCCAACAGCCCAACTCCAGTTCTTGAGTACCCCCAACAGCCCAACTCCAGTCCTCCAGTATCCCAACAGCCCAACTCCAGTTCTTGAGTACCCCCAACAGCCCAACTCCAGTCCTCCAGTATCCCAACAGCCCAACTCCAGTTCTTGAGTACCCCCAACAGCCCAACTCCAGTTCTTGAGTATCCCCAACAGCCCAACTCCAGTTCTTGACCACCCCCAACAGCCCAAATCCAGTCCTCCAGTATCCCCAGCAGCCCAACTCCAGTCCTCCAGTATCCCCAACAGACCAACTCCAGTTCTTGACTACACTCAACAGCCCAACTCCAGTCCTCCAGTATCCCCAACAGCCCAACTCCAGTCCTCCAGTATCCCCAACAGCCCAACTCCAGTTCTTGACTACCCCCAACAGCCCAACTCCAGTCCTCCAGTATCCCCAACAGCCCAACTCCAGTCCTCCAGTATCCCCAACAGCCAAACTCCATTTCATGAGAACCCCCAACAGCCCAACTCCAGTCTCACAGTATCCCCAACAGCCCAACTCCAGTCCTCCAGTACCCTCAACAGCCCAACTCCAGTTCTTGAGTACCCCCAACAGCCCAACTCCAGTCTTCCAGTATCCCCAACAGCCCAACTCCAGTCCTCCAGTATCCCCAACAGCCCAACTCCAGTCCTCCAGTACCTCCAACAGCCCAACTCCAGTTCTTGAGTACCCCCAACAGCCAAACTCCATTTCATGAGAACCCCCAACAGCCCAACTCCAGTCTCACAGTATCCCCAACAGCCCAACTCCAGTCCTCCAGTATCCCAACAGCCCAACTCCAGTTCTTGAGTACCCCCAACAGCCCAACTCCAGTCCTCCAGTATCCCAACAGCACAACTCCAGTTGTTGAGTACCCCCAACAGCCCAACTCCAGTTCTTGAGTATCCCCAACAGCCCAACTCCAGTTCTTGACCACCCCCAACAGCCCAAATCCAGTCCTCCAGTATCCCCAGCAGCCCAACTCCAGTCCTCCAGTATCCCCAACAGACCAACTCCAGTTCTTGAGTATCCCCAACAGCCCAACTCTAGTCCTCCAGTATCCACAACAGCCCAACTCCAGTCCTCCAGTATCCCCAACAGCCCAACTCCAGTTCTTGAGTATCCCCAACAGCCCAACTCCAGTTCTTGAGTACCCCCAAAAGCCAAACTCCAGTTCATCTGAACCCCCAACAGCCGAACTCCAGTCCTCCAGTATCCCCAACAGCCCAACTCCAGTCCTCCTGTATCCCCAACAGCCCAACTCCAGTCCTACAGTACCCCCAACAGCCCAACTCCAGTTCTTGAGTACCCCCAACAGCCCAACTCCAGTCCTCCAGTATCCCCAACAGCCCAACTCCAGTTCTTGAGTATCCCCAACAGCCCAACTCTAGTCCTCCAGTATCCACAACAGCCCAAATCCAGTCCTCCAGTATCCCCAACAGCCCAACTCCAGTTCTTGAGTATCCCCAACAGCCAAACTCCATTTCATGAGAACCCCCAACAGCCCAACTCCAGTCTCACAGTATCCCCAACAGCCCAACTCCAGTCCTCCAGTACCCTCAACAGCCCAACTCCAGTTCTTGAGTACCCCCAACAGCCCAACTCCAGTCTTCCAGTATCCCCAACAGCCCAACTCCAGTCTTCCAGTATTCCCAACAGCCCAACTCCAGTCCTACAGTACCCCCAACAGCCCAACTCCAGTTCTTGAGTACCCCCAACAGCCCAACTCCAGTCCTCCAGTATCCCAACAGCCCAACTCCAGTTCTTGAGTACCCCCAACAGCCCAACTCCAGTCCTCCAGTATCCCAACAGCCCAACTCCAGTTCTTGAGTACCCCCAACAGCCCAACTCCAGTTCTTGAGTATCCCCAACAGCCCAACTCCAGTTCTTGACCACCCCCAACAGCCCAAATCCAGTCCTCCAGTATCCCCAGCAGCCCAACTCCAGTCCTCCAGTATCCCCAACAGACCAACTCCAGTTCTTGACTACACTCAACAGCCCAACTCCAGTCCTCCAGTATCCCCAACAGCCCAACTCCAGTCCTCCAGTATCCCCAACAGCCCAACTCCAGTTCTTGACTACCCCCAACAGCCCAACTCCAGTCCTCCAGTATCCCCAACAGCCCAACTCCAGTCCTCCAGTACCTCCAACAGCCCAACTCCAGTTCTTGAGTACCCCCAACAGCCCAACTCCAGTCCTCCAGTATCCCCAACAGCCCAACTCCAGTCCTCCAGTACCCCCAACAGCCCAACTCCAGTTCTTGAGTACCCCCAACAGCCCAACTCCAGTCCTCCAGTATCCCCAACAGCCCAACTCCAGTTCTTGAGTATCCCCAACAGCCCAACTCTAGTCCTCCAGTATCCACAACAGCCCAACTCCAGTCCTCCAGTATCCCCAACAGCCCAACTCCAGTTCTTGAGTATCCCCAACAGCCCAACTCCAGTTCTTGAGTACCCCCAAAAGCCAAACTCCAGTTCATCTGAACCCCCAACAGCCGAACTCCAGTCCTCCAGTATCCCCAACAGCCCAACTCCAGTCCTCCAGTATCCCCAACAGCCCAACTCCAGTCCTACAGTACCCCCAACAGCCCAACTCCAGTCCTCCAGTATCCCCAACAGCCCAACTCCAGTTCTTGAGTATCCCCAACAGCCCAACTCTAGTCCTCCAGTATCCACAACAGCCCAACTCCAGTCCTCCAGTATCCCCAACAGCCCAACTCCAGTTCTTGAGTATCCCCAACAGCCAAACTCCATTTCATGCGAACCCCCAACAGCCCAACTCCAGTCTCACAGTATCCCCAACAGCCCAACTCCAGTCCTCCAGTACCCTCAACAGCCCAACTCCAGTTCTTGAGTACCCCCAACAGCCCAACTCCAGTCTTCCAGTATCCCCAACAGCCCAACTCCAGTCCTCCAGTATCCCCAACAGCCCAACTCCAGTCCTCCAGTACCTCCAACAGCCCAACTCCAGTTCTTGAGTACCCCCAAAAGCCCAACTCCAGTCCTCCAGTATCCCAACAGCCCAACTCCAGTTCTTGAGTACCCCCAACAGCCCAACTCCAGTCCTCCAGTATCCCAACAGCCCAACTCCAGTTGTTGAGTACCCCCAACAGCCCAACTCCAGTTCTTGAGTATCCCCAACAGCCCAACTCCAGTTCTTGACCACCCCCAACAGCCCAAATCCAGTCCTCCAGTATCCCCAGCAGCCCAACTCCAGTCCTCCAGTATCCCCAACAGACCAACTCCAGTTCTTGACTACACTCAACAGCCCAACTCCAGTCCTCCAGTATCCCCAACAGCCCAACTCCAGTCCTCCAGTATCCCCAACAGCCCAACTCCAGTTCTTGACTACCCCCAACAGCCCAACTCCAGTCCTCCAGTATCCCCAACAGCCCAACTCCAGTCCTCCAGTATCCCAACAGCCCAACTCCAGTTCTTGAGTATCCCCAACAGCCCATCTCCAGTTCTTGAGTATCCCCAAGAGCCAAACTCCAGTCCACCAGTATCCCCAACAGCCCAACTCCAGTTCTTGAGTACCCCCAACAGCCCAACTCCAGTTCTTGAGTATCCCCAACAGCCCAACTCCAGTTCTTGAGTATCCCCAACAGCCCAACTCCAGTTCTTGAGTATCCCCAACAGCCCAACTCCAGTCCTCCAGTATCCCCAACAGCCCAACTCCAGTCCCCCAGTATCCCCAACAGCCCAACTCCAGTTCTTGAGTACCCACAACACCCCAACTCCAGTCGTCCAGTATCCCCAACAGCCCAACTCCAGTTCTTGAGTGTAACCAACAGCCCAACTCCAGTTCTCCAGTATCCCCAACAGCCCAACTCCAGTCCTCCAGTATCCCCAACAGCCAAACTCCAGTTCTTGAGTACCCCCAACAGCCCAACTCCAGTTCTTGAGTACCCCCAACAGCCCAACTCCAGTCCTCCAGTATCCCCAACAGCCCAACTCCAGTCCTCCAGTACCCCCAACAGCCCAACTCCAGTTCTTGAGTACTCCCAACAGCCCAACTCCAGTCCTCCAGTATCCCCAACAGCCCAACTCCAGTTCTTGAGTATCCCCAACAGCCCAACTCTAGTCCTCCAGTATCCACAACAGCCCAACTCCAGTCCTCCAGTATCCCCAACAGCCCAACTCCAGTTCTTGAGTATCCCCAACAGCCCAACTCCAGTTCTTGAGTACCCCCAACAGCCAAACTCCAGTTCATGAGAACCCCCAACAGCCGAACTCCAGTCCTCCAGTATCCCCAACAGCCCAACTCCAGTCCTCCAGTATCCCCAACAGCCCAACTCCAGTCCTCCAGTACCCCCAACAGCCCAACTCCAGTTCTTGAGTACCCCCAACAGCCCAACTCCAGTCCTCCAGTATCCCCAACAGCCCAACTCCAGTTCTTGAGTATCCCCAACAGCCCAACTCTAGTCCTCCAGTATCCACAACAGCCCAACTCCAGTCCTCCAGTATCCCCAACAGCCCAACTCCAGTTCTTGAGTATCCCCAACAGCCAAACTCCATTTCATGAGAACCCCCAACAGCCCAACTCCAGTCTCCCAGTATCCCCAACAGCCCAACTCCAGTCCTCCAGTACCCTCAACAGCCCAACTCCAGTTCTTGAGTACCCCCAACAGCCCAACTCCAGTCTTCCAGTATCCCCAACAGCCCAACTCCAGTCCTCCAGTATCCCCAACAGCCCAACTCCAGTCCTCCAGTACCTCCAACAGCCCAACTCCAGTTCTTGAGTACCCCCAACAGCCCAACTCCAGTCCTCCAGTATCCCAACAGCCCAACTCCAGTTCTTGAGTATCCCCAACAGCCCAACTCCAGTCCTCCAGTATCCCAACAGCCCAACTCCAGTTCTTGAGTACACCCAACAGCCCAACTCCAGTTCTTGAGTACCCCCAACAGCCCAACTCCAGTCCTCCAGTATCCCAACAGCCCAAATCCAGTCCTCCAGTATCCCCAGCAGCCCAACTCCAGTCCTCCAGTATCCCCAACAGACCAACTCCAGTCTTGACTACACTCAACAGCCCAACTCCAGTCCTTCAGTATCCCCAACAGCCCAACTCCAGTCCTCCAGAATCCCCAACAGCCCAACTCCAGTCCTCCAGTATCCCCAACAGACCAACTCCAGTTCTTGACTACACTCAACAGCCCAACTCCAGTCCTCCAGTATCCCCAACAGCCCAACTCCAGTCCTCCAGAATCCCCAACAGCCCAACTCCAGTTCTTGACTACCCCCAACAGCCCAACTCCAGTCCTCCAGTATCCCCAACAGCCCAACTCCAGTTCTTGAGTACCCCCAACAGCCCAACTCCAGTATCCCCAACAGCCAAACTCCAGTTCTTGAGTATCCCCAACAGCCCAACTCCAGTCCTCCAGTATCCCCAACAGCCCAACTCCAGTCCTCCAGTATCCCCAACAGCCCAATTCCAGTCCTCCAGTACCCCCAACAGCCCAACTCCAGTTCTTGAGTACCCCCAACAGCCCAACTCCAGTCCTCCAGTATCCCCAACAGCCCAACTCCAGTTCTTGAGTACCCCCAAAAGCCCAACTCCAGTCCTCCAGTATCCCCAACAGCCCAACTCCAGTTCTTGAGTATCCCCAACAGCCCAACTCCAGTTCTTGAGTACCCCCAACAGCCCAACTCCGGTCCTCCAGTATCCCCAACAGCCCAACTCCAGTCCTCCAGTATCCCCAACAGCCCAACTCCAGTTCTTGACTACCCCCAACAGCACAACTCCAGTCCTCCAGTATCCCCAACAGCCCAACTCCAGTTCTTGAGTACCCCCAACAGACCAACTCCAGTCCTCCAGTATCCCCAACAGCCAAACTCCAGTTCTGTAGTACCCCCAAAAGCCCAACTCCAGTCCTCCAGTATCCCCAACAGCCCAACTCCAGTTCTTGAGTATCCCCAACAGCCCAACTCCAGTTCTTGAGTACCCCCAACAGCCCAACTCCAGTCCTCCAGTATCCACAACAGCCCAACTCCAGTCCTCCAGTATCCCCAACAGCCCAACTCCAGTCCTCCAGTACCCTCAACAACCCAACTCCAGTTCTTGAGTATCCCCAACATCCCAACTCCAGTCCTCCAGTATCCCCAACAGCCCAACTCCAGTTCTTGAGTATCCCCAACAGCCCAACTCCAGTTCTTGAGTACCCCCAACAGCCTAACTCCAGTCCTCCAGTATCCACAACAGCCCAACTCCAGTCCTCCAGTGTCCCCAACAGCCCAACTCCTGTCTTCCAGTATCCCCAGCAGCCCAACTGCAGTCCTCCAGTATCCCAAACAGAACAACTCCAGTTCTTGACTACCCTCAACAGCCCAACTCCAGTCTTCCAGTATCCCCAACAGCCCAACTCCAGTCCTCCAGTATCCCCAACAGCCCAACTCCAGTCCTCCAGTATCCCCAACAGCCCAACTCCAGTTCTTGAGTACCCCCAACAGCCCAACTCCAGTCCTCCAGTATCCCCAACAGCCAAACTCCAGTTCTTGAGTATCCCTAACAGCCCAACTCCAGTCCTCCAGTATCCCCAACAGCCCAACTCCAGTCCTCCAGTATCCCCAACAGCCCAACTCCAGTCCTCCAGTACCCCCAACAGCCCAACTCCAGTTCTTGAGTACCCCCAACAGCCCAACTCCAGTCCTCCAGTATCCCCAACAGCCCAACTCCAGTTCTTGAGTACCCCCAAAAGCCCAACTCCAGTCCTCCAGTATCCCCAACAGCCCAACTCCAGTTCTTGAGTATCCCCAACAGCCCAACTCCAGTTCTTGAGTACCCCCAACAGCCCAACTCCAGTCCTCCAGTATCCACAACAGCCCAACTCCAGTCCTCCAGTATCCCCAACAGCCCAACTCCAGTTCTTGAGTATCCCCAACAGCCCAACTCCTGTTCTTGAGTACCCCCAACAGCCCAACTCCAGTCCTCCAGTATCCACAACAGCCCAACTCCAGTCCTCCAGTATCCCCAACAGCCCAACTCCAAATCTTGACTACCCCCAACAGCCCAACTCCAGTCCTCCAGTATCCCCAACAGCCCAACTCCAGTCCTCCAGTATCCCCAACAGCACAACTCCAGTTCTTGAGTACCCCCAAAAGCCCAACTCCAGTCCTCCAGTATCCCCAACAGCCCAACTCCAGTTCTTGAGTATCCCCAACAGCCAAACTCCATTTCATGAGAACCCCCAACAGCCCAACTCCAGTCTCCCAGTATCCCCAACAGCCCAACTCCAGTCCTCCAGTACCCTCAACAGCCCAACTCCAGTTCTTGAGTACCCCCAACAGCCCAACTCCAGTCTTCCAGTATCCCCAACAGCCCAACTCCAGTCCTCCAGTATCCCCAACAGCCCAACTCCAGTCCTCCAGTACCTCCAACAGCCCAACTCCAGTTCTTGAGTACCCCCAACAGCCCAACTCCAGTCCTCCAGTATCCCAACAGCCCAACTCCAGTTCTTGAGTATCCCCAACAGCCCAACTCCAGTCCTCCAGTATCCCAACAGCCCAACTCCAGTTCTTGAGTACACCCAACAGCCCAACTCCAGTTCTTGAGTACCCCCAACAGCCCAACTCCAGTCCTCCAGTATCCCAACAGCCCAAATCCAGTCCTCCAGTATCCCCAGCAGCCCAACTCCAGTCCTCCAGTATCCCCAACAGACCAACTCCAGTTCTTGACTACACTCAACAGCCCAACTCCAGTCCTCCAGTATCCCCAACAGCCCAACTCCAGTCCTCCAGAATCCCCAACAGCCCAACTCCAGTCCTCCAGTATCCCCAACAGACCAACTCCAGTTCTTGACTACACTCAACAGCCCAACTCCAGTCCTCCAGTATCCCCAACAGCCCAACTCCAGTCCTCCAGAATCCCCAACAGCCCAACTCCAATTCTTGACTACCCCCAACAGCCCAACTCCAGTCCTCCAGTATCCCCAACAGCCCAACTCCAGTTCTTGAGTACCCCCAACAGCCCAACTCCAGTATCCCCAACAGCCAAACTCCAGTTCTTGAGTATCCCCAACAGCCCAACTCCAGTCCTCCAGTATCCCCAACAGCCCAACTCCAGTCCTCCAGTATCCCCAACAGCCCAATTCCAGTCCTCCAGTACCCCCAACAGCCCAACTCCAGTTCTTGAGTACCCCCAACAGCCCAACTCCAGTCCTCCAGTATCCCCAACAGCCCAACTCCAGTTCTTGAGTACCCCCAAAAGCCCAACTCCAGTCCTCCAGTATCCCCAATAGCCCAACTCCAGTTCTTGAGTATCCCCAACAGCCCAACTCCAGTTCTTGAGTACCCCCAACAGCCCAACTCCGGTCCTCCAGTATCCCCAACAGCCCAACTCCAGTCCTCCAGTATCCCCAACAGCCCAACTCCAGTTCTTGACTACCCCCAACAGCACAACTCCAGTCCTCCAGTATCCCCAACAGCCCAACTCCAGTTCTTGAGTACCCCCAACAGACCAACTCCAGTCCTCCAGTATCCCCAACAGCCAAACTCCAGTTCTTTAGTACCCCCAAAAGCCCAACTCCAGTCCTCCAGTATCCCCAACAGCCCAACTCCAGTTCTTGAGTATCCCCAACAGCCCAACTCCAGTTCTTGAGTACCCCCAACAGCCCAACTCCAGTCCTCCAGTATCCACAACAGCCCAACTCCAGTCCTCCAGTATCCCCAACAGCCCAACTCCAGTCCTCCAGTACCCTCAACAACCCAACTCCAGTTCTTGAGTATCCCCAACATCCCAACTCCAGTCCTCCAGTATCCCCAACAGCCCAACTCCAGTTCTTGAGTATCCCCAACAGCCCAACTCCAGTTCTTGAGTACCCCCAACAGCCTAACTCCAGTCCTCCAGTATCCACAACAGCCCAACTCCAGTCCTCCAGTGTCCCCAACAGCCCAACTCCTGTCTTCCAGTATCCCCAGCAGCCCAACTGCAGTCCTCCAGTATCCCAAACAGAACAACTCCAGTTCTTGACTACCCTCAACAGCCCAACTCCAGTCTTCCAGTATCCCCAACAGCCCAACTCCAGTCCTCCAGTATCCCCAACAGCCCAACTCCAGTCCTCCAGTATCCCCAACAGCCCAACCCCAGTTCTTGAGTACCCCCAACAGCCCAACTCCAGTCCTCCAGTATCCCCAACAGCCAAACTCCAGTTCTTGAGTATCCCTAACAGCCCAACTCCAGTCCTCCAGTATCCCCAACAGCCCAACTCCAGTCCTCCAGTATCCCCAACAGCCCAACTCCAGTCCTCCAGTACCCCCAACAGCCCAACTCCAGTTCTTGAGTACCCCCAACAGCCCAACTCCAGTCCTCCAGTATCCCCAACAGCCCAACTCCAGTTCTTGAGTACCCCCAAAAGCCCAACTCCAGTCCTCCAGTATCCCCAACAGCCCAACTCCAGTTCTTGAGTATCCCCAACAGCCCAACTCCAGTTCTTGAGTACCCCCAACAGCCCAACTCCAGTCCTCCAGTATCCACAACAGCCCAACTCCAGTCCTCCAGTATCCCCAACAGCCCAACTCCAGTTCTTGAGTATCCCCAACAGCCCAACTCCTGTTCTTGAGTACCCCCAACAGCCCAACTCCAGTCCTCCAGTATCCACAACAGCCCAACTCCAGTCCTCCAGTATCCCCAACAGCCCAACTCCAATTCTTGACTACCCCCAACAGCCCAACTCCAGTCCTCCAGTATCCCCAACAGCCCAACTCCAGTCCTCCAGTATCCCCAACAGCACAACTCCAGTTCTTGAGTACCCCCAAAAGCCCAACTCCAGTCCTCCAGTATCCCCAACAGCCCAACTCCAGTTCTTGAGTATCCCCAACAGCCAAACTCCATTTCATGAGAACCCCCAACAGCCCAACTCCAGTCTCCCAGTATCCCCAACAGCCCAACTCCAGTCCTCCAGTACCCTCAACAGCCCAACTCCAGTTCTTGAGTACCCCCAACAGCCCAACTCCAGTCTTCCAGTATCCCCAACAGCCCAACTCCAGTCCTCCAGTATCCCCAACAGCCCAACTCCAGTCCTCCAGTACCTCCAACAGCCCAACTCCAGTTCTTGAGTACCCCCAACAGCCCAACTCCAGTCCTCCAGTATCCCAACAGCCCAACTCCAGTTCTTGAGTATCCCCAACAGCCCAACTCCAGTCCTCCAGTATCCCAACAGCCCAACTCCAGTTCTTGAGTACACCCAACAGCCCAACTCCAGTTCTTGAGTACCCCCAACAGCCCAACTCCAGTCCTCCAGTATCCCAACAGCCCAAATCCAGTCCTCCAGTATCCCCAGCAGCCCAACTCCAGTCCTCCAGTATCCCCAACAGACCAACTCCAGTTCTTGACTACACTCAACAGCCCAACTCCAGTCCTCCAGTATCCCCAACAGCCCAACTCCAGTCCTCCAGAATCCCCAACAGCCCAAATCCAGTCCTCCAGTATCCCCAGCAGCCCAACTCCAGTCCTCCAGTATCCCCAACAGACCAACTCCAGTTCTTGACTACACTCAACAGCCCAACTCCAGTCCTCCAGTATCCCCAACAGCCCAACTCCAGTCCTCCAGAATCCCCAACAGCCCAACTCCAGTTCTTGACTACCCCCAACAGCCCAACTCCAGTCCTCCAGTATCCCCAACAGCCCAACTCCAGTTCTTGAGTACCCCCAAAAGCCCAACTCCAGTCCTCCAGTATCCCCAACAGCCCAACTCCAGTTCTTGAGTATCCCCAACAGCCCAACTCCAGTTCTTGAGTACCCCCAACAGCCCAACTCCGGTCCTCCAGTATCCCCAACAGCCCAACTCCAGTCCTCCAGTATCCCCAACAGCCCAACTCCAGTTCTTGACTACCCCCAACAGCACAACTCCAGTCCTCCAGTATCCCCAACAGCCCAACTCCAGTTCTTGAGTACCCCCAACAGACCAACTCCAGTCCTCCAGTATCCCCAACAGCCAAACTCCAGTTCTTTAGTACCCCCAAAAGCCCAACTCCAGTCCTCCAGTATCCCCAACAGCCCAACTCCAGTTCTTGAGTACCCCCAACAGCCCAACTCCAGTCCTCCAGTATCCACAACAGCCCAACTCCAGTCCTCCAGTATCCCCAACAGCCCAACTCCAGTCCTCCAGTACCCTCAACAACCCAACTCCAGTTCTTGAGTATCCCCAACATCCCAACTCCAGTCCTCCAGTATCCCCAACAGCCCAACTCCAGTTCTTGAGTATCCCCAACAGCCCAACTCCAGTTCTTGAGTACCCCCAACAGCCTAACTCCAGTCCTCCAGTATCCACAACAGCCCAACTCCAGTCCTCCAGTGTCCCCAACAGCCCAACTCCAGTCCTCCAGTATCCCCAACAGCCCAACTCCAGTCCTCCAGTATCCCCAACAGCCCAACTCCAGTTCTTGAGTACCCCCAACAGCCCAACTCCAGTCCTCCAGTATCCCCAACAGACAAACTCCAGTTCTTGAGTATCCCTAACAGCCCAACTCCAGGCCTCCAGTATCCCCAACAGCCCAACTCCAGTCCTCCAGTATCCCCAACAGCCCAACTCCAGTCCTCCAGTACCCCCAACAGCCCAACTCCAGTTCTTGAGTACCCCCAACAGCCCAACTCCAGTCCTCCAGTATCCCCAACAGCCCAACTCCAGTTCTTGAGTACCCCCAAAAGCCCAACTCCAGTCCTCCAGTATCCCCAACAGCCCAACTCCAGTTCTTGAGTATCCCCAACAGCCCAACTCCAGTTCTTGAGTACCCCCAACAGCCCAACTCCAGTCCTCCAGTATCCACAACAGCCCAACTCCAGTCCTCCAGTATCCCCAACAGCCCAACTCCAGTTCTTGAGTATCCCCAACAGCCCAACTCCTGTTCTTGAGTACCCCCAACAGCCCAACTCCAGTCCTCCAGTATCCACAACAGCCCAACTCCAGTCCTCCAGTATCCCCAACAGCCCAACTCCAATTCTTGACTACCCCCAACAGCCCAACTCCAGTCCTCCAGTATCCCCAACAGCCCAACTCCAGTCCTCCAGTATCCCCAACAGCACAACTCCAGTTCTTGAGTACCCCCAAAAGCCCAACTCCAGTCCTCCAGTATCCCCAACAGCCCAACTCCAGTTCTTGAGTATCCCCAACAGCCAAACTCCATTTCATGAGAAACCCCAACAGCCCAACTCCAGTCTCCCAGTATCCCCAACAGCCCAACTCCAGTCCTCCAGTACCCTCAACAGCCCAACTCCAGTTCTTGAGTACCCCCAACAGCCCAACTCCAGTCTTCCAGTATCCCCAACAGCCCAACTCCAGTCCTCCAGTATCCCCAACAGCCCAACTCCAGTCCTCCAGTACCTCCAACAGCCCAACTCCAGTTCTTGAGTACCCCCAACAGCCCAACTCCAGTCCTCCAGTATCCCAACAGCCCAACTCCAGTTCTTGAGTATCCCCAACAGCCCAACTCCAGTCCTCCAGTATCCCAACAGCCCAACTCCAGTTCTTGAGTACACCCAACAGCCCAACTCCAGTTCTTGAGTACCCCCAACAGCCCAACTCCAGTCCTCCAGTATCCCAACAGCCCAAATCCAGTCCTCCAGTATCCCCAGCAGCCCAACTCCAGTCCTCCAGTATCCCCAACAGACCAACTCCAGTTCTTGACTACACTCAACAGCCCAACTCCAGTCCTCCAGTATCCCCAACAGCCCAACTCCAGTCCTCCAGAATCCCCAACAGCCCAAATCCAGTCCTCCAGTATCCCCAGCAGCCCAACTCCAGTCCTCCAGTATCCCCAACAGACCAACTCCAGTTCTTGACTACACTCAACAGCCCAACTCCAGTCCTCCAGTATCCCCAACAGCCCAACTCCAGTCCTCCAGAATCCCCAACAGCCCAACTCCAGTTCTTGACTACCCCCAACAGCCCAACTCCAGTCCTCCAGTATCCCCAACAGCCCAACTCCAGTTCTTGAGTACCCCCAACAGCCCAACTCCAGTATCCCCAACAGCCAAACTCCAGTTCTTGAGTATCCCCAACAGCCCAACTCCAGTCCTCCAGTATCCCCAACAGCCCAACTCCAGTCCTCCAGTATCCCCAACAGCCCAATTCCAGTCCTCCAGTACCCCCAACAGCCCAACTCCAGTTCTTGAGTACCCCCAACAGCCCAACTCCAGTCCTCCAGTATCCCCAACAGCCCAACTCCAGTTCTTGAGTACCCCCAAAAGCCCAACTCCAGTCCTCCAGTATCCCCAACAGCCCAACTCCAGTTCTTGAGTATCCGCAACAGCCCAACTCCAGTTCTTGAGTACCCCCAACAGCCCAACTCCGGTCCTCCAGTATCCCCAACAGCCCAACTCCAGTCCTCCAGTATCCCCAACAGCCCAACTCCAGTTCTTGACTACCCTCAACAGCACAACTCCAGTCCTCCAGTATCCCCAACAGCCCAACTCCAGTTCTTGAGTACCCCCAACAGACCAACTCCAGTCCTCCAGTATCCCCAACAGCCAAACTCCAGTTCTTTAGTACCCCCAAAAGCCCAACTCCAGTCCTCCAGTATCCCCAACAGCCCAACTCCAGTTCTTGAGTATCCCCAACAGCCCAACTCCAGTTCTTGAGTACCCCCAATAGCCCAACTCCAGTCCTCCAGTATCCACAACAGCCCAACTCCAGTCCTCCAGTATCCCCAACAGCCCAACTCCAGTCCTCCAGTACCCTCAACAACCCAACTCCAGTTCTTGAGTATCCCCAACATCCCAACTCCAGTCCTCCAGTATCCCCAACAGCCCAACTCCAGTTCTTGAGTATCCCCAACAGCCCAACTCCAGTTCTTGAGTACCCCCAACAGCCTAACTCCAGTCCTCCAGTATCCACAACAGCCCAACTCCAGTCCTCCAGTACCCTCAACAACCCAACTCCAGTTCTTGAGTATCCCCAACATCCCAACTCCAGTCCTCCAGTATCCCCAACAGCCCAACTCCAGTTCTTGAGTATCCCCAACAGCCCAACTCCAGTTCTTGAGTACCCCCAACAGCCTAACTCCAGTCCTCCAGTATCCACAACAGCCCAACTCCAGTCCTCCAGTGTCCCCAACAGCCCAACTCCTGTCTTCCAGTATCCCCAGCAGCCCAACTGCAGTCCTCCAGTATCCCAAACAGAACAACTCCAGTTCTTGACTACCCTCAACAGCCCAACTCCAGTCTTCCAGTATCCCCAACAGCCCAACTCCAGTCTTCCAGTATCCCCAACAGCCCAACTCCAGTCCTCCAGTATCCCCAACAGCCCAACTCCAGTCCTCCAGTATCCCCAACAGCCCAACTCCAGTTCTTGAGTACCCCCAACAGCCCAACTCCAGTCCTCCAGTATCCCCAACAGCCAAACTCCAGTTCTTGAGTATCCCTAACAGCCCAACTCCAGTCCTCCAGTATCCCCAACAGCCCAACTCCAGTCCTCCAGTATCCCCAACAGCCCAACTCCAGTCCTCCAGTACCCCCAACAGCCCAACTCCAGTTCTTGAGTACCCCCAACAGCCCAACTCCAGTCCTCCAGTATCCCCAACAGCCCAACTCCAGTTCTTGAGTACCCCCAAAAGCCCAACTCCAGTCCTCCAGTATCCCCAACAGCCCAACTCCAGTTCTTGAGTATCCCCAACAGCCCAACTCCAGTTCTTGAGTACCCCCAACAGCCCAACTCCAGTCCTCCAGTATCCACAACAGCC
Source organism: Oncorhynchus mykiss (assembly GCF_057628025.1). Classification (NCBI taxonomy): domain Eukaryota; kingdom Metazoa; phylum Chordata; class Actinopteri; order Salmoniformes; family Salmonidae; genus Oncorhynchus; species Oncorhynchus mykiss. Next base: position 411,831 of record NC_143031.1, on the reverse strand, counting down.
CAACTCCAGTCCTCCAGTATCCCCAACAGCCCAACTCCAGTTCTTGAGTATCCCCAACAGCCCAACTCCTGTTCTTGAGTACCCCCAACAGCCCAACTCCAGTCCTCCAGTATCCACAACAGCCCAACTCCAGTCCTCCAGTATCCCCAACAGCCCAACTCCAATTCTTGACTACCCCCAACAGCCCAACTCCAGTCCTCCAGTATCCCCAACAGCCCAACTCCAGTCCTCCAGTATCCCCAACAGCACAACTCCAGTTCTTGAGTACCCCCAAAAGCCCAACTCCAGTCCTCCAGTATCCCCAACAGCCCAACTCCAGTTCTTGAGTATCCCCAACAGCCAAACTCCATTTCATGAGAACCCCCAACAGCCCAACTCCAGTCTCCCAGTATCCCCAACAGCCCAACTCCAGTCCTCCAGTACCCTCAACAGCCCAACTCCAGTTCTTGAGTACCCCCAACAGCCCAACTCCAGTCTTCCAGTATCCCCAACAGCCCAACTCCAGTCCTCCAGTATCCCCAACAGCCCAACTCCAGTCCTCCAGTACCTCCAACAGCCCAACTCCAGTTCTTGAGTACCCCCAACAGCCCAACTCCAGTCCTCCAGTATCCCAACAGCCCAACTCCAGTTCTTGAGTATCCCCAACAGCCCAACTCCAGTCCTCCAGTATCCCAACAGCCCAACTCCAGTTCTTGAGTACACCCAACAGCCCAACTCCAGTTCTTGAGTACCCCCAACAGCCCAACTCCAGTCCTCCAGTATCCCAACAGCCCAAATCCAGTCCTCCAGTATCCCCAGCAGCCCAACTCCAGTCCTCCAGTATCCCCAACAGACCAACTCCAGTTCTTGACTACACTCAACAGCCCAACTCCAGTCCTCCAGTATCCCCAACAGCCCAACTCCAGTCCTCCAGAATCCCCAACAGCCCAAATCCAGTCCTCCAGTATCCCCAGCAGCCCAACTCCAGTCCTCCAGTATCCCCAACAGACCAACTCCAGTTCTTGACTACACTCAACAGCCCAACTCCAGTCCTCCAGTATCCCCAACAGCCCAACTCCAGTCCTCCAGAATCCCCAACAGCCCAACTCCAGTTCTTGACTACCCCCAACAGCCCAACTCCAGTCCTCCAGTATCCCCAACAGCCCAACTCCAGTTCTTGAGTACCCCCAACAGCCCAACTCCAGTATCCCCAACAGCCAAACTCCAGTTCTTGAGTATCCCCAACAGCCCAACTCCAGTCCTCCAGTATCCCCAACAGCCCAACTCCAGTCCTCCAGTATCCCCAACAGCCCAATTCCAGTCCTCCAGTACCCCCAACAGCCCAACTCCAGTTCTTGAGTACCCCCAACAGCCCAACTCCAGTCCTCCAGTATCCCCAACAGCCCAACTCCAGTTCTTGAGTACCCCCAAAAGCCCAACTCCAGTCCTCCAGTATCCCCAACAGCCCAACTCCAGTTCTTGAGTATCCCCAACAGCCCAACTCCAGTTCTTGAGTACCCCCAACAGCCCAACTCCGGTCCTCCAGTATCCCCAACAGCCCAACTCCAGTCCTCCAGTATCCCCAACAGCCCAACTCCAGTTCTTGACTACCCTCAACAGCACAACTCCAGTCCTCCAGTATCCCCAACAGCCCAACTCCAGTTCTTGAGTACCCCCAACAGACAAACTCCAGTCCTCCAGTATCCCCAACAGCCAAACTCCAGTTCTTTAGTACCCCCAAAAGCCCAACTCCAGTCCTCCAGTATCCCCAACAGCCCAACTCCAGTTCTTGAGTATCCCCAACAGCCCAACTCCAGTTCTTGAGTACCCCCAATAGCCCAACTCCAGTCCTCCAGTATCCACAACAGCCCAACTCCAGTCCTCCAGTATCCCCAACAGCCCAACTCCAGTCCTCCAGTACCCTCAACAACCCAACTCCAGTTCTTGAGTATCCCCAACATCCCAACTCCAGTCCTCCAGTATCCCCAACAGCCCAACTCCAGTTCTTGAGTATCCCCAACAGCCCAACTCCAGTTCTTGAGTATCCCCAACAGCCCAACTCCAGTTCTTGAGTACCCCCAATAGCCCAACTCCAGTCCTCCAGTATCCACAACAGCCCAACTCCAGTCCTCCAGTATCCCCAACAGCCCAACTCCAGTCCTCCAGTACCCTCAACAACCCAACTCCAGTTCTTGAGTATCCCCAACATCCCAACTCCAGTCCTCCAGTATCCCCAACAGCCCAACTCCAGTCCTCCAGTATCCACAACAGCCCAACTCCAGTCCTCCAGTGTCCCCAACAGCCCAACTCCTGTCTTCCAGTATCCCCAGCAGCCCAACTGCAGTCCTCCAGTATCCCAAACAGAACAACTCCAGTTCTTGACTACCCTCAACAGCCCAACTCCAGTCTTCCAGTATCCCCAACAGCCCAACTCCAGTCCTCCAGTATCCCCAACAGCCCAACTCCAGTCCTCCAGTATCCCCAACAGCCCAACTCCAGTTCTTGAGTACCCCCAACAGCCCAACTCCAGTCCTCCAGTATCCCCAACAGCCAAACTCCAGTTCTTGAGTATCCCTAACAGCCCAACTCCAGTCCTCCAGTATCCCCAACAGCCCAACTCCAGTCCTCCAGTATCCCCAACAGCCCAACTCCAGTCCTCCAGTACCCCCAACAGCCCAACTCCAGTTCTTGAGTACCCCCAACAGCCCAACTCCAGTCCTCCAGTATCCCCAACAGCCCAACTCCAGTTCTTGAGTACCCCCAAAAGCCCAACTCCAGTCCTCCAGTATCCCCAACAGCCCAACTCCAGTTCTTGAGTATCCCCAACAGCCCAACTCCAGTTCTTGAGTACCCCCAACAGCCCAACTCCAGTCCTCCAGTATCCACAACAGCCCAACTCCAGTCCTCCAGTATCCCCAACAGCCCAACTCCAGTTCTTGAGTATCCCCAACAGCCCAACTCCTGTTCTTGAGTACCCCCAACAGCCCAACTCCAGTCCTCCAGTATCCACAACAGCCCAACTCCAGTCCTCCAGTATCCCCAACAGCCCAACTCCAATTCTTGACTACCCCCAACAGCCCAACTCCAGTCCTCCAGTATCCCCAACAGCCCAACTCCAGTCCTCCAGTATCCCCAACAGCACAACTCCAGTTCTTGAGTACCCCCAAAAGCCCAACTCCAGTCCTCCAGTATCCCCAACAGCCCAACTCCAGTTCTTGGGTACCCCCAACAGCCCAACTCCAGTCCTCCAGTATCCACAACAGCCCAACTCCAGTCCTCCAGTATCCCCAACAGCCCAACTCCTGTTCTTGAGTACCCCCAACAGCCCAACTCCAGTCCTCCAGTATCCCCAACAGCCCTACTCCAGTCCTCCAGTATCCCCAACAGCCCAACTCCAATTCTTGACTACCCCCAACAGCCCAACTCCAGTCCTCCAGTATCCCCAACAGCCCAACTCCAGTCCTCCAGTATCCCCAACAGCCCAACTCCAGTTCTTGACTACCCCCAACAGCCCAACTCCAGTCCTCCAGTATTCCCAACAGCCCAACTCCAGTTCTTGAGTATCCCCAACAGCTCAACTCCAGCTCTTGAGTACCCCCAACAGCCCAACTCCAGTCCTCCAGTATCCCCAACAGCCCAACTCCAGTCCTCCAGTATCCCCAACAGCCCAACTCCAGTCCTCCAGTGTCACCAACAGCCCAACTCCTGTCCTCCAGTATCCCCAACAGCCCAACTCCTGTTCTTGAGTATCCCCAACAGCCCAACTCCAGTTCTTGAGTACCCCCAACAGCCCAACTCCAGTCATCCAGTATCCACAACAGCCCAACTCCAGTCCTCCAGTATCCCCAACAGCCCAACTCCAGTTCTTGAGTATCCCCAACAGCCCAACTCCAGTTCTTGAGTACCCCCCAACAGCCCAACTCCAGTTCTTGAGTACCCCCAACAGCCCAACTCCAGTTCTTGAGTACCCCCAACAGCCCAACTCCAGTCCTCCAGTATCCCCAACAGCCCAACTCCAGTTCTCGAGTACGCCCAACAGCCCAACTCCAGTCCTCCAGTATCCCCAACAGCCCAACTCCAGTTCTCGACTACCCCCAACAGCCCAACTCCAGTCCTCCAGTATCCCCAACAGCCCAACTCCAGTTCTTGAGTATCCCCAACAGCTCAACTCCAGTTCTTGAGTACCCCCAACAGCCCAACTCCAGTCCTCCAGTATCCCCAACAGCCCAACTCCAGTCCTCCAGTATCCCCAACAGCCCAACTCCTGTCCTCCAGTATCCCCAACAGCCTAACTCCAGTCCTCCAGTACCCCCAACAGCCCAACTCCAGTTCTTGAGTACCCCCAACAGCCCAACTCCAGTCCTCCAGTATCCCCAACAGCCAAACTCCAGTTCTTGAGTATCCCCAACAGCCCAACTCCAGTCCTCCAGTATCCCCAACAGCCCAACTCCAGTCCTCCAGTATCCCCAACAGCCCAACTCCAGTCCTCCAGTACCCACAACAGCCCAACTCCAGTTCTTGAGTACCCCCAACAGCCCAACTCCAGTCCTCCACTATCCCCAACAGCCCAACTCCAGTTCTTGAGTACCCCCAACAGCCCAACTCCAGTCCTCCAGTATCCACAACAGCCCAACTCCAGTCCTCCAGTATCCCCAACAGCCCAACTCCAGTCCTCCAGTATCCCCAACAGCTCAACTCCAGTTCTTGAGTATCCCCAACAACCCAACTCCAGTTCTTGAGTACCCCCAACAGCCCAACTCCAGTTCTTGAGTACCCCCAACAGCCACACTCCATTCCTCCAGTACCCCCAACAGCCCAACTCCAGTCCTCCAGTATCCCCAACAGCCCAACTCCTGTCCTCCAGTATCCCCAACAGCCTAACTCCAGTCCTCCAGTACCCCCAACAGCCCAACTCCAGTTCTTGAGTACCCCCAACAGCCCAGCTCCAGTCCTCCAGTATCCCCAACAGCCAAACTCCAGTTCTTGAGTATCCCCAACAGCCCAACTCCAGTCCTCCAGTATCCCCAACAGCCCAACTCCAGTCCTCCAGTATCCCCAACAGCCCAACTCCAGTCCTTCAGTAACCCCTACAGCCCAACTCCAGTCCTCCAGTACCCCCAACAGCCCAACTCCAGTTCTTGAGTACCCCCAACAGCCCAACTCCAGTCCTCCAGTATCCCCAACAGCCCAACTCCAGTTCTTGAGTACCCCCAGCAGCCCAACTCCAGTCCTCCAGTATCCACAACAGCCCAACTCCAGTCCTCCAGTATCCCCAACAGCCCAACTCCAGTGCTTGCTTATCCCCAACAGCCCAACTCCAGTTCTTGAGTACCCCCAAGAGCCCAACTCCAGTCCTCCAGTATCCCCAACAGCCCAACTCCAGTTCTTGAGTATCCCCAACAACCCAACTCCAGTTCTTGAGTACCCCCAACAGCCCAACTCCAGTTCTTGAGTACCCCCAACAGCCCAACTCCAGTCCTCCAGTATCCCCAACAGCCCAACTCCAGTTCTTGAGTACCCACAACAGCCCAACTCCAGTTCTTGAGTACCCCCAACAGTCCAACTCCAGTCCTCCAGTACCCCCAACAGCCCAACTCCAGTTCCTGAGTATCCCCAACAGCTCAACTCCAGTTCTTGAGTACCCCCAACAGCCCAACTCCAGTCCTCCAGTATTCTCAGCAGCCCAATTCCAGTCCTCCAGTATCCCCAACAGCCCAACTCCAGTTCTTGACTACCCTCAACAGCCCAACTCCAGTCCTCCAGTATCCCCAACAGCCCAACTCCAGTCCTCCAGTATCCCCAACAGCCCAACTCCAGTTCTTGACTACCCCCAACAGCCCAACTCCAGTCCTCCAGTATCCCCAACAGCCCAACTCCAGTTCTTGAGTATCCCCAACAGCTCAACTCCAGTTCTTGAGTACCCCCAACAGCCCAACTCCAGTCCTCCAGTATCCCCAACAGCCCAACTCCAGTCCTCCAGTATCCCCAACAGCCCAACTCCAGTCCTCCAGTGTCCCCAACAGCCCAACTCCTGTCTTCCAGTATCCCCAGCAGCCCAACTCCAGTCCTCCAGTATCCCCAACAGCCCAACTCCAGTTCTTGACTACCCCCAACAGCCCAACTCCAGTCCTCCAGTATCCCCAGCAGCCCAACTCCAGTCCTCCAGTATCCCCAACAGACCAACTCCAGTTCTTGACTACCCTCAACAGCCCAACTCCAGTCCTCCAGTATCCCTAACAGCCCAACTCCAGTCCTCCAGTATCCCGAATAGCCCAACTCCAGTTCTTGACTACCCCCAACAGCCCAACTCCAGTCCTCCAGTATCCCCAACAGCCCAACTCCAGTTCTTGAGTATCCCCAACAGCTCAACTCCAGTTCTTGAGTACCCCCAACAGCCCAACTCCAGTCCTCCAGTATCCCCAACAGCCCAACTCCAGTCCTTCAGTATCCCCAACAGCCCAACTCCAGTCCTCCAGTGTCCCCAACAGCCCAACTCCTGTCCTCCAGTATCCCCAACAGCCCAACTCCAGTCCTCCAGTACCCCCAACAGCCCAACTCCAGTTCTTGAGTACCCCCAATAGCCCAACTCCAGTCCTCCAGTATCCACAACAGCCCAACTCCAGTCCTCCAGTATCCCCAACAGCCCAACTCCAGTTCTCCAGTATCCCCAACAGCCCAACTCCTGTCCTCCAGTATCCCCAACAGCTCAACTCCAGTTCTTGAGTATCCCCAACAACCCAACTCCAGTTCTTGAGTACCCCCAACAGCCCAACTCCAGTTCTTGAGTACCCCCAACAGCCCAACTCCATTCCTCCAGTATCCCCAACAGCCCAACTCCAGTTCTTGAGTATCCCCAACAGCTCAACTCCAGATCTTGAGTACCCCCAACAGCCCAACTCCAGTCCTCCAGTATCCCCAACAGCCCAACTCCAGTCTTCCAGTATCCCCAACAGCCCAACTCCAGTCCTCCAGTGTCCCCAACAGCCCAACTCCTGTCTTCCAGTATCCCCAGGAGCCCAACTCCAGTCCTCCAGTATCCCCAACAGCCCAACTCCAGTTCTTGACTACCCCCAACAGCCCAACTCCAGTCCTCCAGTATCCCCAGCAGCCCAACTCCAGTCCTCCAGTATCCCCAACAGACCAACTCCAGTTCTTGACTACCCTCAACAGCCCAACTCCAGTCCTCCAGTATCCCTAACAGCCCAACTCCAGTCCTCCAGTATCCCGAATAGCCCAACTCCAGTTCTTGACTACCCCCAACAGCCCAACTCCAGTCCTCCAGTATCCCGAATAGCCCAACTCCAGTTCTTGACTACCCCCAACAGCCCAACTCCAGTCCTCCAGTATCCCCAACAGCCCAACTCCAGTTCTTGAGTATCCCCAACAGCTCAACTCCAGTTCTTGAGTACCCCCAACAGCCCAACTCCAGTTCTTGAGTACCCCCAACAGCCCAACTCCAGTCCTCCAGTATCCACAACAGCCCAACTCCAGTCCTCCAGTATCCCCAACAGCCCAACTCCAGTCCTCCAGTATCCCCAACAGCCCAACTCCAGTCCTCCAGTATCCCCAACAGCTCAACTCCAGTTCTTGAGTATCCCCAACAACCCAACTCCAGTTCTTGAGTACCCCCAACAGCCCAACTCCAGTTCTTGAGTACCCCCAACAGCCCAACTCCATTCCTCCAGTACCCCCAACAGCCCAACTCCAGTCCTCCAGTATCCCCAACAGCCCAACTCCAGTCCTCCAGTATCCCCAACAGCCCAACTCCTGTCCTCCAGTATCCCCAACAGCCTAACTCCAGTCCTCCAGTACCCCCAACAGCCCAACTCCAGTTCTTGAGTACCCCCAACAGCCCAACTCCAGTCCTCCAGTATCCCCAACAGCCCAACTCCAGTCCTCCAGTATCCCCAACAGCCCAACTCCAGTCCTTCAGTAACCCCTACAGCCCAACTCCAGTCCTCCAGTATCCCCAACAGCCCAACTCCAGTCCTCCAGTATCCCCAACAGCCCAACTCCAGTCCTCCAGTACCCCCAACAGCCCAACTCCAGTTCTTGAGTACCCCCAACAGCCCAACTCCAGTCCTCCAGTATCCCCAACAGCCCAACTCCAGTTCTTGAGTACCCCCAACAGCCCAACTCCAGTCCTCCAGTATCCACAACAGCCCAACTCCAGTCCTACAGTATCCCCAACAGCCCAACTCCAGTTCTTGATTATCCCCAACAGCCCAACTCCAGTTCTTGAGTACCCCCAACAGCCCAACTCCAGTCCTCCAGTATCCCCAACAGCCCAACTCCAGTTCTTGAGTACCCCCAACAGCCCAACTCCAGTCCTCCAGTATCCCCAACAGCCCAACTCCAGTCCTCCAGTATCCCCAACAGCCCAACTCCAGTCCTTCAGTAACCCCTACAGCCCAACTCCAGTCCTCCAGTATCCCCAACAGCCCAACTCCAGTCCTCCAGTATCCCCAACAGCCCAACTCCAGTCCTCCAGTACCCCCAACAGCCCAACTCCAGTTCTTGAGTACCCCCAACAGCCCAACTCCAGTCCTCCAGTATCCCCAACAGCCCAACTCCAGTCCTCCAGTATCCACAACAGCCCAACTCCAGTCCTCCAGTATCCCCAACAGCCCAACTCCAGTCCTCCAGTATCCCCAACAGCCCAACTCCAGTCCTCCAGTGTCCCCAACAGCACAACTCCTGTCTTCCAGTATCCCCAGCAGCCCAACTCCAGTCCTCCAGTATCCCCAACAGCCCAACTCCAGTTCTTGACTACCCCCAACAGCCCAACTCCAGTCCTCCAGTATCCCCAGCAGCCCAACTCCAGTCCTCCAGTATCCCCAACAGACCAACTCCAGTTCTTGACTACCCTCAACAGCCCAACTCCAGTCCTCCAGTATCCCTAACAGCCCAACTCCAGTCCTCCAGTATCCCGAATAGCCCAACTCCAGTTCTTGACTACCCCCAACAGCCCAACTCCAGTCCTCCAGTATCCCCAACAGCCCAACTCCAGTTCTTGAGTATCCCCAACAGCTCAACTCCAGTTCTTGAGTACCCCCAACAGCCCAACTCCAGTCCTCCAGTATCCCCAACAGCCCAACTCCAGTCCTTCAGTATCCCCAACAGCCCAACTCCAGTCCTCCAGTGTCCCCAACAGCCCAACTCCTGTCCTCCAGTATCCCCAACAGCCCAACTCCAGTCCTCCAGTACCCCCAACAGCCCAACTCCAGTTCTTGAGTACCCCCAATAGCCCAACTCCAGTCCTCCAGTATCCACAACAGCCCAACTCCAGTCCTCCAGTATCCCCAACAGCCCAACTCCAGTTCTCCAGTATCCCCAACAGCCCAACTCCTGTCCTCCAGTATCCCCAACAGCTCAACTCCAGTTCTTGAGTATCCCCAACAACCCAACTCCAGTTCTTGAGTACCCCCAACAGCCCAACTCCAGTTCTTGAGTACCCCCAACAGCCCAACTCCATTCCTCCAGTATCCCCAACAGCCCAACTCCAGTTCTTGAGTATCCCCAACAGCTCAACTCCAGATCTTGAGTACCCCCAACAGCCCAACTCCAGTCCTCCAGTATCCCCAACAGCCCAACTCCAGTCTTCCAGTATCCCCAACAGCCCAACTCCAGTCCTCCAGTGTCCCCAACAGCCCAACTCCTGTCTTCCAGTATCCCCAGGAGCCCAACTCCAGTCCTCCAGTATCCCCAACAGCCCAACTCCAGTTCTTGACTACCCCCAACAGCCCAACTCCAGTCCTCCAGTATCCCCAGCAGCCCAACTCCAGTCCTCCAGTATCCCCAACAGACCAACTCCAGTTCTTGACTACCCTCAACAGCCCAACTCCAGTCCTCCAGTATCCCTAACAGCCCAACTCCAGTCCTCCAGTATCCCGAATAGCCCAACTCCAGTTCTTGACTACCCCCAACAGCCCAACTCCAGTCCTCCAGTATCCCCAACAGCCCAACTCCAGTTCTTGAGTATCCCCAACAGCTCAACTCCAGTTCTTGAGTACCCCCAACAGCCCAACTCCAGTTCTTGAGTACCCCCAACAGCCCAACTCCAGTCCTCCAGTATCCACAACAGCCCAACTCCAGTCCTCCAGTATCCCCAACAGCCCAACTCCAGTCCTCCAGTATCCCCAACAGCCCAACTCCAGTCCTCCAGTATCCCCAACAGCTCAACTCCAGTTCTTGAGTATCCCCAACAACCCAACTCCAGTTCTTGAGTACCCCCAACAGCCCAACTCCAGTTCTTGAGTACCCCCAACAGCCCAACTCCATTCCTCCAGTACCCCCAACAGCCCAACTCCAGTCCTCCAGTATCCCCAACAGCCCAACTCCAGTCCTCCAGTATCCCCAACAGCCCAACTCCTGTCCTCCAGTATCCCCAACAGCCTAACTCCAGTCCTCCAGTACCCCCAACAGCCCAACTCCAGTTCTTGAGTACCCCCAACAGCCCAACTCCAGTCCTCCAGTATCCCCAACAGCCCAACTCCAGTCCTCCAGTATCCCCAACAGCCCAACTCCAGTCCTTCAGTAACCCCTACAGCCCAACTCCAGTCCTCCAGTATCCCCAACAGCCCAACTCCAGTCCTCCAGTATCCCCAACAGCCCAACTCCAGTCCTCCAGTACCCCCAACAGCCCAACTCCAGTTCTTGAGTACCCCCAACAGCCCAACTCCAGTCCTCCAGTATCCCCAACAGCCCAACTCCAGTTCTTGAGTACCCCCAACAGCCCAACTCCAGTCCTCCAGTATCCACAACAGCCCAACTCCAGTCCTACAGTATCCCCAACAGCCCAACTCCAGTTCTTGATTATCCCCAACAGCCCAACTCCAGTTCTTGAGTACCCCCAACAGCCCAACTCCAGTCCTCCAGTATCCCCAACAGCCCAACTCCAGTTCTTGAGTACCCCCAACAGCCCAACTCCAGTCCTCCAGTATCCCCAACAGCCCAACTCCAGTCCTCCAGTATCCCCAACAGCCCAACTCCAGTCCTTCAGTAACCCCTACAGCCCAACTCCAGTCCTCCAGTATCCCCAACAGCCCAACTCCAGTCCTCCAGTATCCCCAACAGCCCAACTCCAGTCCTCCAGTACCCCCAACAGCCCAACTCCAGTTCTTGAGTACCCCCAACAGCCCAACTCCAGTCCTCCAGTATCCCCAACAGCCCAACTCCAGTTCTTGAGTACCCCCAACAGCCCAACTCCAGTCCTCCAGTATCCACAACAGCCCAACTCCAGTCCTACAGTATCCCCAACAGCCCAACTCCAGTTCTTGATTATCCCCAACAGCCCAACTCCAGTTCTTGAGTAACCCCAACAGCCCAACTCCAGTCCTCCAGTATCCCCAACAGCCCAACTCCAGTTCTTGAGTATCCCCAACAACCCAACTCCAGTTCTTGAGTACCCCCAACAGCCCAACTCCAGTTCTTGAGTACCCCCAACAGCCCAACTCCATTCCTCCAGTATCCCCAACAGCCCAACTCCAGTTCTTGAGTACCCACAACAGCCCAACTCCAGTTCTTGAGTACCCCCAACAGTCCAACTCCAGTCCTCCAGTATCCCCAACAGCCCAACTCCAGTTCCTGAGTATACCCAACAGCTCAACTCCAGTTCTTGAGTACCCCCAACAGCCCAACTCCAGTCCTCCAGTATTCTCAGCAGCCCAATTCCAGTCCTCCAGTATCCCCAACAGCCCAACTCCAGTTCTTGACTACCCTAAACAGCCCAACTCCAGTCCTCCAGTATCCCCAACAGCCCAACTCCAGTCCTCCAGTACCCCCAACAGCCCAACTCCATTCCTCCAGTATCCCCAACAGCCCAACTCCAGTTCTTGAGTATCCCCAACAGCTCAACTCCAGTTCTTGAGTACCCCCAACAGCCCAACTCCTGTCCTCCAGTATCCCCAACAGCCTAACTCCAGTCCTCCAGTACCCCCAACAGCCCAACTCCAGTTCTTGAGTACCCCCAACAGCCCAACTCCAGTCCTCCAGTATCCCCAACAGCCAAACTCCAGTTCTTGAGTATCCCCAACAGCCCAACTCCAGTCCTCCAGTATCCCCAACAGCCCAACTCCAGTCCTCCAGTATCCCCAACAGCTCAACTCCAGTTCTTGAGTACCCCCAACAGCCCAACTCCAGTCCTCCAGTATCCCCAACAGCCCAACTCCAGTCCTCCAGTATCCCCAACAGCCCAACTCCAGTCCTCCAGTGTCCCCAACAGCCCAACTCCTATCTTCCAGTATCCCCAGCAGCCCAACTCCAGTCCTCCAGTATCCCCAAGAGCCCAACTCCAGTTCTTGACTACCCCCAACAGCCCAACTCCAGTCCTCCAGTATCCCCTGCAGCCCAACTCCAGTCCTCCAGTATCCCCAACAGACCAACTCCAGTTCTTGACTACCCTCAACAGCCCAACTCCAGTCCTCCAGTATCCCCAACAGCCCAACTCCAGTCCTCCAGTATCCCGAATAGCCCAACTCCAGTTCTTGACTACCCCCAACAGCCCAACTCCAGTCCTCCAGTATCCCCAACAGCCCAAGTCCAGTTCTTGAGTATCCCCAACAGCTCAACTCCAGTTCTTGAGTACCCCCAACAGCCCAACTCGAGTCCTCCAGTATCCCCAACAGCCCAACTCCAGTCCTTCAGTATCCCCAACAGCCCAACTCCAGTCCTCCAGTGTCCCCAACAGCCCAACTCCTGTCCTCCAGTATCCCCGACAGCCCAACTCCAGTCCTCCAGTACCCCCAACAGCCCAACTCCAGTCCTCCAGTATACCCAACAGCCCAACTCCAGTATCCCCAACAGCCCAACTCCAGTCCTCCAGTATCCCCAACAGCCCAACTCCAGTCCTCCAGTATCCCCAACAGCCCAACTCCAGTCCTCCAGTACCCCCAACAGCCCAACTCCAGTTCTTGAGTACCCCCAACAGCCCAACTCCAGTCCTCCAGTATCCCCAACAGCCCAACTCCAGTTCTTGAGTACCCCCAACAGCCCAACTCCAGTTCTTGAGTACCCCCAACAGCCCAACTCCAGTCCTCCAGTATCCACAACAGCCCAACTCCAGTCCTCCAGTATCCCCAACAGCCCAACTCCAGTTCTTGAGTATCCCCAACAGCCCAACTCCTGTTCTTGAGTAGCCCCAACAGCCCAATTCCAGTCCTCCAGTATCCCCAACAGCCCAACTCCAGTTCTTGACTACCCTCAACAGCCCAACTCCAGTCCTCCAGTATCCCCAACAGCCCAACTCCAGTCCTTAAGTATCCCCAACAGCCCAACTCCAGTTCTTGACTACCCCCAACAGCCCAACTCCAGTCCTCCAGTATCCCCAACAGCCCAACTCCAGTTCTTGAGTATCCCCAACAGCTCAACTCCAGTTCTTGAGTACCCCCAACAGCCCAACTCCAGTCCTGCAGTGTCCCCAACAGCCCAACTCCAGTCCTCCAGTATCCCCAGCAGCCCAACTGCACTCCTCCAGTATCCCCAACAGCCCAACTCCAGTTCTTGACTACCCCCAACAGCCCAACTCCAGTCCTCCAGTATCCCCAGCAGCCCAACTCCAGTCCTCCAGTATCCCCAACAGACCAACTCCAGTTCTTGACTACCCTCAACAGCCCAACTCCAGTCCTCCAGTATCCCCAACAGCCCAACTCCAGTCCTCCAGTATCCCCAACAGCCCAACTCCAGTCCTCCAGTGTCCCCAACAGCCCAACTCCTGTCTTCCAGTATCCCCAGCAGCCCAACTCCAGTCCTCCAGTATCCCCAACAGACCAACTCCAGTTCTTGACTACCCCCAACAGCCCAACTCCTGTCTTCCAGTATCCCCAGCAGCCCAACTCCAGTCCTCCAGTATCCCCAACAGCCCAACTCCAGTTCTTGACTACCCCCAACAGCCCAACTCCAGTCCTCCAGTATCCCCAGCAGCCCAACTCCAGTCCTCCAGTATCCCCAACAGACCAACTCCAGTTCTTGACTACCCTCAACAGCCCAACTCCAGTCCTCCAGTATCCCTAACAGCCCAACTCCAGTCCTCCAGTATCCCGAATAGCCCAACTCCAGTTCTTGACTACCCCCAACAGCCCAACTCCAGTCCTCCAGTATCCCCAACAGCCCAACTCCAGTTCTTGAGTATCCCCAACAGCTCAACTCCAGTTCTTGAGTACCCCCAACAGCCCAACTCCAGTCCTCCAGTATCCCCAACAGCCCAACTCCAGTCCTTCAGTATCCCCAACAGCCCAACTCCAGTCCTCCAGTGTCCCCAACAGCCCAACTCCTGTCCTCCAGTATCCCCAACAGCCCAACTCCAGTCCTCCAGTACCCCCAACAGCCCAACTCCAGTCCTCCAGTATACCCAACAGCCCAACTCCAGTATCCCAAACAGCCCAACTCCAGTCCTCCAGTATCCCCAACAGCCCAACTCCAGTCCTCCAGTATCCCCAACAGCCCAACTCCAGTCCTCCAGTACCCCCAACAGCCCAACTCCAGTTCTTGAGTACCCCCAACAGCCCAACTCCAGTCCTCCAGTATCCCCAACAGCCCAACTCCAGTTCTTGAGTACCCCCAATAGCCCAACTCCAGTCCTCCAGTATCCACAACAGCCCAACTCCAGTCCTCCAGTATCCCCAACAGCCCAACTCCAGTTCTCCAGTATCCCCAACAGCCCAACTCCTGTCCTCCAGTATCCCCAACAGCTCAACTCCAGTTCTTGAGTATCCCCAACAACCCAACTCCAGTTCTTGAGTACCCCCAACAGCCCAACTCCAGTTCTTGAGTACCCCCAACAGCCCAACTCCATTCCTCCAGTATCCCCAACAGCCCAACTCCAGTTCTTGAGTATCCCCAACAGCTCAACTCCAGATCTTGAGTACCCCCAACAGCCCAACTCCAGTCCTCCAGTATCCCCAACAGCCCAACTCCAGTCTTCCAGTATCCCCAACAGCCCAACTCCAGTCCTCCAGTGTCCCCAACAGCCCAACTCCTGTCTTCCAGTATCCCCAGGAGCCCAACTCCAGTCCTCCAGTATCCCCAACAGCCCAACTCCAGTTCTTGACTACCCCCAACAGCCCAACTCCAGTCCTCCAGTATCCCCAGCAGCCCAACTCCAGTCCTCCAGTATCCCCAACAGACCAACTCCAGTTCTTGACTACCCTCAACAGCCCAACTCCAGTCCTCCAGTATCCCTAACAGCCCAACTCCAGTCCTCCAGTATCCCGAATAGCCCAACTCCAGTTCTTGACTACCCCCAACAGCCCAACTCCAGTCCTCCAGTATCCCCAACAGCCCAACTCCAGTTCTTGAGTATCCCCAACAGCTCAACTCCAGTTCTTGAGTTCCCCCAACAGCCCAACTCCAGTTCTTGAGTACCCCCAACAGCCCAACTCCAGTCCTCCAGTATCCACAACAGCCCAACTCCAGTCCTCCAGTATCCCCAACAGCCCAACTCCAGTCCTCCAGTATCCCCAACAGCCCAACTCCAGTCCTCCAGTATCCCCAACAGCTCAACTCCAGTTCTTGAGTATCCCCAACAACCCAACTCCAGTTCTTGAGTACCCCCAACAGCCCAACTCCAGTTCTTGAGTACCCCCAACAGCCCAACTCCATTCCTCCAGTACCCCCAACAGCCCAACTCCAGTCCTCCAGTATCCCCAACAGCCCAACTCCAGTCCTCCAGTATCCCCAACAGCCCAACTCCTGTCCTCCAGTATCCCCAACAGCCTAACTCCAGTCCTCCAGTACCCCCAACAGCCCAACTCCAGTTCTTGAGTACCCCCAACAGCCCAACTCCAGTCCTCCAGTATCCCCAACAGCCCAACTCCAGTCCTCCAGTATCCCCAACAGCCCAACTCCAGTCCTTCAGTAACCCCTACAGCCCAACTCCAGTCCTCCAGTATCCCCAACAGCCCAACTCCAGTCCTCCAGTATCCCCAACAGCCCAACTCCAGTCCTCCAGTACCCCCAACAGCCCAACTCCAGTTCTTGAGTACCCCCAACAGCCCAACTCCAGTCCTCCAGTATCCCCAACAGCCCAACTCCAGTTCTTGAGTACCCCCAACAGCCCAACTCCAGTCCTCCAGTATCCACAACAGCCCAACTCCAGTCCTACAGTATCCCCAACAGCCCAACTCCAGTTCTTGATTATCCCCAACAGCCCAACTCCAGTTCTTGAGTACCCCCAACAGCCCAACTCCAGTCCTCCAGTATCCCCAACAGCCCAACTCCAGTTCTTGAGTACCCCCAACAGCCCAACTCCAGTCCTCCAGTATCCCCAACAGCCCAACTCCAGTCCTCCAGTATCCCCAACAGCCCAACTCCAGTCCTTCAGTAACCCCTACAGCCCAACTCCAGTCCTCCAGTATCCCCAACAGCCCAACTCCAGTCCTCCAGTATCCCCAACAGCCCAACTCCAGTCCTCCAGTACCCCCAACAGCCCAACTCCAGTTCTTGAGTACCCCCAACAGCCCAACTCCAGTCCTCCAGTATCCCCAACAGCCCAACTCCAGTTCTTGAGTACCCCCAACAGCCCAACTCCAGTCCTCCAGTATCCACAACAGCCCAACTCCAGTCCTACAGTATCCCCAACAGCCCAACTCCAGTTCTTGATTATCCCCAACAGCCCAACTCCAGTTCTTGAGTACCCCCAACAGCCCAACTCCAGTCCTCCAGTATCCCCAACAGCCCAACTCCAGTTCTTGAGTATCCCCAACAACCCAACTCCAGTTCTTGAGTACCCCCAACAGCCCAACTCCAGTTCTTGAGTACCCCCAACAGCCCAACTCCATTCCTCCAGTATCCCCAACAGCCCAACTCCAGTTCTTGAGTACCCACAACAGCCCAACTCCAGTTCTTGAGTACCCCCAACAGTCCAACTCCAGTCCTCCAGTATCCCCAACAGCCCAACTCCAGTTCCTGAGTATCCCCAACAGCTCAACTCCAGTTCTTGAGTACCCCCAACAGCCCAACTCCAGTCCTCCAGTATTCTCAGCAGCCCAATTCCAGTCCTCCAGTATCCCCAACAGCCCAACTCCAGTTCTTGACTACCCTAAACAGCCCAACTCCAGTCCTCCAGTATCCCCAACAGCCCAACTCCAGTCCTCCAGTACCCCCAACAGCCCAACTCCATTCCTCCAGTATCCCCAACAGCCCAACTCCAGTTCTTGAGTATCCCCAACAGCTCAACTCCAGTTCTTGAGTACCCCCAACAGCCCAACTCCTGTCCTCCAGTATCCCCAACAGCCTAACTCCAGTCCTCCAGTACCCCCAACAGCCCAACTCCAGTTCTTGAGTACCCCCAACAGCCCAACTCCAGTCCTCCAGTATCCCCAACAGCCAAACTCCAGTTCTTGAGTATCCCCAACAGCCCAACTCCAGTCCTCCAGTATCCCCAACAGCCCAACTCCAGTCCTCCAGTATCCCCAACAGCTCAACTCCAGTTCTTGAGTACCCCCAACAGCCCAACTCCAGTCCTCCAGTATCCCCAACAGCCCAACTCCAGTCCTCCAGTATCCCCAACAGCCCAACTCCAGTCCTCCAGTGTCCCCAACAGCCCAACTCCTGTCTTCCAGTATCCCCAGCAGCCCAACTCCAGTCCTCCAGTATCCCCAACAGCCCAACTCCAGTTCTTGACTACCCCCAACAGCCCAACTCCAGTCCTCCAGTATCCCCGGCAGCCCAACTCCAGTCCTCCAGTATCCCAAACAGACCAACTCCAGTTCTTGACTACCCTCAACAGCCCAACTCCAGTCCTCCAGTATCCCCAACAGCCCAACTCCAGTCCTCCAGTATCCCGAATAGCCCAACTCCAGTTCTTGACTACCCCCAACAGCCCAACTCCAGTCCTCCAGTATCCCCAACAGCCCAAGTCCAGTTCTTGAGTATCCCCAACAGCTCAACTCCAGTTCTTGAGTACCCCCAACAGCCCAACTCGAGTCCTCCAGTATCCCCAACAGCCCAACTCCAGTTCTTCAGTATCCCCAACAGCCCAACTCCAGTCCTCCAGTGTCCCCAACAGCCCAACTCCTGTCCTCCAGTATCCCCGACAGCCCAACTCCAGTCCTCCAGTACCCCCAACAGCCCAACTCCAGTCCTCCAGTATACCCAACAGCCAAACTCCAGTATCCCCAACAGCCCAACTCCAGTCCTCCAGTATCCCCAACAGCCCAACTCCAGTCCTCCAGTATCCCCAACAGCCCAACTCCAGTCCTCCAGTACCCCCAACAGCCCAACTCCAGTTCTTGAGTACCCCCAACAGCCCAACTCCAGTCCTCCAGTATCCCCAACAGCCCAACTCCAGTTCTTGAGTACCCCCAACAGCCCAACTCCAGTTCTTGAGTACCCCCAACAGCCCAACTCCAGTCCTCCAGTATCCACAACAGCCCAACTCCAGTCCTCCAGTATCCCCAACAGCCCAACTCCAGTTCTTGAGTATCCCCAACAGCCCAACTCCTGTTCTTGAGTAGCCCCAACAGCCCAATTCCAGTCCTCCAGTATCCCCAACAGCCCAACTCCAGTTCTTGACTACCCTCAACAGCCCAACTCCAGTCCTCCAGTATCCCCAACAGCCCAACTCCAGTCCTTAAGTATCCCCAACAGCCCAACTCCAGTTCTTGACTACCCCCAACAGCCCAACTCCAGTCCTCCAGTATCCCCAACAGCCCAACTCCAGTTCTTGAGTATCCCCAACAGCTCAACTCCAGTTCTTGAGTACCCCCAGCAGCCCAACTCCAGTCCTCCAGTATCCCCAACAGCCCAACTCCAGTCCTGCAGTGTCCCCAACAGCCCAACTCCAGTCCTCCAGTATCCCCAGCAGCCCAACTGCACTCCTCCAGTATCCCCAACAGCCCAACTCCAGTTCTTGACTACCCCCAACAGCCCAACTCCAGTCCTCCAGTATCCCCAGCAGCCCAACTCCAGTCCTCCAGTATCCCCAACAGACCAACTCCAGTTCTTGACTACCCTCAACAGCCCAACTCCAGTCCTCCAGTATCCCCAACAGCCCAACTCCAGTCCTCCAGTATCCCCAACAGCCCAACTCCAGTCCTCCAGTGTCCCCAACAGCCCAACTCCTGTCTTCCAGTATCCCCAGCAGCCCAACTCCAGTCCTCCAGTATCCCCAACAGACCAACTCCAGTTCTTGACTACCCCCAACAGCCCAACTCCAGTCCTCCAGTATCCCCAGCAGCCCAACTCCAGTCCTCCAGTATCCCCAACAGACCAACTCCAGTTCTTGACTACCCTCAACAGCCCAACTCCAGTCCTCCAGTATCCCCAGAAGCCCAACTCCAGTCCTCCAGTATCCCGAATAGCCCAACTCCAGTTCTTGACTACCCCCAACAGCCCAACTCCAGTCCTCCAGTATCCCCAGCAGCCCAACTCCAGTCCTCCAGTATCCCCAACAGACCAACTCCAGTTCTTGACTACCCTCAACAGCCCAACTCCAGTCCTCCAGTATCCCCAACAGCCCAACTCCAGTCCTCCAGTATCCCGAATAGCCCAACTCCAGTTCTTGACTACCCCCAACAGCCCAACTCCAGTCCTCCAGTATCCCCAGCAGCCCAACTCCAGTCCTCCAGTATCCCCAACAGACCAACTCCAGTTCTTGAGTACCCCCAACAGCCCAACTCCAGTCCTCCAGTATCCCCAACAGCCCAACTCCAGTCCTCCAGTGTCCCCAACAGCCCAACCCCAGTCCTCCAGTATCCCCAGCAGCCCAACTCCAGTCCTCCAGTATCCCCAACAGCCCAACTCCAGTTCTTGACTACCCCCAACAGCCCAACTCCAGTCCTCCAGTATCCACAACAGCCCAACTCCAGTCCTCCAGTATCCCCAACAGCCCAACTCCAGTTCTTGAGTATCCCCAACAGCCCAACTCCTGTTCTTGAGTAGCCCCAACAGCCCAATTCCAGTCCTCCAGTATCCCCAACAGCCCAACTCCAGTTCTTGACTACCCTCAACAGCCCAACTCCAGTCCTCCAGTATCCCCAACAGCCCAACTCCAGTCCTTAAGTATCCCCAACAGCCCAACTCCAGTTCTTGACTACCCCCAACAGCCCAACTCCAGTCCTCCAGTATCCCCAACAGCCCAACTCCAGTTCTTGAGTATCCCCAACAGCTCAACTCCAGTTCTTGAGTACCCCCAACAGCCCAACTACAGTCCTCCAGTATCCCCAACAGCCCAACTCCAGTCCTGCAGTGTCCCCAACAGCCCAACTCCAGTCCTCCAGTATCCCCAGCAGCCCAACTCCAGTCCTCCAGTATCCCCAACAGCCCAACTCCAGTTCTTGACTACCCCCAACAGCCCAACTCCAGTCCTCCAGTATCCCCAGCAGCCCAACTCCAGTCCTCCAGTATCCCCAACAGACCAACTCCAGTTCTTGACTACCCTCAACAGCCCAACTCCAGTCCTCCAGTATCCCCAACAGCCCAACTCCAGTCCTCCAGTATCCCCAACAGCCCAACTCCAGTCCTCCAGTGTCCCCAACAGCCCAACTCCTGTCTTCCAGTATCCCCAGCAGCCCAACTCCAGTCCTCCAGTATCCCCAACAGACCAACTCCAGTTCTTGACTACCCCCAACAGCCCAACTCCAGTCCTCCAGTATCCCCAACAGACCAACTCCAGTTCTTGACTACCCTCAACAGCCCAACTCCAGTCCTCCAGTATCCCCAGCAGCCCAACTCCAGTCCTCCAGTATCCCCAACAGACCAACTCCAGTTCTTGAGTACCCCCAACAGCCCAACTCCAGTCCTCCAGTATCCCCAACAGCCCAACTCCAGTCCTCCAGTGTCCCCAACAGCCCAACCCCAGTTCTTGACAACCCCCAACAGCTCAACTCCAGTCCTCCAGTATCCCCAGCAGCCCAACTCCAGTCCTCCAGTATCCCCAACAGACCAACTCCAGTTCTTGACTACCCTCAACAGCCCAACTCCAGTCCTCCAGTATCCCCAACAGCCCAACTCCAGTCCTCCAGTATCCCCAACAGCCCAACTCCAGTCCTCCAGTGTCCCCAAAAGCCCAACTCCTGTCTTCCAGTATCCCCAGCAGCCCAACTCCAGTTCTTGATTATCCCCAACAGCCCAACTCCAGTTCTTGAGTACCCCCAACAGCCCAACTCCAGTCCTCCAGTATCCCCAACAGCCCAACTCCAGTTCTTGAGTACCCCCAACAGCCCAACTCCAGTCCTCCAGTATCCCCAACAGCCCAACTCCAGTCCTCCAGTATCCCCAACAGCCCAACTCCAGTCCTTCAGTAACCCCTACAGCCCAACTCCAGTCCTCCAGTATCCCCAACAGCCCAACTCCAGTCCTCCAGTATCCCCAACAGCCCAACTCCAGTCCTCCAGTACCCCCAACAGCCCAACTCCAGTTCTTGAGTACCCCCAACAGCCCAACTCCAGTCCTCCAGTATCCCCAACAGCCCAACTCCAGTTCTTGAGTACCCCCAACAGCCCAACTCCAGTCCTCCAGTATCCACAACAGCCCAACTCCAGTCCTACAGTATCCCCAACAGCCCAACTCCAGTTCTTGATTATCCCCAACAGCCCAACTCCAGTTCTTGAGTAACCCCAACAGCCCAACTCCAGTCCTCCAGTATCCCCAACAGCCCAACTCCAGTTCTTGAGTATCCCCAACAACCCAACTCCAGTTCTTGAGTACCCCCAACAGCCCAACTCCAGTTCTTGAGTACCCCCAACAGCCCAACTCCATTCCTCCAGTATCCCCAACAGCCCAACTCCAGTTCTTGAGTACCCACAACAGCCCAACTCCAGTTCTTGAGTACCCCCAACAGTCCAACTCCAGTCCTCCAGTATCCCCAACAGCCCAACTCCAGTTCCTGAGTATACCCAACAGCTCAACTCCAGTTCTTGAGTACCCCCAACAGCCCAACTCCAGTCCTCCAGTATTCTCAGCAGCCCAATTCCAGTCCTCCAGTATCCCCAACAGCCCAACTCCAGTTCTTGACTACCCTAAACAGCCCAACTCCAGTCCTCCAGTATCCCCAACAGCCCAACTCCAGTCCTCCAGTACCCCCAACAGCCCAACTCCATTCCTCCAGTATCCCCAACAGCCCAACTCCAGTTCTTGAGTATCCCCAACAGCTCAACTCCAGTTCTTGAGTACCCCCAACAGCCCAACTCCTGTCCTCCAGTATCCCCAACAGCCTAACTCCAGTCCTCCAGTACCCCCAACAGCCCAACTCCAGTTCTTGAGTACCCCCAACAGCCCAACTCCAGTCCTCCAGTATCCCCAACAGCCAAACTCCAGTTCTTGAGTATCCCCAACAGCCCAACTCCAGTCCTCCAGTATCCCCAACAGCCCAACTCCAGTCCTCCAGTATCCCCAACAGCTCAACTCCAGTTCTTGAGTACCCCCAACAGCCCAACTCCAGTCCTCCAGTATCCCCAACAGCCCAACTCCAGTCCTCCAGTATCCCCAACAGCCCAACTCCAGTCCTCCAGTGTCCCCAACAGCCCAACTCCTATCTTCCAGTATCCCCAGCAGCCCAACTCCAGTCCTCCAGTATCCCCAAGAGCCCAACTCCAGTTCTTGACTACCCCCAACAGCCCAACTCCAGTCCTCCAGTATCCCCTGCAGCCCAACTCCAGTCCTCCAGTATCCCCAACAGACCAACTCCAGTTCTTGACTACCCTCAACAGCCCAACTCCAGTCCTCCAGTATCCCCAACAGCCCAACTCCAGTCCTCCAGTATCCCGAATAGCCCAACTCCAGTTCTTGACTACCCCCAACAGCCCAACTCCAGTCCTCCAGTATCCCCAACAGCC
This sequence comes from Oncorhynchus mykiss, assembly GCF_057628025.1. Taxonomy (NCBI): domain Eukaryota; kingdom Metazoa; phylum Chordata; class Actinopteri; order Salmoniformes; family Salmonidae; genus Oncorhynchus; species Oncorhynchus mykiss. The sequence goes on along the minus strand of NC_143031.1, from coordinate 389,080 downwards.
CAAGTCCAGTTCTTGAGTATCCCCAACAGCTCAACTCCAGTTCTTGAGTACCCCCAACAGCCCAACTCGAGTCCTCCAGTATCCCCAACAGCCCAACTCCAGTCCTTCAGTATCCCCAACAGCCCAACTCCAGTCCTCCAGTGTCCCCAACAGCCCAACTCCTGTCCTCCAGTATCCCCGACAGCCCAACTCCAGTCCTCCAGTACCCCCAACAGCCCAACTCCAGTCCTCCAGTATACCCAACAGCCCAACTCCAGTATCCCCAACAGCCCAACTCCAGTCCTCCAGTATCCCCAACAGCCCAACTCCAGTCCTCCAGTATCCCCAACAGCCCAACTCCAGTCCTCCAGTACCCCCAACAGCCCAACTCCAGTTCTTGAGTACCCCCAACAGCCCAACTCCAGTCCTCCAGTATCCCCAACAGCCCAACTCCAGTTCTTGAGTACCCCCAACAGCCCAACTCCAGTTCTTGAGTACCCCCAACAGCCCAACTCCAGTCCTCCAGTATCCACAACAGCCCAACTCCAGTCCTCCAGTATCCCCAACAGCCCAACTCCAGTTCTTGAGTATCCCCAACAGCCCAACTCCTGTTCTTGAGTAGCCCCAACAGCCCAATTCCAGTCCTCCAGTATCCCCAACAGCCCAACTCCAGTTCTTGACTACCCTCAACAGCCCAACTCCAGTCCTCCAGTATCCCCAACAGCCCAACTCCAGTCCTTAAGTATCCCCAACAGCCCAACTCCAGTTCTTGACTACCCCCAACAGCCCAACTCCAGTCCTCCAGTATCCCCAACAGCCCAACTCCAGTTCTTGAGTATCCCCAACAGCTCAACTCCAGTTCTTGAGTACCCCCAACAGCCCAACTCCAGTCCTGCAGTGTCCCCAACAGCCCAACTCCAGTCCTCCAGTATCCCCAGCAGCCCAACTGCACTCCTCCAGTATCCCCAACAGCCCAACTCCAGTTCTTGACTACCCCCAACAGCCCAACTCCAGTCCTCCAGTATCCCCAGCAGCCCAACTCCAGTCCTCCAGTATCCCCAACAGACCAACTCCAGTTCTTGACTACCCTCAACAGCCCAACTCCAGTCCTCCAGTATCCCCAACAGCCCAACTCCAGTCCTCCAGTATCCCCAACAGCCCAACTCCAGTCCTCCAGTGTCCCCAACAGCCCAACTCCTGTCTTCCAGTATCCCCAGCAGCCCAACTCCAGTCCTCCAGTATCCCCAACAGACCAACTCCAGTTCTTGACTACCCCCAACAGCCCAACTCCTGTCTTCCAGTATCCCCAGCAGCCCAACTCCAGTCCTCCAGTATCCCCAACAGCCCAACTCCAGTTCTTGACTACCCCCAACAGCCCAACTCCAGTCCTCCAGTATCCCCAGCAGCCCAACTCCAGTCCTCCAGTATCCCCAACAGACCAACTCCAGTTCTTGACTACCCTCAACAGCCCAACTCCAGTCCTCCAGTATCCCTAACAGCCCAACTCCAGTCCTCCAGTATCCCGAATAGCCCAACTCCAGTTCTTGACTACCCCCAACAGCCCAACTCCAGTCCTCCAGTATCCCCAACAGCCCAACTCCAGTTCTTGAGTATCCCCAACAGCTCAACTCCAGTTCTTGAGTACCCCCAACAGCCCAACTCCAGTCCTCCAGTATCCCCAACAGCCCAACTCCAGTCCTTCAGTATCCCCAACAGCCCAACTCCAGTCCTCCAGTGTCCCCAACAGCCCAACTCCTGTCCTCCAGTATCCCCAACAGCCCAACTCCAGTCCTCCAGTACCCCCAACAGCCCAACTCCAGTCCTCCAGTATACCCAACAGCCCAACTCCAGTATCCCAAACAGCCCAACTCCAGTCCTCCAGTATCCCCAACAGCCCAACTCCAGTCCTCCAGTATCCCCAACAGCCCAACTCCAGTCCTCCAGTACCCCCAACAGCCCAACTCCAGTTCTTGAGTACCCCCAACAGCCCAACTCCAGTCCTCCAGTATCCCCAACAGCCCAACTCCAGTTCTTGAGTACCCCCAATAGCCCAACTCCAGTCCTCCAGTATCCACAACAGCCCAACTCCAGTCCTCCAGTATCCCCAACAGCCCAACTCCAGTTCTCCAGTATCCCCAACAGCCCAACTCCTGTCCTCCAGTATCCCCAACAGCTCAACTCCAGTTCTTGAGTATCCCCAACAACCCAACTCCAGTTCTTGAGTACCCCCAACAGCCCAACTCCAGTTCTTGAGTACCCCCAACAGCCCAACTCCATTCCTCCAGTATCCCCAACAGCCCAACTCCAGTTCTTGAGTATCCCCAACAGCTCAACTCCAGATCTTGAGTACCCCCAACAGCCCAACTCCAGTCCTCCAGTATCCCCAACAGCCCAACTCCAGTCTTCCAGTATCCCCAACAGCCCAACTCCAGTCCTCCAGTGTCCCCAACAGCCCAACTCCTGTCTTCCAGTATCCCCAGGAGCCCAACTCCAGTCCTCCAGTATCCCCAACAGCCCAACTCCAGTTCTTGACTACCCCCAACAGCCCAACTCCAGTCCTCCAGTATCCCCAGCAGCCCAACTCCAGTCCTCCAGTATCCCCAACAGACCAACTCCAGTTCTTGACTACCCTCAACAGCCCAACTCCAGTCCTCCAGTATCCCTAACAGCCCAACTCCAGTCCTCCAGTATCCCGAATAGCCCAACTCCAGTTCTTGACTACCCCCAACAGCCCAACTCCAGTCCTCCAGTATCCCCAACAGCCCAACTCCAGTTCTTGAGTATCCCCAACAGCTCAACTCCAGTTCTTGAGTTCCCCCAACAGCCCAACTCCAGTTCTTGAGTACCCCCAACAGCCCAACTCCAGTCCTCCAGTATCCACAACAGCCCAACTCCAGTCCTCCAGTATCCCCAACAGCCCAACTCCAGTCCTCCAGTATCCCCAACAGCCCAACTCCAGTCCTCCAGTATCCCCAACAGCTCAACTCCAGTTCTTGAGTATCCCCAACAACCCAACTCCAGTTCTTGAGTACCCCCAACAGCCCAACTCCAGTTCTTGAGTACCCCCAACAGCCCAACTCCATTCCTCCAGTACCCCCAACAGCCCAACTCCAGTCCTCCAGTATCCCCAACAGCCCAACTCCAGTCCTCCAGTATCCCCAACAGCCCAACTCCTGTCCTCCAGTATCCCCAACAGCCTAACTCCAGTCCTCCAGTACCCCCAACAGCCCAACTCCAGTTCTTGAGTACCCCCAACAGCCCAACTCCAGTCCTCCAGTATCCCCAACAGCCCAACTCCAGTCCTCCAGTATCCCCAACAGCCCAACTCCAGTCCTTCAGTAACCCCTACAGCCCAACTCCAGTCCTCCAGTATCCCCAACAGCCCAACTCCAGTCCTCCAGTATCCCCAACAGCCCAACTCCAGTCCTCCAGTACCCCCAACAGCCCAACTCCAGTTCTTGAGTACCCCCAACAGCCCAACTCCAGTCCTCCAGTATCCCCAACAGCCCAACTCCAGTTCTTGAGTACCCCCAACAGCCCAACTCCAGTCCTCCAGTATCCACAACAGCCCAACTCCAGTCCTACAGTATCCCCAACAGCCCAACTCCAGTTCTTGATTATCCCCAACAGCCCAACTCCAGTTCTTGAGTACCCCCAACAGCCCAACTCCAGTCCTCCAGTATCCCCAACAGCCCAACTCCAGTTCTTGAGTACCCCCAACAGCCCAACTCCAGTCCTCCAGTATCCCCAACAGCCCAACTCCAGTCCTCCAGTATCCCCAACAGCCCAACTCCAGTCCTTCAGTAACCCCTACAGCCCAACTCCAGTCCTCCAGTATCCCCAACAGCCCAACTCCAGTCCTCCAGTATCCCCAACAGCCCAACTCCAGTCCTCCAGTACCCCCAACAGCCCAACTCCAGTTCTTGAGTACCCCCAACAGCCCAACTCCAGTCCTCCAGTATCCCCAACAGCCCAACTCCAGTTCTTGAGTACCCCCAACAGCCCAACTCCAGTCCTCCAGTATCCACAACAGCCCAACTCCAGTCCTACAGTATCCCCAACAGCCCAACTCCAGTTCTTGATTATCCCCAACAGCCCAACTCCAGTTCTTGAGTACCCCCAACAGCCCAACTCCAGTCCTCCAGTATCCCCAACAGCCCAACTCCAGTTCTTGAGTATCCCCAACAACCCAACTCCAGTTCTTGAGTACCCCCAACAGCCCAACTCCAGTTCTTGAGTACCCCCAACAGCCCAACTCCATTCCTCCAGTATCCCCAACAGCCCAACTCCAGTTCTTGAGTACCCACAACAGCCCAACTCCAGTTCTTGAGTACCCCCAACAGTCCAACTCCAGTCCTCCAGTATCCCCAACAGCCCAACTCCAGTTCCTGAGTATCCCCAACAGCTCAACTCCAGTTCTTGAGTACCCCCAACAGCCCAACTCCAGTCCTCCAGTATTCTCAGCAGCCCAATTCCAGTCCTCCAGTATCCCCAACAGCCCAACTCCAGTTCTTGACTACCCTAAACAGCCCAACTCCAGTCCTCCAGTATCCCCAACAGCCCAACTCCAGTCCTCCAGTACCCCCAACAGCCCAACTCCATTCCTCCAGTATCCCCAACAGCCCAACTCCAGTTCTTGAGTATCCCCAACAGCTCAACTCCAGTTCTTGAGTACCCCCAACAGCCCAACTCCTGTCCTCCAGTATCCCCAACAGCCTAACTCCAGTCCTCCAGTACCCCCAACAGCCCAACTCCAGTTCTTGAGTACCCCCAACAGCCCAACTCCAGTCCTCCAGTATCCCCAACAGCCAAACTCCAGTTCTTGAGTATCCCCAACAGCCCAACTCCAGTCCTCCAGTATCCCCAACAGCCCAACTCCAGTCCTCCAGTATCCCCAACAGCTCAACTCCAGTTCTTGAGTACCCCCAACAGCCCAACTCCAGTCCTCCAGTATCCCCAACAGCCCAACTCCAGTCCTCCAGTATCCCCAACAGCCCAACTCCAGTCCTCCAGTGTCCCCAACAGCCCAACTCCTGTCTTCCAGTATCCCCAGCAGCCCAACTCCAGTCCTCCAGTATCCCCAACAGCCCAACTCCAGTTCTTGACTACCCCCAACAGCCCAACTCCAGTCCTCCAGTATCCCCGGCAGCCCAACTCCAGTCCTCCAGTATCCCAAACAGACCAACTCCAGTTCTTGACTACCCTCAACAGCCCAACTCCAGTCCTCCAGTATCCCCAACAGCCCAACTCCAGTCCTCCAGTATCCCGAATAGCCCAACTCCAGTTCTTGACTACCCCCAACAGCCCAACTCCAGTCCTCCAGTATCCCCAACAGCCCAAGTCCAGTTCTTGAGTATCCCCAACAGCTCAACTCCAGTTCTTGAGTACCCCCAACAGCCCAACTCGAGTCCTCCAGTATCCCCAACAGCCCAACTCCAGTTCTTCAGTATCCCCAACAGCCCAACTCCAGTCCTCCAGTGTCCCCAACAGCCCAACTCCTGTCCTCCAGTATCCCCGACAGCCCAACTCCAGTCCTCCAGTACCCCCAACAGCCCAACTCCAGTCCTCCAGTATACCCAACAGCCAAACTCCAGTATCCCCAACAGCCCAACTCCAGTCCTCCAGTATCCCCAACAGCCCAACTCCAGTCCTCCAGTATCCCCAACAGCCCAACTCCAGTCCTCCAGTACCCCCAACAGCCCAACTCCAGTTCTTGAGTACCCCCAACAGCCCAACTCCAGTCCTCCAGTATCCCCAACAGCCCAACTCCAGTTCTTGAGTACCCCCAACAGCCCAACTCCAGTTCTTGAGTACCCCCAACAGCCCAACTCCAGTCCTCCAGTATCCACAACAGCCCAACTCCAGTCCTCCAGTATCCCCAACAGCCCAACTCCAGTTCTTGAGTATCCCCAACAGCCCAACTCCTGTTCTTGAGTAGCCCCAACAGCCCAATTCCAGTCCTCCAGTATCCCCAACAGCCCAACTCCAGTTCTTGACTACCCTCAACAGCCCAACTCCAGTCCTCCAGTATCCCCAACAGCCCAACTCCAGTCCTTAAGTATCCCCAACAGCCCAACTCCAGTTCTTGACTACCCCCAACAGCCCAACTCCAGTCCTCCAGTATCCCCAACAGCCCAACTCCAGTTCTTGAGTATCCCCAACAGCTCAACTCCAGTTCTTGAGTACCCCCAGCAGCCCAACTCCAGTCCTCCAGTATCCCCAACAGCCCAACTCCAGTCCTGCAGTGTCCCCAACAGCCCAACTCCAGTCCTCCAGTATCCCCAGCAGCCCAACTGCACTCCTCCAGTATCCCCAACAGCCCAACTCCAGTTCTTGACTACCCCCAACAGCCCAACTCCAGTCCTCCAGTATCCCCAGCAGCCCAACTCCAGTCCTCCAGTATCCCCAACAGACCAACTCCAGTTCTTGACTACCCTCAACAGCCCAACTCCAGTCCTCCAGTATCCCCAACAGCCCAACTCCAGTCCTCCAGTATCCCCAACAGCCCAACTCCAGTCCTCCAGTGTCCCCAACAGCCCAACTCCTGTCTTCCAGTATCCCCAGCAGCCCAACTCCAGTCCTCCAGTATCCCCAACAGACCAACTCCAGTTCTTGACTACCCCCAACAGCCCAACTCCAGTCCTCCAGTATCCCCAGCAGCCCAACTCCAGTCCTCCAGTATCCCCAACAGACCAACTCCAGTTCTTGACTACCCTCAACAGCCCAACTCCAGTCCTCCAGTATCCCCAACAGCCCAACTCCAGTCCTCCAGTATCCCGAATAGCCCAACTCCAGTTCTTGACTACCCCCAACAGCCCAACTCCAGTCCTCCAGTATCCCCAGCAGCCCAACTCCAGTCCTCCAGTATCCCCAACAGACCAACTCCAGTTCTTGACTACCCTCAACAGCCCAACTCCAGTCCTCCAGTATCCCCAACAGCCCAACTCCAGTCCTCCAGTATCCCGAATAGCCCAACTCCAGTTCTTGACTACCCCCAACAGCCCAACTCCAGTCCTCCAGTATCCCCAGCAGCCCAACTCCAGTCCTCCAGTATCCCCAACAGACCAACTCCAGTTCTTGAGTACCCCCAACAGCCCAACTCCAGTCCTCCAGTATCCCCAACAGCCCAACTCCAGTCCTCCAGTGTCCCCAACAGCCCAACCCCAGTCCTCCAGTATCCCCAGCAGCCCAACTCCAGTCCTCCAGTATCCCCAACAGCCCAACTCCAGTTCTTGACTACCCCCAACAGCCCAACTCCAGTCCTCCAGTATCCACAACAGCCCAACTCCAGTCCTCCAGTATCCCCAACAGCCCAACTCCAGTTCTTGAGTATCCCCAACAGCCCAACTCCTGTTCTTGAGTAGCCCCAACAGCCCAATTCCAGTCCTCCAGTATCCCCAACAGCCCAACTCCAGTTCTTGACTACCCTCAACAGCCCAACTCCAGTCCTCCAGTATCCCCAACAGCCCAACTCCAGTCCTTAAGTATCCCCAACAGCCCAACTCCAGTTCTTGACTACCCCCAACAGCCCAACTCCAGTCCTCCAGTATCCCCAACAGCCCAACTCCAGTTCTTGAGTATCCCCAACAGCTCAACTCCAGTTCTTGAGTACCCCCAACAGCCCAACTACAGTCCTCCAGTATCCCCAACAGCCCAACTCCAGTCCTGCAGTGTCCCCAACAGCCCAACTCCAGTCCTCCAGTATCCCCAGCAGCCCAACTCCAGTCCTCCAGTATCCCCAACAGCCCAACTCCAGTTCTTGACTACCCCCAACAGCCCAACTCCAGTCCTCCAGTATCCCCAGCAGCCCAACTCCAGTCCTCCAGTATCCCCAACAGACCAACTCCAGTTCTTGACTACCCTCAACAGCCCAACTCCAGTCCTCCAGTATCCCCAACAGCCCAACTCCAGTCCTCCAGTATCCCCAACAGCCCAACTCCAGTCCTCCAGTGTCCCCAACAGCCCAACTCCTGTCTTCCAGTATCCCCAGCAGCCCAACTCCAGTCCTCCAGTATCCCCAACAGACCAACTCCAGTTCTTGACTACCCCCAACAGCCCAACTCCAGTCCTCCAGTATCCCCAACAGACCAACTCCAGTTCTTGACTACCCTCAACAGCCCAACTCCAGTCCTCCAGTATCCCCAGCAGCCCAACTCCAGTCCTCCAGTATCCCCAACAGACCAACTCCAGTTCTTGAGTACCCCCAACAGCCCAACTCCAGTCCTCCAGTATCCCCAACAGCCCAACTCCAGTCCTCCAGTGTCCCCAACAGCCCAACCCCAGTTCTTGACAACCCCCAACAGCTCAACTCCAGTCCTCCAGTATCCCCAGCAGCCCAACTCCAGTCCTCCAGTATCCCCAACAGACCAACTCCAGTTCTTGACTACCCTCAACAGCCCAACTCCAGTCCTCCAGTATCCCCAACAGCCCAACTCCAGTCCTCCAGTATCCCCAACAGCCCAACTCCAGTCCTCCAGTGTCCCCAAAAGCCCAACTCCTGTCTTCCAGTATCCCCAGCAGCCCAACTCCAGTCCTCCAGTATCCCCAACAGCCCAACTCCAGTTCTTGACTACCCCCAACAGCCCAACTCCAGTCCTCCAGTATCCCCAGCAGCCCAACTCCAGTCCTCCAGTATCCCCAACAGACCAACTCCAGTTCTTGACTACCCTCAACAGCCCAACTCCAGTCCTCCAGTATCCCCAACAGCCCAACTCCAGTCCTCCAGTATCCCGAATAGACCAACTCCAGTTCTTGACTACCCCCAACAGCCCAACTCCAGTCCTCCAGTATCCCCAACAGCCCAACTCCAGTTCTTGAGTATCCCCAACAGCTCAACTCCAGTTCTTAAGTACCCCCAACAGCCCAACTTCAGTCCTCCAGTATCCCCAACAGCCCAACTCCAGTCCTTCAGTATCCCCAACGCCCAACTCCAGTCCTCCAGTGTCCCCAACAGCCCAACTCCTGTCCTCCAGTATCCCCAACAGCCCAACTCCAGTCCTCCAGTACCCCCAACAGCCCAACTCCAGTCCTCCAGTATACCCAACAGCCCAACTCCAGTATCCCCAACAGCCCAACTCCAGTCCTCCAGTATCCCCAACAGCCCAACTCCAGTCCTCCAGTATCCCCAACAGCCCAACTCCAGTCCTCCAGTACCCCCAACAGCCCAACTCCAGTTCTTGAGTACCCCCAACTCCAGTCCTCCAGTATCCCCAACAGCCCAACTCCAGTTATTGAGTACCCCCAACAGCCCAACTCCAGTTCTTGAGTACCCCCAACTCCAGTCCTCCAGCATCCACAACAGCCCAACTCCAGTCCTCCAGTATCCCCAACAGCCCAACTCCAGTTCTTGAGTATCCCCAACAGCCCAACTCCAGTTCTTGAGTACCCCCAACAGCCCAACTCCAGTTCTTGAGTACCCCCAACAGCCCAACTCCATTCCTCCAGTATCCCCAACAGCCCAACTCCAGTTCTTGAGTACCCACAACAGCCCAACTCCAGTTCTTGAGTACCCCCAACAGCCCAACTCCAGTCCTCCAGTATCCCCAACAGCAAAACTCCAGTTCTTGAGTATCCCAAACAGCCAAACTCCAGTTCTTGAGTATCCCCAACAGCCCAACTCCAGTCCTACAGTATCCCCAACAGCCCAACTCCAGTCCTCCAGTATCCCCAACAGCCCAACTCCAGTCCTCCAGTATCCCCAACAGCCCAACTCCAGTCCTCCAGTATCACCAACAGCCCAACTCCAGTCCTCCAGTATCCCCAACAGCCCAACTTCAGTCCTCCAGTACCCCCAACAGCCCTACTCCAGTTCTTGAGTATCCCCAACAGCTCAACTCCAGTTCTTGAGTACCCCCAACAGCCCAACTACAGTCCTCCAGTATCCCCAACAGCCCAACTCCAGTCCTGCAGTGTCCCCAACAGCCCAACTCCAGTCCTCCAGTATCCCCAGCAGCCCAACTCCAGTCCTCCAGTATCCCCAACAGCCCAACTCCAGTTCTTGACTACCCCCAACAGCCCAACTCCAGTCCTCCAGTATCCCCAGCAGCCCAACTCCAGTCCTCCAGTATCCCCAACAGACCAACTCCAGTTCTTGACTACCCTCAACAGCCCAACTCCAGTCCTCCAGTATCCCCAACAGCCCAACTCCAGTCCTCCAGTATCCCCAACAGCCCAACTCCAGTCCTCCAGTGTCCCCAACAGCCCAACTCCTGTCTTCCAGTATCCCCAGCAGCCCAACTCCAGTCCTCCAGTATCCCCAACAGACCAACTCCAGTTCTTGACTACCCCCAACAGCCCAACTCCAGTCCTCCAGTATCCCCAACAGACCAACTCCAGTTCTTGACTACCCTCAACAGCCCAACTCCAGTCCTCCAGTATCCCCAGCAGCCCAACTCCAGTCCTCCAGTATCCCCAACAGACCAACTCCAGTTCTTGAGTACCCCCAACAGCCCAACTCCAGTCCTCCAGTATCCCCAACAGCCCAACTCCAGTCCTCCAGTGTCCCCAACAGCCCAACCCCAGTTCTTGACAACCCCCAACAGCTCAACTCCAGTCCTCCAGTATCCCCAGCAGCCCAACTCCAGTCCTCCAGTATCCCCAACAGACCAACTCCAGTTCTTGACTACCCTCAACAGCCCAACTCCAGTCCTCCAGTATCCCCAACAGCCCAACTCCAGTCCTCCAGTATCCCCAACAGCCCAACTCCAGTCCTCCAGTGTCCCCAACAGCCCAACTCCTGTCTTCCAGTATCCCCAGCAGCCCAACTCCAGTCCTCCAGTATCCCCAACAGCCCAACTCCAGTTCTTGACTACCCCCAACAGCCCAACTCCAGTCCTCCAGTATCCCCAGCAGCCCAACTCCAGTCCTCCAGTATCCCCAACAGACCAACTCCAGTTCTTGACTACCCTCAACAGCCCAACTCCAGTCCTCCAGTATCCCCAACAGCCCAACTCCAGTCCTCCAGTATCCCGAATAGCCCAACTCCAGTTCTTGACTACCCCCAACAGCCCAACTCCAGTCCTCCAGTATCCCCAACAGCCCAACTCCAGTTCTTGAGTATCCCCAACAGCTCAACTCCAGTTCTTAAGTACCCCCAACAGCCCAACTTCAGTCCTCCAGTATCCCCAACAGCCCAACTCCAGTCCTTCAGTATCCCCAACGCCCAACTCCAGTCCTCCAGTGTCCCCAACAGCCCAACTCCTGTCCTCCAGTATCCCCAACAGCCCAACTCCAGTCCTCCAGTACCCCCAACAGCCCAACTCCAGTCCTCCAGTATACCCAACAGCCCAACTCCAGTATCCCCAACAGCCCAACTCCAGTCCTCCAGTATCCCCAACAGCCCAACTCCAGTCCTCCAGTATCCCCAACAGCCCAACTCCAGTCCTCCAGTACCCCCAACAGCCCAACTCCAGTTCTTGAGTACCCCCAACTCCAGTCCTCCAGTATCCCCAACAGCCCAACTCCAGTTATTGAGTACCCCCAACAGCCCAACTCCAGTTCTTGAGTACCCCCAACTCCAGTCCTCCAGCATCCACAACAGCCCAACTCCAGTCCTCCAGTATCCCCAACAGCCCAACTCCAGTTCTTGAGTATCCCCAACAGCCCAACTCCAGTTCTTGAGTACCCCCAACAGCCCAACTCCAGTTCTTGAGTACCCCCAACAGCCCAACTCCATTCCTCCAGTATCCCCAACAGCCCAACTCCAGTCCTCCAGTATCCCCAACAGCAAAACTCCAGTTCTTGAGTATCCCAAACAGCCAAACTCCAGTTCTTGAGTATCCCCAACAGCCCAACTCCAGTCCTACAGTATCCCCAACAGCCCAACTCCAGTCCTCCAGTATCCCCAACAGCCCAACTCCAGTCCTCCAGTATCCCCAACAGCCCAACTCCAGTCCTCCAGTATCACCAACAGCCCAACTCCAGTCCTCCAGTATCCCCAACAGCCCAACTTCAGTCCTCCAGTACCCCCAACAGCCCAACTCCAGTTCTTGAGTACCCCCAACAGCCCAACTCCAGTCCTCCAGCATCCCCAACAGCCCAACTCCAGTTCTTGAGTACCCCCAACAGCCCAACTCCAGTCCTCCAGTATCCACAACAGCCCAACTCCAGTCCTCCAGTATCCCCAACAGCCCAACTCCAGTTCTTGAGTATCCCCAACAGCCCAACTCCAGTTCTTGAGTACCCCCTACAGCCCAACTCCAGTCCTCCAGTATCCCCAACAGCCCAACTCCAGTTCTTGAGTACCCCCAACAGCCCAACTCCATTCCTCCAGTATCCCCAACAGCCCAACTCCAGTTCTTGAGTACCCACAACAGCCCAACTCCAGTTCTTGAGTACCCCCAACAGTCCAACTCCAGTCCTCCAGTATCCCCAACAGCCCAACTCCAGTTCTTGAGTATCCTCAACAGCTCAACTCCAGTTCTTGAGTACCCCCAACAGCCCAACTCCAGTCCTCCAGTATTCTCAGCAGCCCAATTCCAGTCCTCCAGTATCCCCAACAGCCCAACTCCAGTTCTTGACTACCCTCAACAGCCCAACTCCAGTCCTCCAGTATCCCCAACAGCCCAACTCCAGTCCTCCAGTATCCCCAACAGCCCAACTCCAGTTCTTGACTACACCCAACAGCCCAACTCCAGTCCTCCAGTATCCCCAACAGCCCAACTCCAGTTCTTGAGTATCCCCAACAGCCCAACTCCAGTTCTTGAGTACCCCCAACAGCCCAACTCCAGTTCTTGAGTACCCCCAACAGCCCAACTCCATTCCTCCAGTATCCCCAACAGCCCAACTCCAGTTCTTGAGTACCCACAACAGCCCAACTCCAGTTCTTGAGTACCCCCAACAGCCCAACTCCAGTCCTCCAGTATCCCCAACAGCCCAACTCCAGTTCTTGAGTATCCCCAACAGCCAAACTCCAGTTCTTGAGTATCCCCAACAGCCCAACTCCAGTCCTCCAGTATCCCCAACAGCCCAACTCCAGTCCTCCAGTATCCCCAACAGCCCAACTCCAGTCCTCCAGTATCCCCAACAGCCCAACTCCAGTCCTCCAGTATCACCAACAGCCCAACTCCAGTCCTCCAGTATCCCCAACAGCCCAACTCCAGTCCTCCAGTACCCCCAACAGCCCAACTCCAGTTCTTGAGTACCCCCAACAGCCCAACTCCAGTCCTCCAGCATCCCCAACAGCCCAACTCCAGTTCTTGAGTACCCCCAACAGCCCAACTCCAGTCCTCCAGTATCCACAACAGCCCAACTCCAGTCCTCCAGTATCCCCAACAGCCCAACTCCAGTTCTTGAGTATCCCCAACAGCCCAACTCCAGTTCTTGTGTACCCCCTACAGCCCAACTCCAGTCCTCCAGTATCCCCAACAGCCCAACTCCAGTTCTTGAGTACCCCCAACAGCCCAACTCCATTCCTCCAGTATCCCCAACAGCCCAACTCCAGTTCTTGAGTACCCACAACAGCCCAACTCCAGTTCTTGAGTACCCCCAACAGTCCAACTCCAGTCCTCCAGTATCCCCAACAGCCCAACTCCAGTTCTTGAGTATCCCCAACAGCTCAACTCCAGTTCTTGAGTACCCCCAACAGCCCAACTCCAGTCCTCCAGTATTCTCAGCAGCCCAACTCCAGTCCTCCAGTATCCCCAACAGCCCAACTCCAGTTCTTGACTACCCTCAACAGCCCAACTCCAGTCCTCCAGTATCCCCAACAGCCCAACTCCAGTCCTCCAGTATCCCCAACAGCCCAACTCCAGTTCTTGACTACACCCAACAGCCCAACTCCAGTCCTCCAGTATCCCCAACAGCCCAACTCCAGTTCTTGAGTATCCCCAACAACTCAACTCCAGTTCTTGAGTACCCCCAACAGCCCAACTCCAGTCCTCCAGTATCCCCAACAGCCCAACTCCAGTCCTCCAGTGTCCCCAACAGCCCAACTCCTGTCTTCCAGTATCCCCAGCAGCCCAACTCTAGTCCTCCAGTATCCCCAACAGCCCAACTCCAGTTATTGAGTACCCCCAACAGTCCAACTCCAGTCCTCCAGTACCCCCAACAGCCCAACTCCAGTCCTCCAGTATTCTCAGCAGCCCAATTCCAGTCCTCCAGTATCCCCAACAGCCCAACTCCAGTTCTTGACTACCCTCAACAGCCCAACTCCAGTCCTCCAGTATCCCCAACAGCACAACTCCAGTCCTCCAGTATCCCCAACAGCCCAACTCCAGTTCTTGACTACCCCCAACAGCCCAACTCCAGTCCTCCAGTATCCCCAACAGCCCAACTCCAGTTCTTGAGTATCCCCAACAGCTCAACTCCAGTTCTTGAGTACCCCCAACAGCCCAACTCCAGTCCTCCAGTGTCCCCAACAGCCCAACTCCTGTCTTCCAGTATCCCCAGCAGCCCAACTCCAGTCCTCCAGTATCCCCAACAGCCCAACTCCAGTTCTTGACTACCCCCAACAGCCCAACTCCAGTCCTCCAGTATCCCCAGCAGCCCAACTCCAGTCCTCCAGTCTCCCCAACAGCCCAACTCCAGTTCTTGACTACCCCCAACAGCCCAACTCCAGTCCTCCAGTATCCCCAGCAGCCCAACTCCAGTCCTCCAGTATCCCCAACAGACCAACTCCAGTTCTTGACTACCCTCAACAGCCCAACTCCAGTCCTCCAGTATCCCCAACAGCCCAACTCCAGTCCTCCAGTATCCCCAACAGCCCAACTCCAGTCCTCCAGTGTCCCCAACAGCCCATCTCCTGTCTTCCAGTATCCCCAGCAGCCCAACTCCAGTCCTCCAGTATCCCCAACAGCCCAACTCCAGTTCTTGACTACCCCCAACAGCCCAACTCCAGTCCTCCAGTATCCCCAGCAGCCCAACTCCAGTCCTCCAGTATCCCCAACAGACCAACTCCAGTTCTTGACTACCGTCAACAGCCCAACTCTAGTCCTCCAGTATCCCCAACAGCCCAACTCCAGTCCTCCAGTATCCCGAATAGCCCAACTCCAGTTCTTGACTACCCCCAAAAGCCCAACTCCAGTCCTCCAGTATCCCCAGCAGCCCAACTCCAGTCCTCCAGTATCCCCAACAGCCCAACTCCAGTTCTTGACTACCCCCAACAGCCCAACTCCAGTCCTCCAGTATCCCCAGCAGCCCAACTCCAGTCCTCCAGTATCCCCAACAGACCAACTCCAGTTCTTGACTACCCTCAACAGCCCAACTCCAGTCCTCCAGTATCCCCAACAGCCCAACTCCAGTCCTCCAGTATCCCCAACAGCCCAACTCCAGTCCTCCAGTGTCCCCAACAGCCCAACTCCTGTCTTCCAGTATCCCCAGCAGCCCAACTCCAGTCCTCCAGTATCCCTAACAGCCCAACTCCAGTTCTTGAGTACCCCCAACAGCCCAACTCTAGTCCTCCAGTATCCCCAACAGCCCAACTCCAGTCCTCCAGTATCCCGAATAGCCCAACTCCAGTTCTTGACTACCCCCAAAAGCCCAACTCCAGTCCTCCAGTATCCCCAGCAGCCCAACTCCAGTCCTCCAGTATCCCCAACAGACCAACTCCAGTTCTTGAGTACCCCCAACAGCCCAACTCCAGTCCTCCAGTATCCCCAACAGCCCAACTCCAGTCCTCCAGTGTCCCCAACAGCCCAACTCCAGTCCTCCAGTATCCCCAGCAGCCCAACTCCAGTCCTCCAGTATCCCCAACAGCCCAACTCCAGTTCTTGACTACCCCCAACAGCCCAACTCCAGTCCTCCAGTATCCCCAGCAGCCCAACTCCAGTCCTCCAGTATCCCCAACAGACCAACTCCAGTTCTTGACTACCCTCAACAGCCCAACTCCAGTCCTCCAGTATCCCCAACAGCCCAACTCCAGTCCTCCAGTATCCCCAACAGCCCAACTCCAGTCCTCCAGTGTCCCCAACAGCCCAACTCCTGTCTTCCAGTATCCCCAGCAGCCCAACTCCAGTCCTCCAGTATCCCCAACAGCCCAACTCCAGTTCTTGACTACCCCCAACAGCCCAACTCCAGTCCTCCAGTATCCCCAGCAGCCCAACTCCAGTCCTCCAGTATCCCCAACAGACCAACTCCAGTTCTTGACTACCCTCAACAGCCCAACTCCAGTCCTCCAGTATCCCCAACAGCCCAACTCCAGTCCTCCAGTATCCCGAATAGCCCAACTCCAGTTCTTGACTACCCCCAACAGCCCAACTCCAGTCCTCCAGTATCCCCAACAGCCCAACTCCAGTTCTTGAGTATCCCCAACAGCTCAACTCCAGTTCTTGAGTACCCCCAACAGCCCAACTCCAGTCCTCCAGTATCCCCAACAGCCCAACTCCAGTCCTTCAGTATCCCCAACAGCCCAACTCCAGTCCTCCAGTGTCCCCAACAGCCCAACTCCTGTCCTCCAGTATCCCCAACAGCCCAACTCCAGTCCTCCAGTACCCCCAACAGCCCAACTCCAGTCCTCCAGTATACCCAACAGCCCAACTCCAGTATCCCCAACAGCCCAACTCCAGTCCTCCAGTATCCCCAACAGCCCAACTCCAGTCCTCCAGTATCCCCAACAGCCCAACTCCAGTCCTCCAGTACCCCCAACAGCCCAACTCCAGTTCTTGAGTACCCCCAACTCCAGTCCTCCAGTATCCCCAACAGCCCAACTCCAGTTCTTGAGTACCCCCAACAGCCCAACTCCAGTTCTTGAGTACCCCCAACTCCAGTCCTCCAGTATCCACAACAGCCCAACTCCAGTCCTCCAGTATCCCCAACAGCCCAACTCCAGTCCTCCAGTGTCCCCAACAGCCCAACTCCTGTCTTCCAGTATCCCCAGCAGCCCAACTCTAGTCCTCCAGTATCCCCAACAGCCCAACTCCAGTTCTTGAGTACCCCCAACAGCCCAACTCCAGTCCTCCAGTATCCCCAACAGCCCAACTCCAGTTCTTGAGTACCCCCAACAGCCCAACTCCAGTTCTTGAGTACCCCCAACTCCAGTCCTCCAGTATCCACAACAGCCCAACTCCAGTCCTCCAGTATCCCCAACAGCCCAACTCCAGTCCTCCAGTGTCCCCAACAGCCCAACTCCTGTCTTCCAGTATCCCCAGCAGCCCAACTCTAGTCCTCCAGTATCCCCAACAGCCCAACTCCAGTTCTTGAGTACCCCCAACAGCCCAACTCCAGTCCTCCAGTATCCCCAACAGCCCAACTCCAGTCCTCCAGTATCCCCAACAGCCCAACTCCAGTGCTTGAGTACCCACAACAGCCCAACTCCAGTTCTTGAGTACCCCCAACAGTCCAACTCCAGTCCTCCAGTATCCCCAACAGCCCAACTCCAGTTCTTGAGTACCCCCAAAAGCCCAACTCCATTCCTCCAGTATCCCCAACAGCCCAACTCCAGTTCTTGAGTACCCAAAACAGCCCAACTCCAGTTCTTGAGTACCCCCAACAGTCCAACTCCAGTCCTCCAGTATCCCCAACAGCCCAACTCCAGTTCTTGACTACCCTCAACAGCCCAACTCCAGTCCTCCAGTATCCCCAACAGCACAACTCCAGTCCTCCAGTATCCCCAACAGCCCAACTCCAGTTCTTGACTACCCCCAACAGCCCAACTCCAGTCCTCCAGTATCCCCAACAGCCCAACTCCAGTTCTTGAGTATCCCAAACAGCTCAACTCCAGTTCTTGAGTACCCCCAACAGCCCAACTCCAGTCCTCCAGTGTCCCCAACAGCCCAACTCCTGTCTTCCAGTATCCCCAGCAGCCCAACTCCAGTCCTCCAGTATCCCCAACAGCCCAACTCCAGTTCTTGACTACCCCCAACAGCCCAACTCCAGTCCTCCAGTATCCCCAGCAGCCCAACTCCAGTCCTCCAGTATCCCCAACAGCCCAACTCCAGTTCTTGACTACCCCCAACAGCCCAACTCCAGTCCTCCAGTATCCCCAGCAGCCCAACTCCAGTCCTCCAGTATCCCCAACAGACCAACTCCAGTTCTTGACTACCCTCAACAGCCCAACTCCAGTCCTCCAGTATCCCCAACAGCCCAACTCCAGTCCTCCAGTATCCCCAACAGCCCAACTCCAGTCCTCCAGTGTCCCCAACAGCCCATCTCCTGTCTTCCAGTATCCCCAGCAGCCCAACTCCAGTCCTCCAGTATCCCCAACAGCCCAACTCCAGTTCTTGACTACCCCCAACAGCCCAACTCCAGTCCTCCAGTATCCCCAGCAGCCCAACTCCAGTCCTCCAGTATCACCAACAGACCAACTACAGTTCTTGACTACCCTCAACAGCCCAACTCTAGTCCTCCAGTATCCCCAACAGCCCAACTCCAGTCCTCCAGTATCCCGAATAGCCCAACTCCAGTTCTTGACTACCCCCAAAAGCCCAACTCCAGTCCTCCAGTATCCCCAGCAGCCCAACTCCAGTCCTCCAGTATCCCCAACAGACCAACTCCAGTTCTTGAGTACCCCCAACAGCCCAACTCCAGTCCTCCAGTATCCCCAACAGCCCAACTCCAGTCCTCCAGTGTCCCCAACAGCCCAACTCCAGTCCTCCAGTATCCCCAGCAGCCCAACTCCAGTCCTCCAGTATCCCCAACAGCCCAACTCCAGTTCTTGACTACCCCCAACAGCCCAACTCCAGTCCTCCAGTATCCCCAGCATCCCAACTCCAGTCCTCCAGTATCCCCAACAGACCAACTCCAGTTCTTGACTACCCTCAACAGCCCAACTCCAGTCCTCCAGTATCCCCAACAGCCCAACTCCAGTCCTCCAGTATCCCCAACAGCCCAACTCCAGTCCTCCAGTGTCCCCAACAGCCCAACTCCTGTCTTCCAGTATCCCCAGCAGCCCAACTCCAGTCCTCCAGTATCCCCAACAGCCCAACTCCAGTTCTTGACTACCCCCAACAGCCCAACTCCAGTCCTCCAGTATCCCCAGCAGCCCAACTCCAGTCCTCCAGTATCCCCAACAGACCAACTCCAGTTCTTGACTACCCTCAACAGCCCAACTCCAGTCCTCCAGTATCCCCAACAGCCCAACTCCAGTCCTCCAGTATCCCGAATAGCCCAACTCCAGTTCTTGACTACCCCCAACAGCCCAACTCCAGTCCTCCAGTATCCCCAACAGCCCAACTCCAGTTCTTGAGTATCCCCAACAGCTCAACTCCAGTTCTTGAGTACCCCCAACAGCCCAACTCCAGTCCTCCAGTATCCCCAACAGCCCAACTCCAGTCCTTCAGTATCCCCAACAGCCCAACTCCAGTCCTCCAGTGTCCCCAACAGCCCAACTCCTGTCCTCCAGTATCCCCAACAGCCCAACTCCAGTCCTCCAGTATCCCCAACAGCCCAACTCCAGTCCTTCAGTATCCCCAACAGCCCAACTCCAGTCCTCCAGTGTCCCCAACAGCCCAACTCCTGTCCTCCAGTATCCCCAACAGCCCAACTCCAGTCCTCCAGTATACCCAACAGCCCAACTCCAGTATCCCCAACAGCCCAACTCCAGTCCTCCAGTATCCCCAACAGCCCAACTCCAGTCCTCCAGTATCCCCAACAGCCCAACTCCAGTCCTCCAGTACCCCCAACAGCCCAACTCCAGTTCTTGAGTACCCCCAACTCCAGTCCTCCAGTATCCCCAACAGCCCAACTCCAGTTCTTGAGTACCCCCAACAGCCCAACTCCAGTTCTTGAGTACCCCCAACTCCAGTCCTCCAGTATCCACAACAGCCCAACTCCAGTCCTCCAGTATCCCCAACAGCCCAACTCCAGTTCTTGAGTATCCCCAACAGCCCAACTCCAGTTCTTGAGTACCCCCAACAGCCCAACTCCAGTTCTTGAGTACCCCCAACAGCCCAACTCCATTCCTCCAGTATCCCCAACAGCCCAACTCCAGTTCTTGAGTACCCACAACAGCCCAACTCCAGTTCTTGAGTACCCCCAACAGCCCAACTCCAGTCCTCCAGTATCCCCAACAGCCCAACTCCAGTTCTTGAGTATCCCCAACAGCCAAACTCCAGTTCTTGAGTATCCCCAACAGCCCAACTCCAGTCCTCCAGTATCCCCAACAGCCCAACTCCAGTCCTCCAGTATCCCCAACAGCCCAACTCCAGTCCTCCAGTATCACCAACAGCCCAACTCCAGTCCTCCAGTATCCCCAACAGCCCAACTCCAGTCCTCCAGTACCCCCAACAGCCCAACTCCAGTTCTTGAGTACCCCCAACAGCCCAACTCCAGTCCTCCAGTATCCCCAACAGCCCAACTCCAGTTCTTGAGTACCCCCAACAGCCCAACTCCAGTCCTCCAGTATCCACAACAGCCCAACTCCAGTCCTCCAGTATCCCCAACAGCCCAACTCCAGTTCTTGAGTATCCCCAACAGCCCAACTCCAGTTCTTGAGTACCCCCTACAGCCCAACTCCAGTCCTCCAGTATCCCCAACAGCCCAACTCCAGTTCTTGAGTACCCCCAACAGCCCAACTCCATTCCTCCAGTATCCCCAACAGCCCAACTCCAGTTCTTGAGTACCCACAACAGCCCAACTCCAGTTCTTGAGTACCCCCAACAGTCCAACTCCAGTCCTCCAGTATCCCCAACAGCCCAACTCCAGTTCTTGAGTATCCCCAACAGCTCAACTCCAGTTCTTGAGTACCCCCAACAGCCCAACTCCAGTCCTCCAGTATTCTCAGCAGCCCAATTCCAGTCCTCCAGTATCCCCAACAGCCCAACTCCAGTTCTTGACTACCCTCAACAGCCCAACTCCAGTCCTCCAGTATCCCCAACAGCCCAACTCCAGTCCTCCAGTATCCCCAACAGCCCAACTCCAGTTCTTGACTACCCCCAACAGCCCAACTCCAGTCCTCCAGTATCCCCAACAGCCCAACTCCAGTTCTTGAGTATCCCCAACAACTCAACTCCAGTTCTTGAGTACCCCCAACAGCCCAACTCCAGTCCTCCAGTATCCCCAACAGCCCAACTCCAGTCCTCCAGTGTCCCCAACAGCCCAACTCCTGTCTTCCAGTATCCCCAGCAGCCCAACTCTAGTCCTCCAGTATCCCCAACAGCCCAACTCCAGTTCTTGAGTACCCCCAACAGCCCAACTCCAGTCCTCCAGTATCCCCAACAGCCCAACTCCAGTTCTTGAGTATCCCCAATAACCCAACTCCAGTTCTTGAGTACCCCCAACAGCCCAACTCCAGTTCTTGAGTACCCCCAACAGCCCAACTCCAGTCCTCCAGTATCCCCAACAGCCCAACTCCAGTTCTTGAGTACCCACAACAGCCCAACTCCAGTTCTTGAGTACCCCCAACAGTCCAACTCCAGTCCTCCAGTATCCCCAACAGCCCAACTCCAGTTCTTGAGTACCCCCAAAAGCCCAACTCCATTCCTCCAGTATCCCCAACAGCCCAACTCCAGTTCTTGAGTACCCAAAACAGCCCAACTCCAGTTCTTGAGTACCCCCAACAGTCCAACTCCAGTCCTCCAGTACCCCCAACAGCCCAACTCCAGTCCTCCAGTATTCTCAGCAGCCCAATTCCAGTCCTCCAGTATCCCCAACAGCCCAACTCCAGTTCTTGACTACCCTCAACAGCCCAACTCCAGTCCTCCAGTATCCCCAACAGCCCAACTCCAGTCCTCCAGTATCCCGAATAGCCCAACTCCAGTTCTTGACTACCCCCAACAGCCCAACTCCAGTCCTCCAGTATCCCCAACAGCCCAACTCCAGTTCTTGAGTATCCCCAACAGCTCAACTCCAGTTCTTGAGTACCCCCAACAGCCCAACTCCAGTCCTCCAGTATCCCCAACAGCCCAACTCCAGTCCTTCAGTATCCCCAACAGCCCAACTCCAGTCCTCCAGTGTCCCCAACAGCCCAACTCCTGTCCTCCAGTATCCCCAACAGCCCAACTCCAGTCCTCCAGTACCCCCAACAGCCCAACTCCAGTCCTCCAGTATACCCAACAGCCCAACTCCAGTATCCCCAACAGCCCAACTCCAGTCCTCCAGTATCCCCAACAGCCCAACTCCAGTCCTGCAGTATCCCCAACAGCCCAACTCCAGTCCTCCAGTGTCCCCAACAGCCCAACTCCTGTCTTCCAGTATCCCCAGCAGCCCAACTCTAGTCCTCCAGTATCCCCAACAGCCCAACTCCAGTTCTTGAGTACCCCCAACAGCCCAACTCCAGTCCTCCAGTATCCCCAACAGCCCAACTCCAGTTCTTGAGTATCCCCAATAACCCAACTCCAGTTCTTGAGTACCCCCAACAGCCCAACTCCAGTTCTTGAGTACCCCCAACAGCCCAACTCCAGTCCTCCAGTATCCCCAACAGCCCAACTCCAGTTCTTGAGTACCCACAACAGCCCAACTCCAGTTCTTGAGTACCCCCAACAGTCCAACTCCAGTCCTCCAGTATCCCCAACAGCCCAACTCCAGTTCTTGAGTACCCCCAAAAGCCCAACTCCATTCCTCCAGTATCCCCAACAGCCCAACTCCAGTTCTTGAGTACCCCCAACAGCCCAACTCCAGTCCTCCAGTATCCCCAACAGCCCAACTCCAGTTCTTGAGTATCCCCAATAACCCAACTCCAGTTCTTGAGTACCCCCAACAGCCCAACTCCAGTTCTTGAGTACCCCCAACAGCCCAACTCCAGTCCTCCAGTATCCCCAACAGCCCAACTCCAGTTCTTGAGTACCCACAACAGCCCAACTCCAGTTCTTGAGTACCCCCAACAGTCCAACTCCAGTCCTCCAGTATCCCCAACAGCCCAACTCCAGTTCTTGAGTACCCCCAAAAGCCCAACTCCATTCCTCCAGTATCCCCAACAGCCCAACTCCAGTTCTTGAGTACCCAAAACAGCCCAACTCCAGTTCTTGAGTACCCCCAACAGTCCAACTCCAGTCCTCCAGTACCCCCAACAGCCCAACTCCAGTCCTCCAGTATTCTCAGCAGCCCAATTCCAGTCCTCCAGTATCCCCAACAGCCCAACTCCAGTTCTTGACTACCCTCAACAGCCCAACTCCAGTCCTCCAGTATCCCCAACAGCCCAACTCCAGTCCTCCAGTATCCCGAATAGCCCAACTCCAGTTCTTGACTACCCCCAACAGCCCAACTCCAGTCCTCCAGTATCCCCAACAGCACAACTCCAGTTCTTGAGTATCCCCAACAGCTCAACTCCAGTTCTTGAGTACCCCCAACAGCCCAACTCCAGTCCTCCAGTATCCCCAACAGCCCAACTCCAGTCCTTCAGTATCCCCAACAGCCCAACTCCAGTCCTCCAGTGTCCCCAACAGCCCAACTCCTGTCCTCCAGTATCCCCAACAGCCCAACTCCAGTCCTCCAGTACCCCCAACAGCCCAACTCCAGTCCTCCAGTATACCCAACAGCCCAACTCCAGTATCCCCAACAGCCCAACTCCAGTCCTCCAGTATCCCCAACAGCCCAACTCCAGTCCTGCAGTATCCCCAACAGCCCAACTCCAGTCCTCCAGTGTCCCCAACAGCCCAACTCCTGTCTTCCAGTATCCCCAGCAGCCCAACTCTAGTCCTCCAGTATCCCCAACAGCCCAACTCCAGTTCTTGAGTACCCCCAACAGCCCAACTCCAGTCCTCCAGTATCCCCAACAGCCCAACTCCAGTTCTTGAGTATCCCCAATAACCCAACTCCAGTTCTTGAGTACCCCCAACAGCCCAACTCCAGTTCTTGAGTACCCCCAACAGCCCAACTCCAGTCCTCCAGTATCCCCAACAGCCCAACTCCAGTTCTTGAGTACCCACAACAGCCCAACTCCAGTTCTTGAGTACCCCCAACAGTCCAACTCCAGTCCTCCAGTATCCCCAACAGCCCAACTCCAGTTCTTGAGTACCCCCAAAAGCCCAACTCCATTCCTCCAGTATCCCCAACAGCCCAACTCCAGTTCTTGAGTACCCAAAACAGCCCAACTCCAGTTCTTGAGTACCCCCAACAGTCCAACTCCAGTCCTCCAGTACCCCCAACAGCCCAACTCCAGTCCTCCAGTATTCTCAGCAGCCCAATTCCAGTCCTCCAGTATCCCCAACAGCCCAACTCAAGTTCTTGACTACCCTCAACAGCCCAACTCCAGTCCTCCAGTATCCCCAACAGCACAACTCCAGTCCTCCAGTATCCCCAACAGCCCAACTCCAGTTCTTGACTACCCCCAACAGCCCAACTCCAGTCCTCCAGTATCCCCAACAGCCCAACTCCAGTTCTTGAGTATCCCCAACAGCTCAACTCCAGTTCTTGAGTACCCCCAACAGCCCAACTCCAGTCCTCCAGTATCCCCAACAGCCCAACTCCAGTCCTCCAGTGTCCCCAACAGCCCAACTCCTATCTTCCAGTATCCCCAGCAGCCCAACTCCAGTTCTTGACTACCCCCAACAGCCCAACTCCAGTCCTCCAGTATCCCCAGCAGCCCAACTCCAGTCCTCCAGTATCCCCAACAGACCAACTCCAGTTCTTGACTACCCTCAACAGCCCAACTCCAGTCCTCCAGTATCCCCAACAGCCCGACTCCAGTCCTCCAGTATCCCGAATAGCCCAACTCCAGTTCTTGACTACCCCCAACAGCCCAACTCCAGTCCTCCAGTATCCCCAACAGCCCAACTCCAGTTCTTGAGTATCCCCAACAGCTCAACTCCAGTTCTTGAGTACCCCCAACAGCCCAACTCCAGTCCTCCAGTATCCCGAATAGCCCAACTCCAGTTCTTGACTACCCCCAACAGCCCAACTCCAGTCCTCCAGTATCCCCAACAGCCCAACTCCAGTTCTTGAGTATCCCCAACAGCTCAACTCCAGTTCTTGAGTACCCCCAACAGCCCAACTCCAGTCCTCCAGTATCCCCAACAGCCCAACTCCAGTCCTTCAGTATCCCCAACAGCCCAACTCCAGTCCTCCAGTGTCCCCAACAGCCCAACTCCTGTCCTCCAGCATCCCCAACAGTCCAACTCCAGTCCTCCAGTACCCCCAACAGCCCAACTCCAGTCCTCCAGTATACCCAACAGCCCAACTCCAGTATCCCCAACAGCCCAACTCCAGTCCTCCAGTATCCCCAACAGCCCAACTCCAGTCCTGCAGTATCCCCAACAGCCCAACTCCAGTCCTCCAGTATCCCCAACAGCCCAACTCCAGTTCTTGAGTACCCACAACAGCCCAACTCCAGTTCTTGAGTACCCCCAACAGCCCAACTCCAGTCCTCCAGTATCCCCAACAGCCCAACTCCAGTTCTTGAGTATCCCCAACAGCCAAACTCCAGTTCTTGAGTATCCCCAACAGCCCAACTCCAGTCCTCCAGTATCCCCAACAGCCCAACTCCAGTCCTCCAGTATCCCCAACAGCCCAACTCCAGTCCTCCAGTATCACCAACAGCCCAACTCCAGTCCTCCAGTATCCCCAACAGCCCAACTCCAGTCCTCCAGTACCCCCAACAGCCCAACTCCAGTTCTTGAGTACCCCCAACAGCCCAACTCCAGTCCTCCAGTATCCCCAACAGCCCAACTCCAGTTCTTGAGTACCCCCAACAGCCCAACTCCAGTCCTCCAGTATCCACAACAGCCCAACTCCAGTCCTCCAGTATCCCCAACAGCCCAACTCCAGTTCTTGAGTATCCCCAACAGCCCAACTCCAGTTCTTGAGTACCCCCTACAGCCCAACTCCAGTCCTCCAGTATCCCCAACAGCCCAACTCCAGTTCTTGAGTACCCCCAACAGTCCAACTCCAGTCCTCCAGTATCCCCAACAGCCCAACTCCAGTTCTTGAGTATCCCCAACAGCTCAACTCCAGTTCTTGAGTACCCCCAACAGCCCAACTCCAGTCCTCCAGTATTCTCAGCAGCCCAATTCCAGTCCTCCAGTATCCCCAACAGCCCAACTCCAGTTCTTGACTACCCTCAACAGCCCAACTCCAGTCCTCCAGTATCCCCAACAGCCCAACTCCAGTCCTCCAGTATCCCCAACAGCCCAACTCCAGTTCTTGACTACCCCCAACAGCCCAACTCCAGTCCTCCAGTATCCCCAACAGCCCAACTCCAGTTCTTGAGTATCCCCAACAACTCAACTCCAGTTCTTGAGTACCCCCAACAGCCCAACTCCAGTCCTCCAGTATCCCCAACAGCCCAACTCCAGTCCTCCAGTGTCCCCAACAGCCCAACTCCTGTCTTCCAGTATCCCCAGCAGCCCAACTCTAGTCCTCCAGTATCCCCAACAGCCCAACTCCAGTTCTTGAGTACCCCCAACAGCCCAACTCCAGTCCTCCAGTATCCCCAACAGCCCAACTCCAGTTCTTGAGTATCCCCAATAACCCAACTCCAGTTCTTGAGTACCCCCAACAGCCCAACTCCAGTTCTTGAGTACCCCCAACAGCCCAACTCCAGTCCTCCAGTATCCCCAACAGCCCAACTCCAGTTCTTGAGTACCCACAACAGCCCAACTCCAGTTCTTGAGTACCCCCAACAGTCCAACTCCAGTCCTCCAGTATCCCCAACAGCCCAACTCCAGTTCTTGAGTACCCCCAAAAGCCCAACTCCATTCCTCCAGTATCCCCAACAGCCCAACTCCAGTTCTTGAGTACCCAAAACAGCCCAACTCCAGTTCTTGAGTACCCCCAACAGTCCAACTCCAGTCCTCCAGTACCCCCAACAGCCCAACTCCAGTCCTCCAGTATTCTCAGCAGCCCAATTCCAGTCCTCCAGTATCCCCAACAGCCCAACTCCAGTTCTTGACTACCCTCAACAGCCCAACTCCAGTCCTCCAGTATCCCCAACAGCCCAACTCCAGTCCTCCAGTATCCCGAATAGCACAACTCCAGTTCTTGACTACCCCCAACAGCCCAACTCCAGTCCTCCAGTATCCCCAACAGCCCAACTCCAGTTCTTGAGTATCCCCAACAGCTCAACTCCAGTTCTTGAGTACCCCCAACAGCCCAACTCCAGTCCTCCAGTATCCCCAACAGCCCAACTCCAGTCCTTCAGTATCCCCAACAGCCCAACTCCAGTCCTCCAGTGTCCCCAACAGCCCAACTCCTGTCCTCCAGTATCCCCAACAGCCCAACTCCAGTCCTCCAGTACCCCCAACAGCCCAACTCCAGTCCTCCAGTATACCCAACAGCCCAACTCCAGTATCCCCAACAGCCCAACTCCAGTCCTCCAGTATCCCCAACAGCCCAACTCCAGTCCTGCAGTATCCCCAACAGCCCAACTCCAGTCCTCCAGTGTCCCCAACAGCCCAACTCCTGTCTTCCAGTATCCCCAGCAGCCCAACTCTAGTCCTCCAGTATCCCCAACAGCCCAACTCCAGTTCTTGAGTACCCCCAACAGCCCAACTCCAGTCCTCCAGTATCCCCAACAGCCCAACTCCAGTTCTTGAGTATCCCCAATAACCCAACTCCAGTTCTTGAGTACCCCCAACAGCCCAACTCCAGTTCTTGAGTACCCCCAACAGCCCAACTCCAGTCCTCCAGTATCCCCAACAGCCCAACTCCAGTTCTTGAGTACCCACAACAGCCCAACTCCAGTTCTTGAGTACCCCCAACAGTCCAACTCCAGTCCTCCAGTATCCCCAACAGCCCAACTCCAGTTCTTGAGTACCCCCAAAAGCCCAACTCCATTCCTCCAGTATCCCCAACAGCCCAACTCCAGTTCTTGAGTACCCAAAACAGCCCAACTCCAGTTCTTGAGTACCCCCAACAGTCCAACTCCAGTCCTCCAGTACCCCCAACAGCCCAACTCCAGTCCTCCAGTATTCTCAGCAGCCCAATTCCAGTCCTCCAGTATCCCCAACAGACCAACTCCAGTTCTTGACTACCCTCAACAGCCCAACTCCAGTCCTCCAGTATCCCCAACAGCACAACTCCAGTCCTCCAGTATCCCCAACAGCCCAACTCCAGTTCTTGACTACCCCCAACAGCCCAACTCCAGTCCTCCAGTATCCCCAACAGCCCAACTCCAGTTCTTGAGTATCCCCAACAGCTCAACTCCAGTTCTTGAGTACCCCCAACAGCCCAACTCCAGTCCTCCAGTATCCCCAACAGCCCAACTCCAGTCCTCCAGTGTCCCCAACAGCCCAACTCCTATCTTCCAGTATCCCCAGCAGCCCAACTCCAGTTCTTGACTACCCCCAACAGCCCAACTCCAGTCCTCCAGTATCCCCAGCAGCCCAACTCCAGTCCTCCAGTATCCCCAACAGACCAACTCCAGTTCTTGACTACCCTCAACAGCCCAACTCCAGTCCTCCAGTATCCCCAACAGCCCAACTCCAGTCCTCCAGTATCCCGAATAGCCCAACTCCAGTTCTTGACTACACCCAACAGCCCAACTCCAGTCCTCCAGTATCCCCAACAGCCCAACTCCAGTTCTTGAGTATCCCCAACAGCTCAACTCCAGTTCTTGAGTACCCCCAACAGCCCAACTCCAGTCCTCCAGTATCCCGAATAGCCCAACTCCAGTTCTTGACTACCCCCAACAGCCCAACTCCAGTCCTCCAGTATCCCCAACAGCCCAACTCCAGTTCTTGAGTATCCCCAACAGCTCAACTCCAGTTCTTGAGTACCCCCAACAGCCCAACTCCAGTCCTCCAGTATCCCCAACAGCCCAACTCCAGTCCTTCAGTATCCCCAACAGCCCAACTCCAGTCCTCCAGTGTCCCCAACAGCCCAACTCCTGTCCTCCAGTATCCCCAACAGTCCAACTCCAGTCCTCCAGTACCCCCAACAGCCCAACTCCAGTCCTCCAGTATACCCAACAGCCCAACTCCAGTATCCCCAACAGCCCAACTCCAGTCCTCCAGTATCCCCAACAGCCCAACTCCAGTCCTGCAGTATCCCCAACAGCCCAACTCCAGTCCTCCAGTATCCCCAACAGCCCAACTCCAGTCCTCCAGTGTCCCCAACAGCCCAACTCCTGTCTTCCAGTATCCCCAGCAGCCCAACTCCAGTCCTCCAGTATCCCCAACAGCCCAACTCCAGTTCTTGACTACCCCCAACAGCCCAACTCCAGTCCTCCAGTATCCCCAGCAGCCCAACTCCAGTCCTCCAGTATCCCCAACAGACCAACTCCAGTTCTTGACTACCCTCAACAGCCCAACTCCAGTCCTCCAGTATCCCCAACAGCCCAACTCCAGTCCTCCAGTATCCCGAATAGCCCAACTCCAGTTCTTGACTACCCCCAACAGCCCAACTCCAGTCCTCCAGTATCCCCAACAGCCCAACTCCAGTTCTTGAGTATCCCCAACAGCTCAACTCCAGTTCTTGAGTACCCCCAACAGCCCAACTCCAGTCCTCCAGTATCCCCAACAGCCCAACTCCAGTCCTTCAGTATCCCCAACAGCCCAACTCCAGTCCTCCAGTGTCCCCAACAGCCCAACTCCTGTCCTCCAGTACCCCCAACAGCCCAACTCCAGTCCTCCAGTATACCCAACAGCCCAACTCCAGTATCCCCAACAGCCCAACTCCAGTCCTCCAGTATCCCCAACAGCCCAACTCCAGTCCTCCAGTATCCCCAACAGCCCAACTCCAGTCCACCAGTACCCCCAACAGCCCAACTCCAGTTCTTGAGTACCCCCAACTCCAGTCCTCCAGTATCCCCAACAGCCCAACTCCAGTTCTTGAGTACCCCCAACAGCCCAACTCCAGTTCTTGAGTACCCCCAACTCCAGTCCTCCAGTATCCACAACAGCCCAACTCCAGTCCTCCAGTATCCCCAACAGCCCAACTCCAGTTCTTGAGTATCCCCAACAGCCCAACTCCAGTTCTTGAGTACCCCCAACAGCCCAACTCCAGTTCTTGAGTACCCCCAACAGCCCAACTCCATTCCTCCAGTATCCCCAACAGCCCAACTCCAGTTCTTGAGTACCCACAACAGCCCAACTCCAGTTCTTGAGTACCCCCAACAGCCCAACTCCAGTCCTCCAGTATCCCCAACAGCCCAACTCCAGTTCTTGAGTATCCCCAACAGCCAAACTCCAGTTCTTGAGTATCCCCAACAGCCCAACTCCAGTCCTCCAGTATCCCCAACAGCCCAACTCCAGTCCTCCAGTATCCCCAACAGCCCAACTCCAGTCCTCCAGTATCCCCAACAGCCCACAAACAGTCCTCCAGTATCACCAACAGCCCAACTCCAGTCCTCCAGTATCCCCAACAGCCCAACTCCAGTCCTCCAGTACCCCCAACAGCCCAACTCCAGTTCTTGAGTACCCCCAACAGCCCAACTCCAGTCCTCCAGTATCCCCAACAGCCCAACTCCAGTTCTTGAGTACCCCCAACAGCCCAACTCCAGTCCTCCAGTATCCACAACAGCCCAACTCCAGTCCTCCAGTATCCCCAACAGCCCAACTCCAGTTCTTGAGTATCCCCAACAGCCCAACTCCAGTTCTTGAGTACCCCCTACAGCCCAACTCCAGTCCTCCAGTATCCCCAACAGCCCAACTCCAGTTCTTGAGTACCCCCAACAGCCCAACTCCATTCCTCCAGTATCCCCAACAGCCCAACTCCAGTTCTTGAGTACCCACAACAGCCCAACTCCAGTTCTTGAGTACCCCCAACAGTCCAACTCCAGTCCTCCAGTATCCCCAACAGCCCAACTCCAGTTCTTGAGTATCCCCAACAGCTCAACTCCAGTTCTTGAGTACCCCCAACAGCCCAACTCCAGTCCTCCAGTATTCTCAGCAGCCCAATTCCAGTCCTCCAGTATCCCCAACAGCCCAACTCCAGTTCTTGACTACCCTCAACAGCCCAACTCCAGTCCTCCAGTATCCCCAACAGCCCAACTCCAGTCCTCCAGTATCCCCAACAGCCCAACTCCAGTTCTTGACTACCCCCAACAGCCCAACTCCAGTCCTCCAGTATCCCCAACAGCCCAACTCCAGTTCTTGAGTATCCCCAACAGCCAAACTCCAGTTCTTGAGTATCCCCAACAGCCCAACTCCAGTCCTCCAGTATCCCCAACAGCCCAACTCCAGTCCTCCAGTATCCCCAACAGCCCAACTCCAGTCCTCCAGTATCCCCAACAGCCCAACTCCAGTCCTCCAGTATCACCAACAGCCCAACTCCAGTCCTCCAGTATCCCCAACAGAACAACTCCAGTCCTCCAGTATCCCCAACAGCCCAACTCCAGTTCTTGAGTACCCCCAACAGCCCAACTCCAGTCCTCCAGTATCCACAACAGCCCAACTCCAGTCCTCAAGTATCCCCAACAGCCCAACTCCAGTTCTTGAGTATCCCCAACAGCCCAACTCCAGTTCTTGAGTACCCCCTACAGCCCAACTCCAGTCCTCCAGTATCCCCAACAGCCCAACTCCAGTTCTTGAGTACCCCCAACAGCCCAACTCCATTCCTCCAGTATCCCCAACAGCCCAACTCCAGTTCTTGAGTACCCACAACAGCCCAACTCCAGTTCTTGAGTACCCCCAACAGTCCAACTCCAGTCCTCCAGTATCCCCAACAGCCCAACTCCAGTTCTTGAGTATCCCCAACAGCTCAACTCCAGTTCTTGAGTACCCCCAACAGCCCAACTCCAGTCCTCCAGTATTCTCAGCAGCCCAATTCCAGTCCTCCAGTATCCCCAACAGCCCAACTCCAGTTCTTGAGTACCCCCAACAGTCCAACTCCAGTCCTCCAGTATCCCCAACAGCCCAACTCTAGTTCTTGAGTATCCCCAACAGCTCAACTCCAGTTCTTGAGTACCCCCAACAGCCCAACTCCAGTCCTCCAGTATTCTCAGCAGCCCAATTCCAGTCCTCCAGTATCCCCAACAGCCCAACTCCAGTTCTTGACTACCCTCAACAGCCCAACTCCAGTCCTCCAGTATCCCCAACAGCCCAACTCCAGTCCTCCAGTATCCCCAACAGCCCAACTCCAGTTCTTGACTACCCCCAACAGCCCAACTCCAGTCCTCCAGTATCCCCAACAGCCCAACTCCAGTTCTTGAGTATCCCCAACAGCCAAACTCCAGTTCTTGAGTATCCCCAACAGCCCAACTCCAGTCCTCCAGTATCCCCAACAGCCCAACTCCAGTCCTCCAGTATCCCCAACAGCCCAACTCCAGTCCTCCAGTATCCCCAACAGCCCAACTCCAGTCCTCCAGTATCACCAACAGCCCAACTCCAGTCCTCCAGTATCCCCAACAGCCCAACTCCAGTCCTCCAGTATCCCCAACAGCCCAACTCCAGTTCTTGAGTACCCCCAACAGCCCAACTCCAGTCCTCCAGCATCCACAACAGCCCAACTCCAGTCCTCCAGTATCCCCAACAGCCCAACTCCAGTTCTTGAGTATCCCCAACAGCCCAACTCCAGTTCTTGAGTACCCCCTACAGCCCAACTCCAGTCCTCCAGTATCCCCAACAGCCCAACTCCAGTTCTTGAGTACCCCCAACAGCCCAACTCCATTCCTCCAGTATCCCCAACAGCCCAACTCCAGTTCTTGAGTACCCACAACAGCCCAACTCCAGTTCTTGAGTACCCCCAACAGTCCAACTCCAGTCCTCCAGTATCCCCAACAGCCCAACTCCAGTTCTTGAGTATCCCCAACAGCTCAACTCCAGATCTTGAGTACCCCCAACAGCCCAACTCCAGTCCTCCAGTATTCTCAGCAGCCCAATTCCAGTCCTCCAGTATCCCCAACAGCCCAACTCCAGTTCTTGACTACCCTCAACAGCCCAACTCCAGTCCTCCAGTATCCCCAACAGCCCAACTCCAGTCCTCCAGAATCCCCAAAAGCCCAACTCCAGTTCTTGACTACCCCCAACAGCCCAACTCCAGTCCTCCAGTATCCCCAACAGCCCAACTCCAGTTCTTGAGTATCCCCAACAGCCAAACTCCAGTTCTTGAGTATCCCCAACAGCCCAACTCCAGTCCTCCAGTATCCCCAACAGCCCAACTCCAGTCCTCCAGTATCCCCAACAGCCCAACTCCAGTCCTCCAGTATCCCCAACAGCCCAACTCCAGTCCTCCAGTATCACCAACAGCCCAACTCCAGTCCTCCAGTATCCCCAACAGCCCAACTCCAGTCCTCCAGTACCCCCAACAGCCCAACTCCAGTTCTTGAGTACCCCCAACAGCCCAACTCCAGTCCTCCAGTATCCCCAACAGCCCAACTCCAGTTCTTGAGTACCCCCAACAGCCCAACTCCAGTCCTCCAGTATCCACAACAGCCCAACTCCAGTCCTCCAGTATCCCCAACAGCCCAACTCCAGTTCTTGAGTATCCCCAACAGCCCAACTCCAGTTCTTGAGTACCCCCTACAGCCCAACTCCAGTTCTTGAGTATCCCCAACAACTCAACTCCAGTTCTTGAGTACCCCCAACAGCCCAACTCCAGTCCTCCAGTGTCCCCAACAGCCCAACTCCTGTCTTCCAGTATCCCCAGCAGCCCAACTCTAGTCCTCCAGTATCCCCAACAGCCCAACTCCAGTTCTTGAGTACCACCAACAGCCCAACTCCAGTCCTCCAGTATCCCCAACAGCCCAACTCCAGTTCTTGAGTATCCCCAATAACCCAACTCCAGTTCTTGAGTACCCCCAACAGCCCAACTCCAGTTCTTGAGTACCCCCAACAGCCCAACTCCAGTCCTCCAGTATCCCCAACAGCCCAACTCCAGTTCTTGAGTACCCACAACAGCCCAACTCCAGTTCTTGAGTACCCCCAACAGTCCAACTCCAGTCCTACAGTATCCCCAACAGCCCAACTCCAGTTCTTGAGTACCCCCAAATGCCCAACTCCATTCCTCCAGTATCCCCAACAGCCCAACTCCAGTTCTTGAGTACCCAAAACAGCCCAACTCCAGTTCTTGAGTACCCCCAACAGTCTAACTCCAGTTCTTGAGTACCCCCAACAGCCCAACTCGAGTCCTCCAGTATCCCCAACAGCCCAACTCCAGTCCTCCAGTATCCCCAACAGCCCAACTCCAGTTCTTGAGTATCCCCAACAGCTCAACTCCAGTTCTTGAGTACCCCCAACAGCCCAACTCGAGTCCTCCAGTATCCCCAACAGCCCAACTCCAGTCCTTCAGTATCCCCAACAGCCCAACTCCAGTCCTCCAGTGTCCCCAACAGCCCAACTCCTGTCCTCCAGTATCCCCAACAGCCCAACTCCAGTCCTCCAGTACCCTCAACAGCCCAACTCCAGTCCTCCAGTATACCCAACAGCCCAACTCCAGTATCCCCAACAGCCCAACTCCAGTCCTCCAGTATCCCCAACAGCCCAACTCCAGTCCTCCAGTATCCCCAACAGCCCAACTCCAGTCCTCCAGTACCCCCAACAGCCCAACTCCAGTTCTTGAGTACCCCCAACAGCCCAACTCCAGTCCTCCAGTATCCCCAACAGCCCAACTCCAGTTCTTGAGTACCCCCAACAGCCCAACTCCAGTTCTTGAGTACCCCCAACAGCCCAACTTCAGTCCTCCAGTATCCACAACAGCCCAACTCCAGTCCTCCAGTATCCCCAACAGCCCAACTCCAGTTCTTGAGTATCCCCAACAGCCCAACTCCTGTTCTTGAGTACCCCCAACAGCCCAATTCCAGTCCTCCAGTATCCCCAACAGCCCAACTCCAGTTCTTGACTACCCTCAACAGCCCAACTCCAGTCCTCCAGTATCCCCAACAGCCCAACTCCAGTCCTGCAGTGTCCCCAACAGCCCAACTCCAGTCCTCCAGTATCCCCAGCAGCCCAACTCCAGTCCTCCAGTATCCCCAACAGCCCAACTCCAGTTCTTGACTACCCCCAACAGCCCAACTCCAGTCCTCCAGTATCCCCAGCAGCCCAACTCCAGTCCTCCAGTATCCCCAACAGACCAACTCCAGTTCTTGACTACCCTCAACAGCCCAACTCCAGTCCTCCAGTATCCCCAACAGCCCAACTCCAGTCCTCCAGTATCCCCAACAGCCCAACTCCAGTCCTCCAGTGTCCCCAACAGCCCAACTCCTGTCTTCCAGTATCCCCAGCAGCCCAACTCCAGTCCTCCAGTATCCCCAACAGCCCAACTCCAGTTCTTGACTACCCCCAACAGCACAACTCCAGTCCTCCAGTATCCCCAGCAGCCCAACTCCAGTCCTCCAGTATCCCCAACAGACCAACTCCAGTTCTTGACTACCCTCAACAGCCCAACTCCAGTCCTCCAGTATCCCCAACAGCCCAACTCCAGTCCTCCAGTATCCCGAATAGCCCAACTCCAGTTCTTGACTACCCCCAACAGCCCAACTCCAGTCCTCCAGTATCCCCAACAGCCCAACTCCAGTTCTTGAGTATCCCCAACAGCTCAACTCCAGTTCTTGAGTACCCCCAACAGCCCAACTCCAGTCCTCCAGTATCCCCAACAGCCCAACTCCAGTCCTCCAGTGTCCCCAACAGCCCAACTCCAGTCCTCCAGTATCCCCAGCAGCCCAACTCCAGTCCTCCAGTATCCCCAACAGCCCAACTCCAGTTCTTGACTACCCCCAACAGCCCAACTCCAGTCCTCCAGTATCCCCAGCAGCCCAACTCCAGTCCTCCAGTATCCCCAACAGACCAACTCCAGTTCTTGACTACCCTCAACAGCCCAACTCCAGTCCTCCAGTATCCCCAACAGCCCAACTCCAGTCCTCCAGTATCCCCAACAGCCCAACTCCAGTCCTGCAGTGTCCCCAACAGCCCAACTCCAGTCCTCCAGTATCCCCAGCAGCCCAACTCCAGTCCTCCAGTATCCCCAACAGCCCAACTCCAGTTCTTGACTACCCCCAACAGCCCAACTCCAGTCCTCCAGTATCCCCAGCAGCCCAACTCCAGTCCTCCAGTATCCCCAACAGACCAACTCCAGTTCTTGACTACCCTCAACAGCCCAACTCCTGTCCTCCAGTATCCCCAACAGCCCAACTCCAGTCCTCCAGTATCCCCAACAGCCCAACTCCAGTCCTCCAGTGTCCCCAACAGCCCAACTCCTGTCTTCCAGTATCCCCAGCAGCCCAACTCCAGTCCTCCTGTATCCCCAACAGCCCAACTCCAGTTCTTGACTACCCCCAACAGCCCAACTCCAGTCCTCCAGTATCCCCAGCAGCCCAACTCCAGTCCTCCAGTATCCCCAACAGACCAACTCCAGTTCTTGACTACCCTCAACAGCCCAACTCCAGTCCTCCAGTATCCCCAACAGCCCAACTCCAGTCCTCCAGTATCCCGAATAGCCCAACTCCAGTTCTTGACTACCCCCAACAGCCCAACTCCAGTCCTCCAGTATCCCCAGCAGCCCAACTCCAGTCCTCCAGTATCCCCAACAGACCAACTCCAGTTCTTGAGTACCCCCAACAGCCCAACTCCAGTCCTCCAGTATCCCCAACAGCCCAACTCCAGTCCTCCCGTATCCCCAACAGCCCAACTCCAGTCCTCCAGTATCCCCAGCAGCCCAACTCCAGTCCTCCAGTATCCCCAACAGACCAACTCCAGTTCTTGACTACCCTCAACATCCCAACTCCAGTCCTCCAGTATCCCCAACAGCCCAACTCCAGTCCTCCAGTATCCCCAACAGCCCAACTCCAGTCCTGCAGTGTCCCCAACAGCCCAACTCCAGTCCTCCAGTATCCCCAGCAGCCCAACTCCAGTCCTCCAGTATCCCCAACAGCCCAACTCCAGTTCTTGACTACCCCCAACAGCCCAACTCCAGTCCTCCAGTATCCCCAGCAGCCCAACTCCAGTCCTCCAGTATCCCCAACAGACCAACTCCAGTTCTTGACTACCCTCAACAGCCCAACTCCAGTCCTCCAGTATCCCCAACAGACCAACTCCAGTCCTCCAGTATCCCCAACAGCCCAACTCCAGTCCTCCAGTGTCCCCAACAGCCCAACTCCTGTCTTCCAGTATCCCCAGCAGCCCAACTCCAGTCCTCCAGTATCCCCAACAGCCCAACTCCAGTTCTTGACTACCCCCAACAGCCCAACTCCAGTCCTCCAGTATCCCCAGCAGCCCAACTCCAGTCCTCCAGTATCCCCAACAGACCAACTCCAGTTCTTGACTACCCTCAACAGCCCAACTCCAGTCCTCCAGTATCCCCAACAGCCCAACTCCAGTCCTCCAGTATCCCGAATAGCCCAACTCCAGTTCTTGACTACCCCCAACAGCCCAACTCCAGTCCTCCAGTATCCCCAGCAGCCCAACTCCAGTCCTCCAGTATCCCCAACAGACCAACTCCAGTTCTTGAGTACCCCCAACAGCCCAACTCCAGTCCTCCAGTATCCCCAACAGCCCAACTCCAGTCCTCCCGTATCCCCAACAGCCCAACTCCAGTCCTCCAGTATCCCCAGCAGCCCAACTCCAGTCCTCCAGTATCCCCAACAGCCCAACTCCAGTTCTTGACTACCCCCAACAGCCCAACTCCAGTCCTCCAGTATCCCCAGCAGCCCAACTCCAGTCCTCCAGTATCCCCAACAGACCAACTCCAGTTCTTGACTACCCTCAACAGCCCAACTCCAGTCCTCCAGTATCCCCAACAGCCCAACTCCAGTCCTCCAGTATCCCCAACAGCCCAACTCCAGTCCTCCAGTGTCCCCAACAGCCCAACTCCTGTCTTCCAGTATCCCCAGCAGCCCAACTCCAGTCCTCCAGTATCCCCAACAGCCCAACTCCAGTTCTTGACTACCCCCAACAGCCCAACTCCAGTCCTCCAGTATCCCCAGCAGCACAACTCCAGTCCTCCAGTATCCCCAACAGACCAACTCCAGTTCTTGACTACCCTCAACAGCCCAACTCCAGTCCTCCAGTATCCCCAACAGCCCAACTCCAGTCCTCCAGTATCCCGAATAGCCCAACTCCAGTTCTTGACTACCCCCAACAGCCCAACTCCAGTCCTCCAGTATCCCCAACAGCCCAACTCCAGTTCTTGAGTATCCCCAACAGCTCAACTCCAGTTCTTGAGTACCCCCAACAGCCCAACTCCAGTCCTCCAGTATCCCCAACAGCCCAACTCCAGTCCTTCAGTATCCCCAACAGCCCAACTCCAGTCCTCCAGTGTCCCCAACAGCCCAACTCCTGTCCTCCAGTATCCCCAACAGCCCAACTCCAGTCCTCCAGTACCCCCAACAGCCCAACTCCAGTCCTCCAGTATACCCAACAGCCCAACTCCAGTATCCCCAACAGCCCAACTCCAGTCCTCCAGTATCCCCAACAGCCCAACTCCAGTCCTCCAGTACCCCCAACAGCCCAACTCCAGTTCTTGAGTACCCCCAACTCCAGTCCTCCAGTATCCCCAACAGCCCAACTCCAGTTATTGAGTACCCCCAACAGCCCAACTCCAGTTCTTGAGTACCCCCAACTCCAGTCCTCCAGTATCCACAACAGCCCAACTCCAGTCCTCCAGTATCCCCAACAGCCCAACTCCAGTTCTTGAGTATCCCCAACAGCCCAACTCCAGTTCTTGAGTACCCCCAACAGCCCAACTCCAGTTCTTGAGTACCCCCAACAGCCCAACTCCATTCCTCCAGTATCCCCAACAGCCCAACTCCAGTTCTTGAGTACCCACAACAGCCCAACTCCAGTTCTTGAGTACCCCCAACAGCCCAACTCCAGTCCTCCAGTATCCCCAACAGCCCAACTCCAGTTCTTGAGTATCCCCAACAGCCAAACTCCAGTTCTTGAGTATCCCCAACAGCCCAACTCCAGTCCTCCAGTATCCCCAACAGCCCAACTCCAGTCCTCCAGTATCCCCAACAGCCCAACTCCAGTCCTCCAGTATCCCCAACAGCCCAACTCCAGTCCTCCAGTATCACCAACAGCCCAACTCCAGTCCTCCAGTATCCCCAACAGCCCAACTCCAGTCCTCCAGTACCCCCAACAGCCCAACTCCAGTTCTTGAGTAGCTCCAACAGCCCAACTCCAGTCCTCCAGTATCCCCAACAGCCCAACTCCAGTTCTTGAGTACCCCCAACAGCCCAACTCCAGTCCTCCAGTATCCTCAACAGCCCAACTCCAGTCCTCCAGTATCCCCAACAGCCCAACTCCAGTTCTTGAGTATCCCCAACAGCCCAAATCCAGTTCTTGAGTACCCCCTACAGCCCAACTCCAGTCCTCCAGTATCCCCAACAGCCCAACTCCAGTTCTTGAGTACCCCCAACAGCCCAACTCCAGTCCTCCAGTATACCCAACAGCCCAACTCCAGTATCCCCAACAGCCCAACTCCAGTCCTCCAGTATCCCCAACAGCCCAACTCCAGTCCTCCAGTATCCCCAACAGCCCAACTCCAGTCCTCCAGTACCCCCAACAGCCCAACTCCAGTTCTTGAGTACCCCCAACTCCAGTCCTCCAGTATCCCCAACAGCCCAACTCCAGTTATTGAGTACCCCCAACAGCCCAACTCCAGTTCTTGAGTACCCCCAACTCCAGTCCTCCAGTATCCACAACAGCCCAACTCCAGTCCTCCAGTATCCCCAACAGCCCAACTCCAGTTCTTGAGTATCCCCAACAGCCCAACTCCAGTTCTTGAGTACCCCCAACAGCCCAACTCCAGTTCTTGAGTACCCCCAACAGCCCAACTCCATTCCTCCAGTATCCCCAACAGCCCAACTCCAGTTCTTGAGTACCCACAACAGCCCAACTCCAGTACTTGAGTACCCCCAACAGCCCAACTCCAGTCCTCCAGTATCCACAACAGCCCAACTCCAGTTCTTGAGTATCCCCAACAGCCAAACTCCAGTTCTTGAGTATCCCCAACAGCCCAACTCCAGTCCTCCAGTATCCCCAACAGCCCAACTCCAGTCCTCCAGTATCCCCAACAGCCCAACTCCAGTCCTCCAGTATCCCCAACAGCCCAACTCCAGTCCTCCAGTATCACCAACAGCCCAACTCCAGTCCTCCAGTATCCCCAACAGCCCAACTCCAGTCCTCCAGTACCCCCAACAGCCCAACTCCAGTTCTTGAGTACCCCCAACAGCCCAACTCCAGTCCTCCAGTATCCCCAACAGCCCAACTCCAGTTCTTGAGTACCCCCAACAGCCCAACTCCAGTCCTCCAGTATCCTCAACAGCCCAACTCCAGTCCTCCAGTATCCCCAACAGCCCAACTCCAGTTCTTGAGTATCCCCAACAGCCCAACTCCAGTTCTTGAGTACCCCCTACAGCCCAACTCCAGTCCTCCAGTATCCCCAACAGCCCAACTCCAGTTCTTGAGTACCCCCAACAGCCCAACTCCATTCCTCCAGTATCCCCAACAGCCCAACTCCATTTCTTGAGCACCCACAACAGCCCAACTCCAGTTCTTGAGTACCCCCAACAGTCCAACTCCAGTCCTCCAGTATCCCCAACAGCCCAACTCCAGTTCTTGAGTATCCCCAACAGCTCAACTCCAGTTCTTGAGTACCCCCAACAGCCCAACTCCAGTCCTCCAGTATTCTCAGCAGCCCAATTCCAGTCCTCCAGTATCCCCAACAGCCCAACTCCAGTTCTTGACTACCCTCAACAGCCCAACTCCAGTCCTCCAGTATCCCCAACAGCCCAACTCCAGTCCTCCAGTATCCCCAACAGCCCAACTCCAGTTCTTGACTACCCCCAACAGCCCAACTCCAGTCCTCCAGTATCCCCAACAGCCCAACTCCAGTCCTCCAGTATCCCCAACAGCCCAACTCCAGTCCTGCAGTGTCCCCAACAGCCCAACTCCAGTCCTCCAGTATCCCCAGCAGCCCAACTCCAGTCCTCCAGTATCCCCAACAGCCCAACTCCAGTTCTTGACTACCCCCAACAGCCCAACTCCAGTCCTCCAGTATCCCCAGCAGCCCAACTCCAGTCCTCCAGTATCCCCAACAGACCAACTCCAGTTCTTGACTACCCTCAACAGCCCAACTCCAGTCCTCCAGTATCCCCAACAGCCCAACTCCAGTCCTCCAGTATCCCCAACAGCCCAACTCCAGTCCTCCAGTGTCCCCAACAGCCCAACTCCTGTCTTCCAGTATCCCCAGCAGCCCAACTCCAGTCCTCCAGTATCCCCAACAGCCCAACTCCAGTTCTTGACTACCCCCAACAGCCCAACTCCAGTCCTCCAGTATCCCCAGCAGCCCAACTCCAGTCCTCCAGTATCCCCAACAGACCAACTCCAGTTCTTGACTACCCTCAACAGCCCAACTCCAGTCCTCCAGTATCCCCAACAGCCCAACTCCAGTCCTCCAGTATCCCGAATAGCCCAACTCCAGTTCTTGACTACCCCCAACAGCCCAACTCCAGTCCTCCAGTATCCCCAGCAGCCCAACTCCAGTCCTCCAGTATCCCCAACAGACCAACTCCAGTTCTTGAGTACCCCCAACAGCCCAACTCCAGTCCTCCAGTATCCCCAACAGCCCAACTCCAGTCCTCCCGTATCCCCAACAGCCCAACTCCAGTCCTCCAGTATCCCCAGCAGCCCAACTCCAGTCCTCCAGTATCCCCAACAGACCAACTCCAGTTCTTGACTACCCTCAACAGCCCAACTCCAGTCCTCCAGTATCCCCAACAGCCCAACTCCAGTCCTCCAGTATCCCCAACAGCCCAACTCCAGTCCTGCAGTGTCCCCAACAGCCCAACTCCAGTCCTCCAGTATCCCCAGCAGCCCAACTCCAGTCCTCCAGTATCCCCAACAGCCCAACTCCAGTTCTTGACTACCCCCAACAGCCCAACTCCAGTCCTCCAGTATCCCCAGCAGCCCAACTCCAGTCCTCCAGTATCCCCAACAGACCAACTCCAGTTCTTGACTACCCTCAACAGCCCAACTCCAGTCCTCCAGTATCCCCAACAGCCCAACTCCAGTCCTCCAGTATCCCCAACAGCCCAACTCTAGTCCTCCAGTGTCCCCAACAGCCCAACTCTAGTCCTCCAGTGTCCCCAACAGCCCAACTCCTGTCTTCCAGTATCCCCAGCAGCCCAACTCCAGTCCTCCAGTATCCCCAACAGCCCAACTCCAGTTCTTGACTACCCCCAACAGCCCAACTCCAGTCCTCCAGTATCCCCAGCAGCCCAACTCCAGTCCTCCAGTATCCCCAACAGACCAACTCCAGTTCTTGACTACCCTCAACAGCCCAACTCCAGTCCTCCAGTATCCCCAACAGCCCAACTCCAGTCCTCCAGTATCCCGAATAGCCCAACTCCAGTTCTTGACTACCCCCAACAGCCCAACTCCAGTCCTCCAGTATCCCCAGCAGCCCAACTCCAGTCCTCCAGTATCCCCAACAGACCAACTCCAGTTCTTGAGTACCCCCAACAGCCCAACTCCAGTCCTCCAGTATCCCCAACAGCCCAACTCCAGTCCTCCCGTATCCCCAACAGCCCAACTCCAGTCCTCCAGTATCCCCAGCAGCCCAACTCCAGTCCTCCAGTATCCCCAACAGCCCAACTCCAGTTCTTGACTACCCCCAACAGCCCAACTCCAGTCCTCCAGTATCCCCAGCAGCCCAACTCCAGTCCTCCAGTATCCCCAACAGACCAACTCCAGTTCTTGACTACCCTCAACAGCCCAACTCCAGTCCTCCAGTATCCCCAACAGCCCAACTCCAGTCCTCCAGTATCCCCAACAGCCCAACTCCAGTCCTCCAGTGTCCCCAACAGCCCAACTCCTGTCTTCCAGTATCCCCAGCAGCCCAACTCCAGTCCTCCAGTATCCCCAACAGCCCAACTCCAGTTCTTGACTACCCCCAACAGCCCAACTCCAGTACTCCAGTATCCCCAGCAGCCCAACTCCAGTCCTCCAGTATCCCCAACAGACCAACTCCAGTTCTTGACTACCCTCAACAGCCCAACTCCAGTCCTCCAGTATCCCCAACAGCCCAACTCCAGTCCTCCAGTATCCCGAATAGCCCAACTCCAGTTCTTGACTACCCCCAACAGCCCAACTCCAGTCCTCCAGTATCCCCAACAGCCCAACTCCAGTTCTTGAGTATCCCCAACAGCTCAACTCCAGTTCTTGAGTACCCCCAACAGCCCAACTCCAGTCCTCCAGTATCCCCAACAGCCCAACTCCAGTCCTTCAGTATCCCCAACAGCCCAACTCCAGTCCTCCAGTGTCCCCAACAGCCCAACTCCTGTCCTCCAGTATCCCCAACAGCCCAACTCCAGTCCTCCAGTACCCCCAACAGCCCAACTCCAGTCCTCCAGTATACCCAACAGCCCAACTCCAGTATCCCCAACAGCCCAACTCCAGTCCTCCAGTATCCCCAACAGCCCAACTCCAGTCCTCCAGTATCCCCAACAGCCC
The DNA here is from genome assembly GCF_057628025.1 of Oncorhynchus mykiss. Taxonomy (NCBI): domain Eukaryota; kingdom Metazoa; phylum Chordata; class Actinopteri; order Salmoniformes; family Salmonidae; genus Oncorhynchus; species Oncorhynchus mykiss. Next base: position 345,968 of record NC_143031.1, on the reverse strand, counting down.
AACTCCAGTCCTCCAGTACCCCCAACAGCCCAACTCCAGTTCTTGAGTACCCCCAACTCCAGTCCTCCAGTATCCCCAACAGCCCAACTCCAGTTATTGAGTACCCCCAACAGCCCAACTCCAGTTCTTGAGTACCCCCAACTCCAGTCCTCCAGTATCCACAACAGCCCAACTCCAGTCCTCCAGTATCCCCAACAGCCCAACTCCAGTTCTTGAGTATCCCCAACAGCCCAACTCCAGTTCTTGAGTACCCCCAACAGCCCAACTCCAGTTCTTGAGTACCCCCAACAGCCCAACTCCATTCCTCCAGTATCCCCAACAGCCCAACTCCAGTTCTTGAGTACCCACAACAGCCCAACTCCAGTTCTTGAGTACCCCCAACAGCCCAACTCCAGTCCTCCAGTATCCCCAACAGCCCAACTCCAGTTCTTGAGTATCCCCAACAGCCAAACTCCAGTTCTTGAGTATCCCCAACAGCCCAACTCCAGTCCTCCAGTATCCCCAACAGCCCAACTCCAGTCCTCCAGTATCCCCAACAGCCCAACTCCAGTCCTCCAGTATCCCCAACAGCCCAACTCCAGTCCTCCAGTATCACCAACAGCCCAACTCCAGTCCTCCAGTATCCCCAACAGCCCAACTCCAGTCCTCCAGTACCCCCAACAGCCCAACTCCAGTTCTTGAGTACCCCCAACTCCAGTCCTCCAGTATCCACAACAGCCCAACTCCAGTCCTCCAGTATCCCCAACAGCCCAACTCCAGTTCTTGACTACCCTCAACAGCCCAACTCCAGTCCTCCAGTATCCCCAACAGCCCAACTCCAGTCCTCCAGTATCCCCAACAGCCCAACTCCAGTTCTTGACTACCCCCAACAGCCCAACTCCAGTCCTCCAGTATCCCCAACAGCCCAACTCCAGTCCTCCAGTATCCCCAACAGCCCAACTCCAGTCCTGCAGTGTCCCCAACAGCCCAACTCCAGTCCTCCAGTATCCCCAACAGCCCAACTCCAGTTCTTGACTACCCCCAACAGCCCAACTCCAGTCCTCCAGTATCCCCAGCAGCCCAACTCCAGTCCTCCAGTATCCCCAACAGACCAACTCCAGTTCTTGACTACCCTCAACAGCCCAACTCCAGTCCTCCAGTATCCCCAACAGCCCAACTCCAGTCCTCCAGTATCCCCAACAGCCCAACTCCAGTCCTCCAGTGTCCCCAACAGCCCAACTCCTGTCTTCCAGTATCCCCAGCAGCCCAACTCCAGTCCTCCAGTATCCCCAACAGCCCAACTCCAGTTCTTGACTACCCCCAACAGCCCAACTCCAGTCCTCCAGTATCCCCAGCAGCCCAACTCCAGTCCTCCAGTATCCCCAACAGACCAACTCCAGTTCTTGACTACCCTCAACAGCCCAACTCCAGTCCTCCAGTATCCCCAACAGCCCAACTCCAGTCCTCCAGTATCCCGAATAGCCCAACTCCAGTTCTTGACTACCCCCAACAGCCCAACTCCAGTCCTCCAGTATCCCCAGCAGCCCAACTCCAGTCCTCCAGTATCCCCAACAGACCAACTCCAGTTCTTGAGTACCCCCAACAGCCCAACTCCAGTCCTCCAGTATCCCCAACAGCCCAACTCCAGTCCTCCCGTATCCCCAACAGCCCAACTCCAGTCCTCCAGTATCCCCAGCAGCCCAACTCCAGTCCTCCAGTATCCCCAACAGACCAACTCCAGTTCTTGACTACCCTCAACAGCCCAACTCCAGTCCTCCAGTATCCCCAACAGCCCAACTCCAGTCCTCCAGTATCCCCAACAGCCCAACTCCAGTCCTGCAGTGTCCCCAACAGCCCAACTCCAGTCCTCCAGTATCCCCAGCAGCCCAACTCCAGTCCTCCAGTATCCCCAACAGCCCAACTCCAGTTCTTGACTACCCCCAACAGCCCAACTCCAGTCCTCCAGTATCCCCAGCAGCCCAACTCCAGTCCTCCAGTATCCCCAACAGACCAACTCCAGTTCTTGACTACCCTCAACAGCCCAACTCCAGTCCTCCAGTATCCCCAACAGCCCAACTCCAGTCCTCCAGTATCCCCAACAGCCCAACTCCAGTCCTCCAGTGTCCCCAACAGCCCAACTCCTGTCTTCCAGTATCCCCAGCAGCCCAACTCCAGTCCTCCAGTATCCCCAACAGCCCAACTCCAGTTCTTGACTACCCCCAACAGCCCAACTCCAGTCCTCCAGTATCCCCAGCAGCCCAACTCCAGTCCTCCAGTATCCCCAACAGACCAACTCCAGTTCTTGACTACCCTCAACAGCCCAACTCCAGTCCTCCAGTATCCCCAACAGCCCAACTCCAGTCCTCCAGTATCCCGAATAGCCCAACTCCAGTTCTTGACTACCCCCAACAGCCCAACTCCAGTCCTCCAGTATCCCCAGCAGCCCAACTCCAGTCCTCCAGTATCCCCAACAGACCAACTCCAGTTCTTGAGTACCCCCAACAGCCCAACTCCAGTCCTCCAGTATCCCCAACAGCCCAACTCCAGTCCTCCCGTATCCCCAACAGCCCAACTCCAGTCCTCCAGTATCCCCAGCAGCCCAACTCCAGTCCTCCAGTATCCCCAACAGCCCAACTCCAGTTCTTGACTACCCCCAACAGCCCAACTCCAGTCCTCCAGTATCCCCAGCAGCCCAACTCCAGTCCTCCAGTATCCCCAACAGACCAACTCCAGTTCTTGACTACCCTCAACAGCCCAACTCCAGTCCTCCAGTATCCCCAACAACCCAACTCCAGTCCTCCAGTATCCCCAACAGCCCAACTCCAGTCCTCCAGTGTCCCCAACAGCCCAACTCCTGTCTTCCAGTATCCCCAGCAGCCCAACTCCTGTCTTCCAGTATCCCCAGCAGCCCAACTCCAGTCCTCCAGTATCCCCAACAGACCAACTCCAGTTCTTGACTACCCTCAACAGCCCAACTCCAGTCCTCCAGTATCCCCAACAGCCCAACTCCAGTCCTCCAGTATCCCGAATAGCCCAACTCCAGTTCTTGACTACCCCCAACAGCCCAACTCCAGTCCTCCAGTATCCCCAACAGCCCAACTCCAGTTCTTGAGTATCCCCAACAGCTCAACTCCAGTTCTTGAGTACCCCCAACAGCCCAACTCCAGTCCTCCAGTATCCCCAACAGCCCAACTCCAGTCCTTCAGTATCCCCAACAGCCCAACTCCAGTCCTCCAGTGTCCCCAACAGCCCAACTCCTGTCCTCCAGTATCCCCAACAGCCCAACTCCAGTCCTCCAGTACCCCCAACAGCCCAACTCCAGTCCTCCAGTATACCCAACAGCCCAACTCCAGTATCCCCAACAGCCCAACTCCAGTCCTCCAGTATCCCCAACAGCCCAACTCCAGTCCTCCAGTATCCCCAACAGCCCAACTCCAGTCCTCCAGTATCCCCAACAGACCAACTCCAGTCCTCCAGTATCCCCAACAGCCCAACTCCAGTTCTTGACTACCCTCAACAGCCCAACTCCAGTCCTCCAGTATCCCCAACAGCCCAACTCCAGTCCTCCAGTATCCCCAACAGCCCAACTCCAGTCCTCCAGTGTCCCCAACAGCCCAACTCCTGTCTTCCAGTATCCCCAGCAGCCCAACTCCAGTCCTCCAGTATCCCCAACAGCCCAACTCCAGTTCTTGAGTACCCCCAACAGCCCAACTCCAGTCCTCCAGTATCCCCAACAGCCCAACTCCAGTCCTCCCGTATCCCCAACAGCCCAACTCCAGTCCTCCAGTATCCCCAGCAGCCCAACTCCAGTCCTCCAGTATCCCCAACAGACCAACTCCAGTTCTTGACTACCCTCAACAGCCCAACTCCAGTCCTCCAGTATCCCCAACAGCCCAACTCCAGTCCTCCAGTATCCCCAACAGCCCAACTCCAGTCCTGCAGTGTCCCCAACAGCCCAACTCCAGTCCTCCAGTATCCCCAGCAGCCCAACTCCAGTCCTCCAGTATCCCCAACAGCCCAACTCCAGTTCTTGACTACCCCCAACAGCCCAACTCCAGTCCTCCAGTATCCCCAGCAGCCCAACTCCAGTCCTCCAGTATCCCCAACAGACCAACTCCAGTTCTTGACTACCCTCAACAGCCCAACTCCAGTCCTCCAGTATCCCCAACAGCCCAACTCCAGTCCTCCAGTATCCCCAACAGCCCAACTCCAGTCCTCCAGTGTCCCCAACAGCCCAACTCCTGTCTTCCAGTATCCCCAGCAGCCCAACTCCAGTCCTCCAGTATCCCCAACAGCCCAACTCCAGTTCTTGACTACCCCCAACAGCCCAACTCCAGTCCTCCAGTATCCCCAGCAGCCCAACTCCAGTCCTCCAGTATCCCCAACAGACCAACTCCAGTTCTTGACTACCCTCAACAGCCCAACTCCAGTCCTCCAGTATCCCCAACAGCCCAACTCCAGTCCTCCAGTATCCCGAATAGCCCAACTCCAGTTCTTGACTACCCCCAACAGCCCAACTCCAGTCCTCCAGTATCCCCAGCAGCCCAACTCCAGTCCTCCAGTATCCCCAACAGACCAACTCCAGTTCTTGAGTACCCCCAACAGCCCAACTCCAGTCCTCCAGTATCCCCAACAGCCCAACTCCAGTCCTCCCGTATCCCCAACAGCCCAACTCCAGTCCTCCAGTATCCCCAGCAGCCCAACTCCAGTCCTCCAGTATCCCCAACAGCCCAACTCCAGTTCTTGACTACCCCCAACAGCCCAACTCCAGTCCTCCAGTATCCCCAGCAGCCCAACTCCAGTCCTCCAGTATCCCCAACAGACCAACTCCAGTTCTTGACTACCCTCAACAGCCCAACTCCAGTCCTCCAGTATCCCCAACAACCCAACTCCAGTCCTCCAGTATCCCCAACAGCCCAACTCCAGTCCTCCAGTGTCCCCAACAGCCCAACTCCTGTCTTCCAGTATCCCCAGCAGCCCAACTCCTGTCTTCCAGTATCCCCAGCAGCCCAACTCCAGTCCTCCAGTATCCCCAACAGACCAACTCCAGTTCTTGACTACCCTCAACAGCCCAACTCCAGTCCTCCAGTATCCCCAACAGCCCAACTCCAGTCCTCCAGTATCCCGAATAGCCCAACTCCAGTTCTTGACTACCCCCAACAGCCCAACTCCAGTCCTCCAGTATCCCCAACAGCCCAACTCCAGTTCTTGAGTATCCCCAACAGCTCAACTCCAGTTCTTGAGTACCCCCAACAGCCCAACTCCAGTCCTCCAGTATCCCCAACAGCCCAACTCCAGTCCTTCAGTATCCCCAACAGCCCAACTCCAGTCCTCCAGTGTCCCCAACAGCCCAACTCCTGTCCTCCAGTATCCCCAACAGCCCAACTCCAGTCCTCCAGTACCCCCAACAGCCCAACTCCAGTCCTCCAGTATACCCAACAGCCCAACTCCAGTATCCCCAACAGCCCAACTCCAGTCCTCCAGTATCCCCAACAGCCCAACTCCAGTCCTCCAGTATCCCCAACAGCCCAACTCCAGTCCTCCAGTATCCCCAACAGACCAACTCCAGTCCTCCAGTATCCCCAACAGCCCAACTCCAGTTCTTGACTACCCTCAACAGCCCAACTCCAGTCCTCCAGTATCCCCAACAGCCCAACTCCAGTCCTCCAGTATCCCCAACAGCCCAACTCCAGTCCTCCAGTGTCCCCAACAGCCCAACTCCTGTCTTCCAGTATCCCCAGCAGCCCAACTCCAGTCCTCCAGTATCCCCAACAGCCCAACTCCAGTTCTTGACTACCCCCAACAGCCCAACTCCAGTCCTCCAGTATCCCCAGCAGCCCAACTCCAGTCCTCCAGTATCCCCAACAGACCAACTCCAGTTCTTGACTACCCTCAACAGCCCAACTCCAGTCCTCCAGTATCCCCAACAGCCCAACTCCAGTCCTCCAGTATCCCGAATAGCCCAACTCCAGTTCTTGACTACCCCCAACAGCCCAACTCCAGTCCTCCAGTATCCCCAGCAGCCCAACTCCAGTCCTCCAGTATCCCCAACAGACCAACTCCAGTTCTTGAGTACCCCCAACAGCCCAACTCCAGTCCTCCAGTATCCCCAACAGCCCAACTCCAGTCCTCCCGTATCCCCAACAGCCCAACTCCAGTCCTCCAGTATCCCCAGCAGCCCAACTCCAGTCCTCCAGTATCCCCAACAGCCCAACTCCAGTTCTTGACTACCCCCAACAGCCCAACTCCAGTCCTCCAGTATCCCCAGCAGCCCAACTCCAGTCCTCCAGTATCCCCAACAGACCAACTCCAGTTCTTGACTACCCTCAACAGCCCAACTCCAGTCCTCCAGTATCCCCAACAGCCCAACTCCAGTCCTCCAGTATCCCCAACAGCCCAACTCCAGTCCTCCAGTGTCCCCAACAGCCCAACTCCTGTCTTCCAGTATCCCCAGCAGCCCAACTCCTGTCTTCCAGTATCCCCAGCAGCCCAACTCCAGTCCTCCAGTATCCCCAACAGACCAACTCCAGTTCTTGACTACCCTCAACAGCCCAACTCCAGTCCTCCAGTATCCCCAACAGCCCAACTCCAGTCCTCCAGTATCCCGAATAGCCCAACTCCAGTTCTTGACTACCCCCAACAGCCCAACTCCAGTCCTCCAGTATCCCCAACAGCCCAACTCCAGTTCTTGAGTATCCCCAACAGCTCAACTCCAGTTCTTGAGTACCCCCAACAGCCCAACTCCAGTCCTCCAGTATCCCCAACAGCCCAACTCCAGTCCTTCAGTATCCCCAACAGCCCAACTCCAGTCCTCCAGTGTCCCCAACAGCCCAACTCCTGTCCTCCAGTATCCCCAACAGCCCAACTCCAGTCCTCCAGTACCCCCAACAGCCCAACTCCAGTCCTCCAGTATACCCAACAGCCCAACTCCAGTATCCCCAACAGCCCAACTCCAGTCCTCCAGTATCCCCAACAGCCCAACTCCAGTCCTCCAGTATCCCCAACAGCCCAACTCCAGTCCTCCAGTATCCCCAACAGACCAACTCCAGTCCTCCAGTATCCCCAACAGCCCAACTCCAGTCCTCCAGTATCCCCAACAGCCCAACTCCAGTCCTCCAGTATCACCAACAGCCCAACTCCAGTCCTCCAGTATCCCCAACAGCCCAACTCCAGTCCTCCAGTACCCCCAACAGCCCAACTCCAGTTCTTGAGTACCCCCAACAGCCCAACTCCAGTCCTCCAGTATCCCCAACAGACCAACTCCAGTTCTTGACTACCCTCAACAGCCCAACTCCAGTCCTCCAGTATCCCCAACAGCCCAACTCCAGTCCTCCAGTATCCCGAATAGCCCAACTCCAGTTCTTGACTACCCCCAACAGCCCAACTCCAGTCCTCCAGTATCCCCAGCAGCCCAACTCCAGTCCTCCAGTATCCCCAACAGCCCAACTCCAGTTCTTGACTACCCCCAACAGCCCAACTCCAGTCCTCCAGTATCCCCAGCAGCCCAACTCCAGTCCTCCAGTATCCCCAACAGACCAACTCCAGTTCTTGACTACCCTCAACAGCCCAACTCCAGTCCTCCAGTATCCCCAACAGCCCAACTCCAGTCCTCCAGTATCCCCAACAGCCCAACTCCAGTCCTCCAGTGTCCCCAACAGCCCAACTCCTGTCTTCCAGTATCCCCAGCAGCCCAACTCCAGTCCTCCAGTATCCCCAACAGCCCAACTCCAGTTCTTGACTACCCCCAACAGCCCAACTCCAGTACTCCAGTATCCCCAGCAGCCCAACTCCAGTCCTCCAGTATCCCCAACAGACCAACTCCAGTTCTTGACTACCCTCAACAGCCCAACTCCAGTCCTCCAGTATCCCCAACAGCCCAACTCCAGTCCTCCAGTATCCCGAATAGCCCAACTCCAGTTCTTGACTACCCCCAACAGCCCAACTCCAGTCCTCCAGTATCCCCAACAGCCCAACTCCAGTTCTTGAGTATCCCCAACAGCTCAACTCCAGTTCTTGAGTACCCCCAACAGCCCAACTCCAGTCCTCCAGTATCCCCAACAGCCCAACTCCAGTCCTTCAGTATCCCCAACAGCCCAACTCCAGTCCTCCAGTGTCCCCAACAGCCCAACTCCTGTCCTCCAGTATCCCCAACAGCCCAACTCCAGTCCTCCAGTACCCCCAACAGCCCAACTCCAGTCCTCCAGTATACCCAACAGCCCAACTCCAGTATCCCCAACAGCCCAACTCCAGTCCTCCAGTATCCCCAACAGCCCAACTCCAGTCCTCCAGTATCCCCAACAGCCCAACTCCAGTCCTCCAGTACCCCCAACAGCCCAACTCCAGTTCTTGAGTACCCCCAACTCCAGTCCTCCAGTATCCCCAACAGCCCAACTCCAGTTATTGAGTACCCCCAACAGCCCAACTCCAGTTCTTGAGTACCCCCAACTCCAGTCCTCCAGTATCCACAACAGCCCAACTCCAGTCCTCCAGTATCCCCAACAGCCCAACTCCAGTTCTTGAGTATCCCCAACAGCCCAACTCCAGTTCTTGAGTACCCCCAACAGCCCAACTCCAGTTCTTGAGTACCCCCAACAGCCCAACTCCATTCCTCCAGTATCCCCAACAGCCCAACTCCAGTTCTTGAGTACCCACAACAGCCCAACTCCAGTTCTTGAGTACCCCCAACAGCCCAACTCCAGTCCTCCAGTATCCCCAACAGCCCAACTCCAGTTCTTGAGTATCCCCAACAGCCAAACTCCAGTTCTTGAGTATCCCCAACAGCCCAACTCCAGTCCTCCAGTATCCCCAACAGCCCAACTCCAGTCCTCCAGTATCCCCAACAGCCCAACTCCAGTCCTCCAGTATCCCCAACAGCCCAACTCCAGTCCTCCAGTATCACCAACAGCCCAACTCCAGTCCTCCAGTATCCCCAACAGCCCAACTCCAGTCCTCCAGTACCCCCAACAGCCCAACTCCAGTTCTTGAGTACCCCCAACTCCAGTCCTCCAGTATCCACAACAGCCCAACTCCAGTCCTCCAGTATCCCCAACAGCCCAACTCCAGTTCTTGAGTATCCCCAACAGCCCAACTCCAGTTCTTGAGTACCCCCAACAGCCCAACTCCAGTTCTTGAGTACCCCCAACAGCCCAACTCCATTCCTCCAGTATCCCCAACAGCCCAACTCCAGTTCTTGAGTACCCACAACAGCCCAACTCCAGTTCTTGAGTACCCCCAACAGCCCAACTCCAGTCCTCCAGTATCCCCAACAGCCCAACTCCAGTCCTTGAGTATCCCCAACAGCCAAACTCCAGTTCTTGAGTATCCCCAACAGCCCAACTCCAGTCCTCCAGTATCCCCAACAGCCCAACTCCAGTCCTCCAGTATCCCCAACAGCCCAACTCCAGTCCTCCAGTATCCCCAACAGCCCAACTCCAGTCCTCCAGTATCACCAACAGCCCAACTCCAGTCCTCCAGTATCCCCAACAGCCCAACTCCAGTCCTCCAGTACCCCCAACAGCCCAACTCCAGTTCTTGAGTACCCCCAACAGCCCAACTCCAGTCCTCCAGTATCCCCAACAGACCAACTCCAGTTCTTGACTACCCTCAACAGCCCAACTCCAGTCCTCCAGTATCCCCAACAGCCCAACTCCAGTCCTCCAGTATCCCGAATAGCCCAACTCCAGTTCTTGACTACCCCCAACAGCCCAACTCCAGTCCTCCAGTATCCCCAGCAGCCCAACTCCAGTCCTCCAGTATCCCCAACAGACCAACTCCAGTTCTTGAGTACCCCCAACAGCCCAACTCCAGTCCTCCAGTATCCCCAACAGCCCAACTCCAGTCCTCCCACATCCCCAACAGCCCAACTCCAGTCCTCCAGTATCCCCAGCAGCCCAACTCCAGTCCTCCAGTATCCCCAACAGCCCAACTCCAGTTCTTGACTACCCCCAACAGCCCAACTCCAGTCCTCCAGTATCCCCAGCAGCCCAACTCCAGTCCTCCAGTATCCCCAACAGACCAACTCCAGTTCTTGACTACCCTCAACAGCCCAACTCCAGTCCTCCAGTATCCCCAACAGCCCAACTCCAGTCCTCCAGTATCCCCAACAGCCCAACTCCAGTCCTCCAGTGTCCCCAACAGCCCAACTCCTGTCTTCCAGTATCCCCAGCAGCCCAACTCCAGTCCTCCAGTATCCCCAACAGCCCAACTCCAGTTCTTGACTACCCCCAACAGCCCAACTCCAGTCCTCCAGTATCCCCAGCAGCCCAACTCCAGTCCTCCAGTATCCCCAACAGACCAACTCCAGTTCTTGACTACCCTCAACAGCCCAACTCCAGTCCTCCTGTATCCCCAACAGCCCAACTCCAGTCCTCCAGTATCCCGAATAGCCCAACTCCAGTTCTTGACTACCCCCAACAGCCCAACTCCAGTCCTCCAGTATCCCCAACAGCCCAACTCCAGTTCTTGAGTATCCCCAACAGCTCAACTCCAGTTCTTGAGTACCCCCAACAGCCCAACTCCAGTCCTCCAGTATCCCCAACAGCCCAACTCCAGTCCTTCAGTATCCCCAACAGCCCAACTCCAGTCCTCCAGTGTCCCCAACAGCCCAACTCCTGTCCTCCAGTATCCCCAACAGCCCAACTCCAGTCCTCCAGTACCCCCAACAGCCCAACTCCAGTCCTCCAGTATACCCAACAGCCCAACTCCAGTATCCCCAACAGCCCAACTCCAGTCCTCCAGTATCCCCAACAGCCCATCTCCAGTCCTCCAGTATCCCCAACAGCCCAACTCCAGTCCTCCAGTACCCCCAACAGCCCAACTCCAGTTCTTGAGTACCCCCAACTCCAGTCCTCCAGTATCCCCAACAGCCCAACTCCAGTTATTGAGTACCCCCAACAGCCCAACTCCAGTTCTTGAGTACCCCCAACTCCAGTCCTCCAGTATCCACAACAGCCCAACTCCAGTCCTCCAGTATCCCCAACAGCCCAACTCCAGTTCTTGAGTATCCCCAACAGCCCAACTCCAGTTCTTGACTACCCTCAACAGCCCAACTCCAGTCCTCCAGTATCCCCAACAGCCCAACTCCAGTCCTCCAGTATCCCCAACAGCCCAACTCCAGTCCTCCAGTATCCCCAACAGCCCAACTCCAGTCCTCCAGTACCCCCAACAGCCCAACTCCAGTTCTTGAGTACCCCCAACAGCCCAACTCCAGTCCTCCAGTATCCCCAACAGCCCAACTCCAGTTCTTGAGTACCCCCAACAGCCCAACTCCAGTCCTCCAGTATCCACAACAGCCCAACTCCAGTCCTCCAGTATCCCCAACAGCCCAACTCCAGTTCTTGACTACCCCCAACAGCCCAACTCCAGTCCTCCAGTATCCCCAACAGCCCAACTCCAGTTCTTGAGTATCCCCAACAGCTCAACTCCAGTTCTTGAGTACCCCCAACAGCCCAACTCCAGTCCTCCAGTATCCCCAACAGCCCAACTCCAGTCCTCCAGTGTCCCCAACAGCCCAACTCCAGTCCTCCAGTATCCCCAGCAGCCCAACTCCAGTCCTCCAGTATCCCCAACAGACCAACTCCAGTTCTTGACTACCCTCAACAGCCCAACTCCAGTCCTCCAGTATCCCCAACAGCCCAACTCCAGTCCTCCAGTATCCCCAACAGCCCAACTCCAGTCCTGCAGTGTCCCCAACAGCCCAACTCCAGTCCTCCAGTATCCCCAGCAGCCCAACTCCAGTCCTCCAGTATCCCCAACAGCCCAACTCCAGTTCTTGACTACCCCCAACAGCCCAACTCCAGTCCTCCAGTATCCCCAGCAGCCCAACTCCAGTCCTCCAGTATCCCCAACAGACCAACTCCAGTTCTTGACTACCCTCAACAGCCCAACTCCAGTCCTCCAGTATCCCCAACAGCCCAACTCCAGTCCTCCAGTATCCCCAACAGCCCAACTCCAGTCCTCCAGTGTCCCCAACAGCCCAACTCCTGTCTTCCAGTATCCCCAGCAGCCCAACTCCAGTCCTCCAGTATCCCCAACAGCCCAACTCCAGTTCTTGACTACCCCCAACAGCCCAACTCCAGTCCTCCAGTATCCCCAGCAGCCCAACTCCAGTCCTCCAGTATCCCCAACAGACCAACTCCAGTTCTTGACTACCCTCAACAGCCCAACTCCAGTCCTCCAGTATCCCCAACAGCCCAACTCCAGTCCTCCAGTATCCCGAATAGCCCAACTCCAGTTCTTGACTACCCCCAACAGCCCAACTCCAGTCCTCCAGTATCCCCAGCAGCCCAACTCCAGTCCTCCAGTATCCCCAACAGACCAACTCCAGTTCTTGAGTACCCCCAACAGCCCAACTCCAGTCCTCCAGTATCCCCAACAGCCCAACTCCAGTCCTCCCGTATCCCCAACAGCCCAACTCCAGTCCTCCAGTATCCCCAGCAGCCCAACTCCAGTCCTCCAGTATCCCCAACAGCCCAACTCCAGTTCTTGACTACCCCCAACAGCCCAACTCCAGTCCTCCAGTATCCCCAGCAGCCCAACTCCAGTCCTCCAGTATCCCCAACAGACCAACTCCAGTTCTTGACTACCCTCAACAGCCCAACTCCAGTCCTCCAGTATCCCCAACAGCCCAACTCCAGTCCTCCAGTATCCCCAACAGCCCAACTCCAGTCCTCCAGTGTCCCCAACAGCCCAACTCCTGTCTTCCAGTATCCCCAGCAGCCCAACTCCAGTCCTCCAGTATCCCCAACAGCCCAACTCCAGTTCTTGACTACCCCCAACAGCCCAACTCCAGTCCTCCAGTATCCCCAGCAGCCCAACTCCAGTCCTCCAGTATCCCCAACAGACCAACTCCAGTTCTTGACTACCCTCAACAGCCCAACTCCAGTCCTCCAGTATCCCCAACAGCCCAACTCCAGTCCTCCAGTATCCCGAATAGCCCAACTCCAGTTCTTGACTACCCCCAACAGCCCAACTCCAGTCCTCCAGTATCCCCAACAGCCCAACTCCAGTTCTTGAGTATCCCCAACAGCTCAACTCCAGTTCTTGAGTACCCCCAACAGCCCAACTCCAGTCCTCCAGTATCCCCAACAGCCCAACTCCAGTCCATCAGTATCCCCAACAGCCCAACTCCAGTCCTCCAGTGTCCCCAACAGCCCAACTCCTGTCCTCCAGTATCCCCAACAGCCCAACTCCAGTCCTCCAGTACCCCCAACAGCCCAACTCCAGTCCTCCAGTATACCCAACAGCCTAACTCCAGTATCCCCAACAGCCCAACTCCAGTCCTCCAGTATCCCCAACAGCCCAACTCCAGTCCTCCAGTATCCCCAACAGCCCAACTCCAGTCCTCCAGTACCCCCAACAGCCCAACTCCAGTTCTTGAGTACCCCCAACTCCAGTCCTCCAGTATCCCCAACAGCCCAACTCCAGTTATTGAGTACCCCCAACAGCCCAACTCCAGTTCTTGAGTACCCCCAACTCCAGTCCTCCAGTATCCACAACAGCCCAACTCCAGTCCTCCAGTATCCCCAACAGCCCAACTCCAGTTCTTGAGTATCCCCAACAGCCCAACTCCAGTTCTTGAGTACCCCCAACAGCCCAACTCCAGTTCTTGAGTACCCCCAACAGCCCAACTCCATTCCTCCAGTATCCCCAACAGCCCAACTCCAGTTCTTGAGTACCCACAACAGCCCAACTCCAGTTCTTGAGTACCCCCAACAGCCCAACTCCAGTCCTCCAGTATCCCCAACAGCCCAACTCCAGTTCTTGAGTATCCCCAACAGCCAAACTCCAGTTCTTGAGTATCCCCAACAGCCCAACTCCAGTCCTCCAGTATCCCCAACAGCCCAACTCCAGTCCTCCAGTATCCCCAACAGCCCAACTCGAGTCCTCCAGTATCCCCAACAGCCCAACTCCAGTCCTCCAGTATCACCAACAGCCCAACTCCAGTCCTCCAGTATCCCCAACAGCCCAACTCCAGTCCTCCAGTACCCCCAACAGCCCAACTCCAGTTCTTGAGTACCCCCAACTCCAGTCCTCCAGTATCCCCAACAGCCCAACTCCAGTTATTGAGTACCCCCAACAGCCCAACTCCAGTTCTTGAGTACCCCCAACTCCAGTCCTCCAGTATCCACAACAGCCCAACTCCAGTCCTCCAGTATCCCCAACAGCCCAACTCCAGTTCTTGAGTATCCCCAACAGCCCAACTCCAGTTCTTGAGTACCCCCAACAGCCCAACTCCAGTTCTTGAGTACCCCCAACAGCGCAACTCCATTCCTCCAGTATCCCCAACAGCCCAACTCCAGTTCTTGAGTACCCACAACAGCCCAACTCCAGTTCTTGAGTACCCCCAACAGCCCAACTCCAGTCCTCCAGTATCCCCAACAGCCCAACTCCAGTCCTTGAGTATCCCCAACAGCCAAACTCCAGTTCTTGAGTATCCCCAACAGCCCAACTCCAGTCCTCCAGTATCCCCAACAGCCCAACTCCAGTCCTCCAGTATCCCCAACAGCCCAACTCCAGTCCTCCAGTATCCCCAACAGCCCAACTCCAGTCCTCCAGTATCACCAACAGCCCAACTCCAGTCCTCCAGTATCCCCAACAGCCCAACTCCAGTCCTCCAGTACCCCCAACAGCCCAACTCCAGTTCTTGAGTACCCCCAACAGCCCAACTCCAGTCCTCCAGTATCCCCAACAGCCCAACTCCAGTTCTTGAGTACCCCCAACAGCCCAACTCCAGTCCTCCAGTATCCACAACAGCCCAACTCCAGTCCTCCAGTATCCCCAACAGCCCAACTCCAGTTCTTGACTACCCCCAACAGCCCAACTCCAGTCCTCCAGTATCCCCAACAGCCCAACTCCAGTTCTTGAGTATCCCCAACAGCTCAACTCCAGTTCTTGAGTACCCCCAACAGCCCAACTCCAGTCCTCCAGTATCCCCAACAGCCCAACTCCAGTCCTCCAGTGTCCCCAACAGCCCAACTCCTGTCTTCCAGTATCCCCAGCAGCCCAACTCCAGTCCTCCAGTATCCCCAACAGCCCAACTCCAGTTCTTGACTACCCCCAACAGCCCAACTCCAGTCCTCCAGTATCCCCAGCAGCCCAACTCCAGTCCTCCAGTATCCCCAATAGACCAACTCCAGTTCTTGACTACCCTCAACAGCCCAACTCCAGTCCTCCAGTATCCCCAACAGCCCAACTCCAGTCCTCCAGTATCCCGAATAGCCCAACTCCAGTTCTTGACTACCCCCAACAGCCCAACTCCAGTCCTCCAGTATCCCCAACAGCCCAACTCCAGTTCTTGAGTATCCCCAACAGCTCAACTCCAGTTCTTGAGTACCCCCAACAGCCCAACTCCAGTCCTCCAGTATCCCCAACAGCCCAACTCCAGTCCTTCAGTATCCCCAACAGCCCAACTCCAGTCCTCCAGTGTCCCCAACAGCCCAACTCCTGTCCTCCAGTATCCCCAACAGCCCAACTCCAGTCCTCCAGTACCCCTAACAGCCCAACTCCAGTCCTCCAGTATACCCAACAGCCCAACTCCAGTATCCCCAACAGCCCAACTCCAGTCCTCCAGTATCCCCAACAGCCCAACTCCAGTCCTCCAGTATCCCCAACAGCCCAACTCCAGTCCTCCAGTACCCCCAACAGCCCAACTCCAGTTCTTGAGTACCCCCAACAGCCCAACTCCAGTCCTCCAGTATCCCCAACAGCCCAACTCCAGTCCTTGAGTATCCCCAACAGCCAAACTCCAGTTCTTGAGTATCCCCAACAGCCCAACTCCAGTCCTCCAGTATCCCCAACAGCCCAACTCCAGTCCTCCAGTATCCCCAACAGCCCAACTCCAGTCCTCCAGTATCCCCAACAGCCCAACTCCAGTCCTCCAGTATCACCAACAGCCCAACTCCAGTCCTCCAGTATCCCCAACAGCCCAACTCCAGTCCTCCAGTAGCCCCAACAGCCCAACTCCAGTTCTTGAGTACCCCCAACAGCCCAACTCCAGTCCTCCAGTATCCCCAACAGCCCAACTCCAGTTCTTGAGTACCCCCAACAGCCCAACTCCAGTCCTCCAGTATCCACAACAGCCCAACTCCAGTCCTCCAGTATCCCCAACAGCCCAACTCCAGTTCTTGACTACCCCCAACAGCCCAACTCCAGTCCTCCAGTATCCCCAACAGCCCAACTCCAGTTCTTGAGTATCCCCAACAGCTCAACTCCAGTTCTTGAGTACCCCCAACAGCCCAACTCCAGTCCTCCAGTATCCCCAACAACCCAACTCCAGTCCTCCAGTGTCCCCAACAGCCCAACTCCTGTCTTCCAGTATCCCCAGCAGCCCAACTCCAGTCCTCCAGTATCCCCAACAGCCCAACTCCAGTTCTTGACTACCCCCAACAGCCCAACTCCAGTCCTCCAGTATCCCCAGCAGCCCAACTCCAGTCCTCCAGTATCCCCAATAGACCAACTCCAGTTCTTGACTACCCTCAACAGCCCAACTCCAGTCCTCCAGTATCCCCAACAGCCCAACTCCAGTCCTCCAGTATCCCAAATAGCCCAACTCCAGTTCTTGACTACCCCCAACAGCCCAACTCCAGTCCTCCAGTATCCCCAACAGCCCAACTCCAGTTCTTGAGTATCCCCAACAGCTCAACTCCAGTTCTTGAGTACCCCCAACAGCCCAACTCCAGTCCTCCAGTATCCCCAACAGCCCAACTCCAGTCCTTCAGTATCCCCAACAGCCCAACTCCAGTCCTCCAGTGTCCCCAACAGCCCAACTCCTGTCCTCCAGTATCCCCAACAGCCCAACTCCAGTCCTCCAGTACCCCTAACAGCCCAACTCCAGTCCTCCAGTATACCCAACAGCCCAACTCCAGTATCCCCAACAGCCCAACTCCAGTCCTCCAGTATCCCCAACAGCCCAACTCCAGTCCTCCAGTATCCCCAACAGCCCAACTCCAGTCCTCCAGTACCCCCAACAGCCCAACTCCAGTTCTTGAGTACCCCCAACAGCCCAACTCCAGTCCTCCAGTATCCCCAACAGCCCAACTCCAGTTCTTGAGTACCCCCAACAGCCCAACTCCAGTTCTTGAGTACCCCCAACAGCCCAACTCCAGTCCTCCAGTATCCAAAACAGCCCAACTCCAGTCCTCCAGTATCCCCAACAGCCCAACTCCAGTTCTTGAGTATCCCCAACAGCCCAACTCCTGTTCTTGAGTACCCCCAACAGCCCAATTCCAGTCCTCCAGTATCCCCAACAGCCCAACTCCAGTTCTTGACTACCCTCAACAGCCCAACTCCAGTCCTCCAGTATCCCCAACAGCCCAACTCCAGTCCTTAAGTATCCCCAACAGCCCAACTCCAGTTCTTGACTACCCCCAACAGCCCAACTCCAGTTCTTGAGAATCCCCAACAGCTCAACTCCAGTTCTTGAGTACCCCCAACAGCCCAACTCCAGTCCTCCAGTATCCCCAACAGCCCAACTCCAGTCCTCCAGTATACCCAACAGCCCAACTCCAGTATCCCCAACAGCCCAACTCCAGTTCTTGAGTACCCCCAACAGCCCAACTCCAGTTCTTGAGTACCCCCAACAGCCCAACTCCATTCCTCCAGTATCCCCAACAGCCCAACTCCAGTCCTCCAGTATCCCCAACAGCCCAACTCCAGTTCTTGAGTACCCCCAACAGCCCAACTCCAGTCCTCCAGTATCCCCAACAGCCCAACTCCAGTTCTTGAGTATCCCCAACAGCCAAACTCCAGTCCTCCAGTATCCCCAACAGCCCAACTCCAGTCCTCCAGTATCCCCAACAGCCCAACTCCAGTCCTCCAGTATCCCCAACAGCCCAACTCCAGTCCTCCAGTATCACCAACAGCCCAACTCCAGTCGTCCAGTATCCCCAACAGCCCAACTCCAGTCCTCCAGTACCCCCAACAGCCCAACTCCAGTTCTTGAGTACCCCCAACAGCCCAACTCCAGTCCTCCAGTATCCCCAACAGCCCAACTCCAGTTCTTGAGTACCCCCAACAGCCCAACTCCAGTCCTCCAGTATCCACAACAGCCCAACTCCAGTCCTCCAGTATCCCCAACAGCCCAACTCCAGTTCTTGACTACCCCCAACAGCCCAACTCCAGTCCTCCAGTATCCCCAACAGCCCAACTCCAGTTCTTGAGTATCCCCAACAGCTCAACTCCAGTTCTTGAGTACCCCCAACAGCCCAACTCCAGTCCTCCAGTATCCCCAACAGCCCAACTCCAGTCCTCCAGTGTCCCCAACAGCCCAACTCCTGTCTTCCAGTATCCCCAGCAGCCCAACTCCAGTCCTCCAGTATCCCCAACAGCCCAACTCCAGTTCTTGACTACCCCCAACAGCCCAACTCCAGTCCTCCAGTATCCCCAGCAGCCCAACTCCAGTCCTCCAGTATCCCCAACAGACCAACTCCAGTTCTTGACTACCCTCAACAGCCCAACTCCAGTCCTCCAGTATCCCCAACAGCCCAACTCCAGTCCTCCAGTATCCCGAATAGCCCAACTCCAGTTCCTGACTACCCCCAACAGCCCAACTCCAGTCCTCCAGTATCCCCAACAGCCCAACTCCAGTTCTTGAGTATCCCCAACAGCTCAACTCCAGTTCTTGAGTACCCCCAACAGCCCAACTCCAGTCCTCCAGTATCCCCAACAGCCCAACTCCAGTCCTTCAGTATCCCCAACAGCCCAACTCCAGTCCTCCAGTGTCCCCAACAGCCCAACTCCTGTCCTCCAGTATCCCCAACAGCCCAACTCCAGTCCTCCAGTACCCCCAACAGCCCAACTCCAGTCCTCCAGTATACCCAACAGCCCAACTCCAGTATCCCCAACAGCCCAACTCCAGTCCTCCAGTATCCCCAACAGCCCAACTCCAGTCCTCCAGTATCCCCAACAGCCCAACTCCAGTCCTCCAGTACCCCCAACAGCCCAACTCCAGTTCTTGAGTACCCCCAACAGCCCAACTCCAGTCCTCCAGTATCCCCAACAGCCCAACTCCAGTTCTTGAGTACCCCCAACAGCCCAACTCCAGTTCTTGAGTACCCCCAACAGCCCAACTCCAGTCCTCCAGTATCCACAACAGCCCAACTCCAGTCCTCCAGTATCCCCAACAGCCCAACTCCAGTTCTTGAGTATCCCCAACAGCCCAACTCCTGTTCTTGAGTACCCCCAACAGCCCAATTCCAGTCCTCCAGTATCCCCAACAGCCCAACTCCAGTTCTTGACTACCCTCAACAGCCCAACTCCAGTCCTCCAGTATCCCCAACAGCCCAACTCCAGTCCTTAAGTATCCCCAACAGCCCAACTCCAGTTCTTGACTACCCCCAACAGCCCAACTCCAGTCCTCCAGTATCCCCAACAGCCCAACTCCAGTTCTTGAGTATCCCCAACAGCTCAACTCCAGTTCTTGAGTACCCCCAACAGCCCAACTCCAGTCCTCCAGTATCCCCAACAGCCCAACTCCAGTCCTCCAGTGTCCCCAACAGCCCAACTCCAGTCCTCCAGTATCCCCAGCAGCCCAACTCCAGTCCTCCAGTATCCCCAACAGCCCAACTCCAGTTCTTGACTACCCCCAACAGCCCAACTCCAGTCCTTCAGTATCCCCAACAGCCCAACTCCAGTCCTCCAGTGTCCCCAACAGCCCAACTCCTGTCCTCCAGTATCCCCAACAGCCCAACTCCAGTCCTCCAGTACCCCCAACAGCCCAACTCCAGTCCTCCAGTATACCCAACAGCCCAACTCCAGTATCCCCAACAGCCCAACTCCAGTCCTCCAGTATCCCCAACAGCCCAACTCCAGTCCTCCAGTATCCCCAACAGCCCAACTCCAGTCCTCCAGTACCCCCAACAGCCCAACTCCAGTTCTTGAGTACCCCCAACAGCCCAACTCCAGTCCTCCAGTATCCCCAACAGCCCAACTCCAGTTCTTGAGTACCCCCAACAGCCCAACTCCAGTTCTTGAGTACCCCCAACAGCCCAACTCCAGTCCTCCAGTATCCACAACAGCCCAACTCCAGTCCTCCAGTATCCCCAACAGCCCAACTCCAGTTCTTGAGTATCCCCAACAGCCCAACTCCTGTTCTTGAGTACCCCCAACAGCCCAATTCCAGTCCTCCAGTATCCCCAACAGCCCAACTCCAGTTCTTGACTACCCTCAACAGCCCAACTCCAGTCCTCCAGTATCCCCAACAGCCCAACTCCAGTCCTTAAGTATCCCCAACAGCCCAACTCCAGTTCTTGACTACCCCCAACAGCCCAACTCCAGTCCTCCAGTATCCCCAACAGCCCAACTCCAGTTCTTGAGTATCCCCAACAGCTCAACTCCAGTTCTTGAGTACCCCCAACAGCCCAACTCCAGTCCTCCAGTATCCCCAACAGCCCAACTCCAGTCCTCCAGTGTCCCCAACAGCCCAACTCCAGTCCTCCAGTATCCCCAGCAGCCCAACTCCAGTCCTCCAGTATCCCCAACAGCCCAACTCCAGTTCTTGACTACCCCCAACAGCCCAACTCCAGTCCTCCAGTATCCCCAGCAGCCCAACTCCAGTCCTCCAGTATCCCCAACAGACCAACTCCAGTTCTTGACTACCCTCAACAGCCCAACTCCAGTCCTCCAGTATCCCCAACAGCCCAACTCCAGTCCTCCAGTATCCCCAACAGCCCAACTCCAGTCCTCCAGTGTCCCCAACAGCCCAACTCCTGTCTTCCAGTATCCCCAGCAGCCCAACTCCAGTCCTCCAGTATCCCCAACAGCCCAACTCCAGTTCTTGACTACCCCCAACAGCCCAACTCCAGTCCTCCAGTATCCCCATAGGCCCAACTCCAGTCCTCCAGTATCCCGAATAGCCCAACTCCAGTTCTTGACTACCCCCAACAGCCCAACTCCAGTCCTCCAGTATCCCCAACAGCCCAACTCCAGTTCTTGAGTATCCCCAACAGCTCAACTCCAGTTCTTGAGTACCCCCAACAGCCCAACTCCAGTCCTCCAGTATCCCCAACAGCCCAACTCCAGTCCTCCAGTGTCCCAAACAGCCCAACTCCTGTCCTCCAGTATCCCCAACAGCCCAACTCCAGTCCTCCAGTACCCCCAACAGCCCAACTCCAGTCCTCCAGTATACCCAACAGCCCAACTCCAGTATCCCCAACAGCCCAACTCCAATCCTCCAGTATCCCCAACAGCCCAACTCCAGTCCTCCAGTATCCCCAACAGCCCAACTCCAGTCCTCCAGTACCCCCAACAGCCCAACTCCAGTTCTTGAGTACCCCCAACTCCAGTCCTCCAGTATCCCCAACAGCCCAACTCCAGTTATTGAGTACCCCCAACAGCCCAACTCCAGTTCTTGAGTACCCCCAACTCCAGTCCTCCAGTATCCACAACAGCCCAACTCCAGTCCTCCAGTATCCCCAACAGCCCAACTCCAGTTCTTGAGTATCCCCAACAGCCCAACTCCAGTTCTTGAGTACCCCCAACAGCCCAACTCCAGTTCTTGAGTACCCCCAACAGCCCAACTCCATTCCTCCAGTATCCCCAACAGCCCAACTCCAGTTCTTGAGTACCCACAACAGCCCAACTCCAGTTCTTGAGTACCCCCAACAGCCCAACTCCAGTCCTCCAGTATGCCCAACAGCCCAACTCCAGTTCTTGAGTATCCCCAACAGCCAAACTCCAGTTCTTGAGTATCCCCAACAGCCCAACTCCAGTCCTCCAGTATCCCCAACAGCCCAACTCCAGTCCTCCAGTATCCCAACAGCCCAACTCCAGTCCTCCAGTATCCCCAACAGCCCAACTCCAGTCCTCCAGTATCACCAACAGCCCAACTCCAGTCCTCCAGTATCCCCAACAGCCCAACTCCAGTCCTCCAGTACCCCCAACAGCCCAACTCCAGTTCTTGAGTACCCCCAACAGCCCAACTCCAGTCCTCCAGTATCCCCAACAGCCCAACTCCAGTTCTTGAGTACCCCCAACAGCCCAACTCCAGTCCTCCAGTATCCACAACAGCCCAACTCCAGTCCTCCAGTATCCCCAACAGCCCAACTCCAGTTCTTGAGTATCCCCAACAGCCCAACTCCAGTTCTTGAGTACCCCCTACAGCCCAACTCCAGTCCTCCAGTATCCCCAACAGCCCAACTCCAGTTCTTGAGTACCCCCAACAGCCCAACTCCATTCCTCCAGTATCCCCAACAGCCCAACTCCAGTTCTTGAGTACCCACAACAGCCCAACTCCAGTTCTTAAGTACCCCCAACAGTCCAACTCCAGTCCTCCAGTATCCCCAACAGCCCAACTCCAGTTCTTGAGTATCCCCAACAGCTCAACTCCAGTTCTTGACTACCCTCAACAGCCCAACTCCAGTCCTCCAGTATCCCCAACAGCCCAACTCCAGTCCTCCAGTATCCCCAACAGCCCAACTCCAGTTCTTGACTATCCCCAACATTCCAACTCCAGTCCTCCAGTATCCCCAACAGCCCAACTCCAGTTCTTGAGTATCCCCAACAACTCAACTCCAGTTCTTGAGTACCCCCAACAGCCCAACTCCAGTCCTCCAGTATCCCCAACAGCCCAACTCCAGTCCTCCAGTGTCCCCAACAGCCCAACTCCTGTCTTCCAGTATCCCCAGCAGCCCAACTCTAGTCCTCCAGTATCCCCAAAGGCCCAACTCCAGTTCTTGAGTACCCCCAACAGCCCAACTCCAGTCCTCCAGTATCCCCAACAGCCCAACTCCAGTTCTTGAGTATCCCCAACAGCCAAACTCCAGTTCTTGAGTATCCACAACAGCCCAACTCCAGTCCTCCAGTATCCCCAACAGCCCAACTCCAGTCCTCCAGTATCCCAACAGCCCAACTCCAGTCCTCCAGTATCCCCAACAGCCCAACTCCAGTCCTCCAGTATCACCAACAGCCCAACTCCAGTCCTCCAGTATCCCCAACAGCCCAACTCCAGTCCTCCAGTACCCCCAACAGCCCAACTCCAGTTCTTGAGTACCCCCAACAGCCCAACTCCAGTCCTCCAGTATCCCCAACAGCCCAACTCCAGTTCTTGAGTACCCCCAACAGCCCAACTCCAGTCCTCCAGTATCCACAACAGCCCAACTCCAGTCCTCCAGTATCCCAACAGCCCAACTCCAGTTCTTGAGTATCCCCAACAGCCCAACTCCAGTTCTTGAGTACCCCGTACAGCCCAACTCCAGTCCTCCAGTATCCCCAACAGCCCAACTCCAGTTCTTGAGTACCCCCAACAGCCCAACTCCATTCCTCCAGTATCCCCAACAGCCCAACTCCAGTTCTTAAGTACCCCCAACAGTCCAACTCCAGTCCTCCAGTATCCCCAACAGCCCAACTACAGTTCTTGAGTATCCCCAACAGCTCAACTCCAGTTCTTGACTACCCTCAACAGCCCAACTCCAGTCCTCCAGTATCCCCAACAGCCCAACTCCAGTCCTCCAGTATCCCCAACAGCCCAACTCCAGTTCTTGACTATCCCCAACAGCCCAACTCCAGTCCTCCAGTATCCCCAACAGCCCAACTCCAGTTCTTGAGTATCCCCAACAACTCAACTCCAGTTCTTGAGTACCCCCAACAGCCCAACTCCAGTCCTCCAGTATCCCCAACAGCCCAACTCCAGTCCTCCAGTGTCCCCAACAGCCCAACTCCTGTCTTCCAGTATCCCCAGCAGCCCAACTCTAGTCCTCCAGTATCCCCAACAGCCCAACTCCAGTTCTTGAGTACCCCCAACAGCCCAACTCCAGTCCTCCAGTATCCCCAACAGCCCAACTCCAGTTCTTGAGTATCCCCAATAACCCAACTCCAGTTCTTGAGTACCCCCAACAGCCCAACTCCAGTTCTTGAGTACCCCCAACAGCCCAACTCCAGTCCTCCAGTATCCCCAACAGCCCAACTCCAGTTCTTGAGTACCCACAACAGCCCAACTCCAGTTCTTGAGTACCCCCAACAGTCCAACTCCAGTCCTCCAGTATCCCCAACAGCCCAACTCCAGTTCTTGAGTACCCCCAACAGCCCAACTCCATTCCTCCAGTATCCCCAACAGCCCAACTCCAGTTCTTGAGTACCCAAAACAGCCCAACTCCAGTTCTTGAGTACCCCCAACAGTCCAACTCCAGTCCTCCAGTACCCCCAACAGCCCAACTCCAGTCCTCCAGTATTCTCAGCAGCCCAATTCCAGTCCTCCAGTATCCCCAACAGCCCAACTCCAGTTCTTGACTACCCTCAACAGCCCAACTCCAGTCCTCCAGTATCCCCAACAGCCCAACTCCAGTCCTCCAGTATCCCCAACAGCCCAAATCCAGTTCTTGACTACCCCCAACAGCCCAACTCCAGTCCTCCAGTATCCCCAACAGCCCAACTCCAGTTCTTGAGTATCCCCAACAGCTCAACTCCAGTTCTTGAGTACCCCCAACAGCCCAACTCCAGTCCTCCAGTATCCCCAACAGCCCAACTCCAGTCCTCCAGTGTCCCCAACAGCCCAACTCCTGTCTTCCAGTATCCCCAGCAGCCCAACTCCAGTCCTCCAGTATCCCCAACAGCCCAACTCCAGTTCTTGACTACCCCCAACAGCCCAACTCCAGTCCTCCAGTATCCCCAGCAGCCCAACTCCAGTCCTCCAGTATCCCCAACAGACCAACTCCAGTTCTTGACTACCCTCAACAGCCCAACTCCAGTCCTCCAGTATCCCCAACAGCCCAACTCCAGTCCTCCAGTATCCCCAACAGCCCAACTCCAGTTCTTGACTACCCCCAACAGCCCAACTCCAGTCCTCCAGTATCCCCAACAGCCCAACTCCAGTTCTTGAGTATCCCCAACAGCTCAACTCCAGTTCTTGAGTACCCCCAACAGCCCAACTCCAGTCCTCCAGTATCCCCAACAGCCCAACTCCAGTCCTCCAGTATCCCCAACAGCCCAACTCCAGTCCTCCAGTGTCCCCAACAGCCCAACTCCTGTCCTCCAGTATCCCCAACAGCCCAACTCCAGTCCTCCAGTACCCCCAACAGCCCAACTCCAGTCCTCCAGTATACCCAACAGCCCAACTCCAGTATCCCCAACAGCCCAACTCCAGTCCTCCAGTATCCCCAACAGCCCAACTCCAGTCCTCCAGTATCCCCAACAGCCCAACTCCAGTCCTCCAGTACCCCCAACAGCCCAACTCCAGTTCTTGAGTACCCCCAACAGCCCAACTCCAGCCCTCCAGTATCCCCAACAGCCCAACTCCAGTTCTTGAGTACCCCCAACAGCCCAACTCCAGTTCTTGAGTACCCCCAACAGCCCAACTCCAGTCCTCCAGTATCCACAACAGCGCAACTCCAGTCCTCCAGTATCCCCAACAGCCCAACTCCAGCCCTCCAGTATCCCCAACAGCCCAACTCCAGTTCTTGAGTACCCCCAACAGCCCAACTCCAGTCCTCCAGTATCCCCAACAGCCCAACTCCAGTCCTTCAGTATCCCCAACAGCCCAACTCCAGTCCTCCAGTGTCCCCAACAGCCCAACTCCTGTCCTCCAGTATCCCCAACAGCCCAACTCCAGTCCTCCAGTACCCCCAACAGCCCAACTCCAGTCCTCCAGTATACCCAACAGCCCAACTCCAGTATCCCCAACAGCCCAACTCCAATCCTCCAGTATCCCCATCAGCCCAACTCCAGTCCTCCAGTATCCCCAACAGCCCAACTCCAGTCCTCCAGTACCCCCAACAGCCCAACTCCAGTTCTTGAGTACCCCCAACTCCAGTCCTCCAGTATCCCCAACAGCCCAACTCCAGTTATTGAGTACCCCCAACAGCCCAACTCCAGTTCTTGAGTACCCCCAACTCCAGTCCTCCAGTATCCACAACAGCCCAACTCCAGTCCTCCAGTATCCCCAACAGCCCAACTCCAGTTCTTGAGTATCCCCAACAGCCCAACTCCAGTTCTTGAGTACCCCCAACAGCCCAACTCCAGTTCTTGAGTACCCCCAACAGCCCAACTCCATTCCTCCAGTATCCCCAACAGCCCAACTCCAGTTCTTGAGTACCCACAACAGCCCAACTCCAGTTCTTGAGTACCCCCAACAGCCCAACTCCAGTCCTCCAGTATCCCCAACAGCCCAACTCCAGTTCTCCAGTATCCCCAACAGCCCAACTCCAGTCCTCCAGTATCCCCAACAGCCCAACTCCAGTCCTCCAGTATCCCCAACAGCCCAACTCCAGTCCTCCAGTATCACCAACAGCCCAACTCCAGTCCTCCAGTATCCCCAACAGCCCAACTCCAGTCCTCCAGTACCCCCAACAGCCCAACTCCAGTTCTTGAGTACCCCCAACAGCCCAACCCTAGTCCTCCAGTATCCCCAACAGCCCAACTCCAGTTCTTGAGTACCCCCAACAGCCCAACTCCAGTCCTCCAGTATCCACAACAGCCCAACTCCAGTCCTCCAGTATCCCCAACAGCCCAACTCCAGTTCTTGACTACCCCCAACAGCCCAACTCCAGTCCTCCAGTATCCCCAACAGCCCAACTCCAGTTCTTGAGTATCCCCAACAGCTCAACTCCAGTTCTTGAGTACCCCCAACAGTCCAACTCCAGTCCTCCAGTATCCCCAACAGCCCAACTCCAGTCCTCCAGTGTCCCCAACAGCCCAACTCCTGTCTTCCAGTATCCCCAGCAGCCCAACTCCAGTCCTCCAGTATCCCCAACAGCCCAACTCCAGTTCTTGACTACCCCCAACAGCCCAACTCCAGTCCTCCAGTATCCTCAGCAGCCCAACTCCAGTCCTCCAGTATCCCCAATAGACCAACTCCAGTTCTTGACTACTCTCAACAGCCCAACTCCAGTCCTCCAGTATCCCCAACAGCCCAACTCCAGTCCTCCAGTATCCCGAATAGCCCAACTCCAGTTCTTGACTACCCCCAACAGCCCAACTCCAGTCCTCCAGTATCCCCAACAGCCCAACTCCAGTTCTTGAGTATCCCCAACAGCTCAACTCCAGTTCTTGAGTACCCCCAACAGCCCAACTCCAGTCCTCCAGTATCCCCAACAGCCCAACTCCAGTCCTTCAGTATCCCCAACAGCCCAACTCCAGTCCTCCAGTGTCCCCAACAGCCCAACTCCTGTCCTCCAGTATCCCCAACAGCCCAATTCCAGTCCTCCAGTACCCCTAACAGCCCAACTCCAGTCCTCCAGTATACCCAACAGCCCAACTCCAGTATCCCCAACAGCCCAACTCCAGTCCTCCAGTATCCCCAACAGCCCAACTCCAGTCCTCCAGTATCCCGAATAGCCCAACTCCAGTTCTTGACTACCCTCAACAGCCCAACTCCAGTCCTCCAGTATCCCCAACAGCCCAACTCCAGTCCTCCAGTATCCCGAATAGCCCAACTCCAGTTCTTGACTACCCCCAACAGCCCAACTCCAGTCCTCCAGTATCCCCAACAGCCCAACTCCAGTTCTTGAGTATCCCCAACAGCTCAACTCCAGTTCTTGAGTACCCCCAACAGCCCAACTCCAGTCCTCCAGTATCCCCAACAGCCCAACTCCAGTCCTTCAGTATCCCCAACAGCCCAACTCCAGTCCTCCAGTGTCCCCAACAGCCCAACTCCTGTCCTCCAGTATCCCCAACAGCCCAACTCCAGTCCTCCAGTACCCCTAACAGCCCAACTCCAGTCCTCCAGTATACCCAACAGCCCAACTCCAGTATCCCCAACAGCCCAACTCCAGTCCTCCAGTATCCCCAACAGCCCAACTCCAGTCCTCCAGTATCCCCAACAGCCCAACTCCAGTCCTCCAGTACCCCCAACAGCCCAACTCCAGTTCTTGAGTACCCCCAACAGCCCAACTCCAGTCCTCCAGTATCCCCAACAGCCCAACTCCAGTTCTTGAGTACCCCCAACAGCCCAACTCCAGTTCTTGAGTACCCCCAACAGCCCAACTCCAGTCCTCCAGTATCCACAACAGCCCAACTCCAGTCCTCCAGTATCCCCAACAGCCCAACTCCAGTTCTTGAGTATCCCCAACAGCCCAACTCCTGTTCTTGAGTACCCCCAACAGCCCAATTCCAGTCCTCCAGTATCCCCAACAGCCCAACTCCAGTTCTTGACTACCCTCAACAGCCCAACTCCAGTCCTCCAGTATCCCCAACAGCCCAACTCCAGTCCTTAAGTATCCCCAACAGCCCAACTCCAGTTCTTGACTACCCCCAACAGCCCAACTCCAGTTCTTGAGTATCCCCAACAGCTCAACTCCAGTTCTTGAGTACCCCCAACAGCCCAACTCCAGTCCTCCAGTATCCCCAACAGCCCAACTCCAGTCCTCCAGTATACCCAACAGCCCAACTCCAGTATCCCCAACAGCCCAACTCCAGTTCTTGAGTACCCCCAACAGCCCAACTCCAGTTCTTGAGTACCCCCAACAGCCCAACTCCATTCCTCCAGTATCCCCAACAGCCCAACTCCAGTTCTTGAGTACCCACAACAGCCCAACTCCAGTTCTTGAGTACCCCCAACAGCCCAACTCCAGTCCTCCAGTATCCCCAACAGCCCAACTCCAGTTCTTGAGTATCCCCAACAGCCAAACTCCAGTCCTCCAGTATCCCCAACAGCCCAACTCCAGTCCTCCAGTATCCCCAACAGCCCAACTCCAGTCCTCCAGTATCCCCAACAGCCCAACTCCAGTCCTCCAGTATCCCCAACAGCCCAACTCCAGTCCTCCAGTATCACCAACAGCCCAACTCCAGTCCTCCAGTATCCCCAACAGCCCAACTCCAGTCCTCCAGTACCCCCAACAGCCCAACTCCAGTTCTTGAGTACCCCCAACAGCCCAACTCCAGTCCTCCAGTATCCCCAACAGCCCAACTCCAGTTCTTGAGTACCCCCAACAGCCCAACTCCAGTCCTCCAGTATCCACAACAGCCCAACTCCAGTCCTCCAGTATCCCCAACAGCCCAACTCCAGTTCTTGACTACCCCCAACAGCCCAACTCCAGTCCTCCAGTATCCCCAACAGCCCAACTCCAGTTCTTGAGTATCCCCAACAGCTCAACTCCAGTTCTTGAGTACCCCCAACAGCCCAACTCCAGTCCTCCAGTATCCCCAACAGCCCAACTCCAGTCCTCCAGTGTCCCCAACAGCCCAACTCCTGTCTTCCAGTATCCCCAGCAGCCCAACTCCAGTTCTTGAGTATCCCCAACAGCTCAACTCCAGTTCTTGACTACCCCCAACAGCCCAACTCCAGTCCTCCAGTATCCCCAGCAGCCCAACTCCAGTCCTCCAGTATCCCCAACAGACCAACTCCAGTTCTTGACTACCCCTAACAGCCCAACTCCAGTCCTCCAGTATACCCAACAGCCCAACTCCAGTATCCCCAACAGCCCAACTCCAGTCCTCCAGTATCCCCAACAGCCCAACTCCAGTCCTCCAGTATCCCCAACAGCCCAACTCCAGTCCTCCAGTACCCCCAACAGCCCAACTCCTGTTCTTGAGTACCCCCAACAGCCCAACTCCAGTCCTCCAGTATCCCCAACAGCCCAACTCCAGTTCTTGAGTACCCCCAACAGCCCAACTCCAGTTCTTGAGTACCCCCAACAGCCCAACTCCAGTCCTCCAGTATCCACAACAGCCCAACTCCAGTCCTCCAGTATCCCCAACAGCCCAACTCCAGTTCTTGAGTATCCCCAACAGCCCAACTCCTGTTCTTGAGTACCCCCAACAGCCCAATTCCAGTCCTCCAGTATCCCCAACAGCCCAACTCCAGTTCTTGACTACCCTCAACAGCCCAACTCCAGTCCTCCAGTATCCCCAACAGCCCAACTCCAGTCCTTAAGTATCCCCAACAGCCCAACTCCAGTTCTTGACTACCCCCAACAGCCCAACTCCAGTTCTTGAGTATCCCCAACAGCTCAACTCCAGTTCTTGAGTACCCCCAACAGCCCAACTCCAGTCCTCCAGTATCCCCAACAGCCCAACTCCAGTCCTCCAGTATACCCAACAGCCCAACTCCAGTATCCCCAACAGCCCAACTCCAGTTCTTGAGTACCCCCAACAGCCCAACTCCAGTTCTTGAGTACCCCCAACAGCCCAACTCCATTCCTCCAGTATCCCCAACAGCCCAACTCCAGTTCTTGAGTACCCACAACAGCCCAACTCCAGTTCTTGAGTACCCCCAACAGCCCAACTCCAGTCCTCCAGTATCCCCAACAGCCCAACTCCAGTTCTTGAGTATCCCCAACAGCCAAACTCCAGTCCTCCAGTATCCCCAACAGCCCAACTCCAGTCCTCCAGTATCCCCAACAGCCCAACTCCAGTCCTCCAGTATCCCCAACAGCCCAACTCCAGTCCTCCAGTATCCCCAACAGCCCAACTCCAGTCCTCCAGTATCACCAACAGCCCAACTCCAGTCCTCCAGTATCCCCAACAGCCCAACTCCAGTCCTCCAGTACCCCCAACAGCCCAACTCCAGTTCTTGAGTACCCCCAACAGCCCAACTCCAGTCCTCCAGTATCCCCAACAGCCCAACTCCAGTTCTTGAGTACCCCCAACAGCCCAACTCCAGTCCTCCAGTATCCACAACAGCCCAACTCCAGTCCTCCAGTATCCCCAACAGCCCAACTCCAGTTCTTGACTACCCCCAACAGCCCAACTCCAGTCCTCCAGTATCCCCAACAGCCCAACTCCAGTTCTTGAGTATCCCCAACAGCTCAACTCCAGTTCTTGAGTACCCCCAACAGCCCAACTCCAGTCCTCCAGTATCCCCAACAGCCCAACTCCAGTCCTCCAGTGTCCCCAACAGCCCAACTCCTGTCTTCCAGTATCCCCAGCAGCCCAACTCCAGTTCTTGAGTATCCCCAACAGCTCAACTCCAGTTCTTGACTACCCCCAACAGCCCAACTCCAGTCCTCCAGTATCCCCAGCAGCCCAACTTCAGTCCTCCAGTATCCCCAACAGACCAACTCCAGTTCTTGACTACCCTCAACAGCCCAACTCCAGTCCTCCAGTATCCCCAACAGCCCAACTCCAGTCCTCCAGTATCCCGAATAGCCCAACTCCAGTTCTTGACTACCCCCAACAGCCCAACTCCAGTCCTCCAGTATCCCCAACAGCCCAACTCCAGTTCTTGAGTATCCCCAACAGCTCAACTCCAGTTCTTGAGTACCCCCAACAGCCCAACTCCAGTCCTCCAGTATCCCCAACAGCCCAACTCCAGTCCTTCAGTATCCCCAACAGCCCAACTCCAGTCCTCCAGTGTCCCCAACAGCCCAACTCCTGTCCTCCAGTATCCCCAACAGCCCAACTCCAGTCCTCCAGTACCCCCAACAGCCCAACTCCAGTCCTCCAGTATACCCAACAGCCCAACTCCAGTATCCCCAACAGCCCAACTCCAGTCCTCCAGTATCCCCAACAGCCCAACTCCAGTCCTACAGTATCCCCAACAGCCCAACTCCAGTCCTCCAGTATACCCAACAGCCCAACTCCAGTATCCCCAACAGCCCAACTCCAGTCCTCCAGTATCCCCAACAGCCCAACTCCAGTCCTCCAGTATCCCCAACAGCCCAACTCCAGTCCTCCAGTACCCCCAACAGCCCAACTCCAGTTCTTGAGTACCCCCAACAGCCCAACTCCAGTCCTCCAGTATCCCCAACAGCCCAACTCCAGTTCTTGAGTACCCCCAACAGCCCAACTCCAGTTCTTGAGTACCCCCAACAGCCCAACTCCAGTCCTCCAGTATCCACAACAGCCCAACTCCAGTCCTCCAGTATCCCCAACAGCCCAACTCCAGTTCTTGAGTATCCCCAACAGCCCAACTCCTGTTCTTGAGTACCCCCAACAGCCCAATTCCAGTCCTCCAGTATCCCCAACAGCCCAACTCCAGTTCTTGACTACCCTCAACAGCCCAACTCCAGTCCTCCAGTATCCCCAACAGCCCAACTCCAGTCCTTAAGTATCCCCAACAGCCCAACTCCAGTTCTTGACTACCCCCAACAGCCCAACTCCAGTTCTTGAGTATCCCCAACAGCTCAACTCCAGTTCTTGAGTACCCCCAACAGCCCAACTCCAGTCCTCCAGTATCCCCAACAGCCCAACTCCAGTCCTCCAGTATACCCAACAGCCCAACTCCAGTATCCCCAACAGCCCAACTCCAGTTCTTGAGTACCCCCAACAGCCCAACTCCAGTTCTTGAGTACCCCCAACAGCCCAACTCCATTCCTCCAGTATCCCCAACAGCCCAACTCCAGTTCTTGAGTACCCACAACAGCCCAACTCCAGTTCTTGAGTACCCCCAACAGCCCAACTCCAGTCCTCCAGTATCCCCAACAGCCCAACTCCAGTTCTTGAGTATCCCCAACAGCCAAACTCCAGTCCTCCAGTATCCCCAACAGCCCAACTCCAGTCCTCCAGTATCCCCAACAGCCCAACTCCAGTCCTCCAGTATCCCCAACAGCCCAACTCCAGTCCTCCAGTATCCCCAACAGCCCAACTCCAGTCCTCCAGTATCACCAACAGCCCAACTCCAGTCCTCCAGTATCCCCAACAGCCCAACTCCAGTCCTCCAGTACCCCCAACAGCCCAACTCCAGTTCTTGAGTACCCCCAACAGCCCAACTCCAGTCCTCCAGTATCCCCAACAGCCCAACTCCAGTTCTTGAGTACCCCCAACAGCCCAACTCCAGTCCTCCAGTATCCACAACAGCCCAACTCCAGTCCTCCAGTATCCCCAACAGCCCAACTCCAGTTCTTGACTACCCCCAACAGCCCAACTCCAGTCCTCCAGTATCCCCAACAGCCCAACTCCAGTTCTTGAGTATCCCCAACAGCTCAACTCCAGTTCTTGAGTACCCCCAACAGCCCAACTCCAGTCCTCCAGTATCCCCAACAGCCCAACTCCAGTCCTCCAGTGTCCCCAACAGCCCAACTCCTGTCTTCCAGTATCCCCAGCAGCCCAACTCCAGTTCTTGAGTATCCCCAACAACTCAACTCCAGTTCTTGACTACCCCCAACAGCCCAACTCCAGTCCTCCAGTATCCCCAGCAGCCCAACTCCAGTCCTCCAGTATCCCCAACAGACCAACTCCAGTTCTTGACTACCCTCAACAGCCCAACTCCAGTCCTCCAGTATCCCCAACAGCCCAACTCCAGTCCTCCAGTATCCCGAATAGCCCAACTCCAGTTCTTGACTACCCCCAACAGCCCAACTCCAGTCCTCCAGTATCCCCAACAGCCCAACTCCAGTTCTTGAGTATCCCCAACAGCTCAACTCCAGTTCTTGAGTACCCCCAACAGCCCAACTCCAGTCCTCCAGTATCCCCAACAGCCCAACTCCAGTCCTTCAGTATCCCCAACAGCCCAACTCCAGTCCTCCAGTGTCCCCAACAGCCCAACTCCTGTCCTCCAGTATCCCCAACAGCCCAACTCCAGTCCTCCAGTACCCCCAACAGCCCAACTCCAGTCCTCCAGTATACCCAACAGCCCAACTCCAGTATCCCCAACAGCCCAACTCCAGTCCTCCAGTATCCCCAACAGCCCAACTCCAGTCCTCCAGTATCCCCAACAGCCCAACTCCTGTCCTCCAGTACCCCCAACAGCCCAACTCCAGTTCTTGAGTACCCCCAACAACCCAACTCCAGTCCTCCAGTATCCCCAACAGCCCAACTCCAGTTCTTGAGTACCCCCAACAGCCCAACTCCAGTTCTTGAGTACCCCCAACAGCCCAACTCCAGTCCTCCAGTATCCACAACAGCACAACTCCAGTCCTCCAGTATCCCCAACAGCCCAACTCCAGTTCTTGAGTACCCCCAACAGCCCAATTCCAGTCCTCCAGTATCCCCAACAGCCCAACTCCAGTTCTTGACTACCCTCAACAGCCCAACTCCAGTCCTCCAGTATCCCCAACAGCCCAACTCCAGTCCTTAAGTATCCCCAACAGCCCAACTCCAGTTCTTAACTACCCCCAACAGCCCAACTCCAGTCCTCCAGTATCCCCAACAGCCCAACTCCAGTTCTTGAGTATCCCCAACAGCTCAACTCCAGTTCTTGAGTACCCCCAACAGCCCAACTCCAGTCCTCCAGTATCCCCAACAGCCCAACTCCAGTCCTCCAGTGTCCCCAACAGCCCAACTCCAGTCCTCCAGTATCCCCAGCAGCCCAACTCCAGTCCTCCAGTATCCCCAACAGCCCAACTCCAGTTCTTGACTACCCCCAACAGCCCAACTCCAGTCCTTCAGTATCCCCAACAGCCCAACTCCAGTCCTCCAGTGTCCCCAACAGCCCAACTCCTGTCCTCCAGTATCCCCAACAGCCCAACTCCAGTCCTCCAGTACCCCCAACAGCCCAACTCCAGTCCTCCAGTATACCCAACAGCCCAACTCCAGTATCCCCAACAGCCCAACTCCAGTCCTCCAGTATCCCCAACAGCCCAACTCCAGTCCTCCAGTATCCCCAACAGCCCAACTCCAGTCCTCCAGTACCCCCAACAGCCCAACTCCAGTTCTTGAGTACCCCCAACAGCCCAACTCCAGTCCTCCAGTATCCCCAACAGCCCAACTCCAGTTCTTGAGTACCCCCAACAGCCCAACTCCAGTTCTTGAGTACCCCCAACAGCCCAACTCCAGTCCTCCAGTATCCACAACAGCCCAACTCCAGTCCTCCAGTATCCCCAACAGCCCAACTCCAGTTCTTGAGTATCCCCAACAGCCCAACTCCTGTTCTTGAGTACCCCCAACAGCCCAATTCCAGTCCTCCAGTATCCCCAACAGCCC
This sequence comes from Oncorhynchus mykiss, assembly GCF_057628025.1. Lineage (NCBI taxonomy): Eukaryota > Metazoa > Chordata > Actinopteri > Salmoniformes > Salmonidae > Oncorhynchus > Oncorhynchus mykiss. The sequence goes on along the minus strand of NC_143031.1, from coordinate 311,261 downwards.
AACTCCAGTTCTTGACTACCCTCAACAGCCCAACTCCAGTCCTCCAGTATCCCCAACAGCCCAACTCCAGTCCTTAAGTATCCCCAACAGCCCAACTCCAGTTCTTGACTACCCCCAACAGCCCAACTCCAGTCCTCCAGTATCCCCAACAGCCCAACTCCAGTTCTTGAGTATCCCCAACAGCTCAACTCCAGTTCTTGAGTACCCCCAACAGCCCAACTCCAGTCCTCCAGTATCCCCAACAGCCCAACTCCAGTCCTCCAGTGTCCCCAACAGCCCAACTCCAGTCCTCCAGTATCCCCAGCAGCCCAACTCCAGTCCTCCAGTATCCCCAACAGCCCAACTCCAGTTCTTGACTACCCCCAACAGCCCAACTCCAGTCCTCCAGTATCCCCAGCAGCCCAACTCCAGTCCTCCAGTATCCCCAACAGACCAACTCCAGTTCTTGACTACCCTCAACAGCCCAACTCCAGTCCTCCAGTATCCCCAACAGCCCAACTCCAGTCCTCCAGTATCCCCAACAGCCCAACTCCAGTCCTCCAGTGTCCCCAACAGCCCAACTCCTGTCTTCCAGTATCCCCAGCAGCCCAACTCCATTCCTCCAGTATCCCCAACAGCCCAACTCCAGTTCTTGACTACCCCCAACAGCCCAACTCCAGTCCTCCAGTATCCCCAGCAGCCCAACTCCAGTCCTCCAGTATCCCCAACAGACCAACTCCAGTTCTTGACTACCCTCAACAGCCCAACTCCAGTCCTCCAGTATCCCCAACAGCCCAACTCCAGTCCTCCAGTATCCCGAATAGCCCAACTCCAGTTCTTGACTACCCCCAACAGCCCAACTCCAGTCCTCCAGTATCCCCAACAGCCCAACTCCAGTTCTTGAGTATCCCCAACAGCTCAACTCCAGTTCTTGAGTACCCCCAACAGCCCAACTCCAGTCCTCCAGTATCCCCAACAGCCCAACTCCAGTCCTTCAGTATCCCCAACAGCCCAACTCCAGTCCTCCAGTGTCCCCAACAGCCCAACTCCTGTCCTCCAGTATCCCCAACAGCCCAACTCCAGTCCTCCAGTACCCCCAACAGCCCAACTCCAGTCCTCCAGTATACCCAACAGCCCAACTCCAGTATCCCCAACAGCCCAACTCCAATCCTCCAGTATCCCCAACAGCCCAACTCCAGTCCTCCAGTATCCCCAACAGCCCAACTCCAGTCCTCCAGTACCCCCAACAGCCCAACTCCAGTTCTTGAGTACCCCCAACTCCAGTCCTCCAGTATCCCCAACAGCCCAACTCCAGTTATTGAGTACCCCCAACAGCCCAACTCCAGTTCTTGAGTACCCCCAACTCCAGTCCTCCAGTATCCACAACAGCCCAACTCCAGTCCTCCAGTATCCCCAACAGCCCAACTCCAGTTCTTGAGTATCCCCAACAGCCCAACTCCAGTTCTTGAGTACCCCCAACAGCCCAACTCCAGTTCTTGAGTACCCCCAACAGCCCAACTCCATTCCTCCAGTATCCCCAACAGCCCAACTCCAGTTCTTGAGTACCCACAACAGCCCAACTCCAGTTCTTGAGTACCCCCAACAGCCCAACTCCAGTCCTCCAGTATCCCCAACAGCCCAACTCCAGTTCTTGAGTATCCCCAACAGCCAAACTCCAGTTCTTGAGTATCCCCAACAGCCCAACTCCAGTCCTCCAGTATCCCCAACAGCCCAACTCCAGTCCTCCAGTATCCCAACAGCCCAACTCCAGTCCTCCAGTATCCCCAACAGCCCAACTCCAGTCCTCCAGTATCACCAACAGCCCAACTCCAGTCCTCCAGTATCCCCAACAGCCCAACTCCAGTCCTCCAGTACCCCCAACAGCCCAACTCCAGTTCTTGAGTACCCACAACAGCCCAACTCCAGTCCTCCAGTATCCCCAACAGCCCAACTCCAGTTCTTGAGTACCCCCAACAGCCCAACTCCAGTCCTCCAGTATCCACAACAGCCCAACTCCAGTCCTCCAGTATCCCCAACAGCCCAACTCCAGTTCTTGAGTATCCCCAACAGCCCAACTCCAGTTCTTGAGTACCCCCTACAGCCCAACTCCAGTCCTTCAGTATCCCCAACAGCCCAACTCCAGTTCTTGAGTACCCCCAACAGCCCAACTCCATTCCTCCAGTATCCCCAACAGCCCAACTCCAGTTCTTGAGTACCCACAACAGCCCAACTCCAGTTCTTAAGTACCCCCAACAGTCCAACTCCAGTCCTCCAGTATCCCCAACAGCCCAACTCCAGTTCTTGAGTATCCCCAACAGCTCAACTCCAGTTCTTGACTACCCTCAACAGCCCAACTCCAGTCCTCCAGTATCCCCAACAGCCCAACTCCAGTCCTCCAGTATCCCCAACAGCCCAACTCCAGTTCTTGACTACCCTCAACAGCCCAACTCCAGTCCTCCAGTATCCCCAACAGCCCAACTCCAGTCCTCCAGTATCCCCAACAGCCCAACTCCAGTCCTCCAGTATCCCCAACAGCCCAACTCCAGTCCTCCAGTATCACCAACAGCCCAACTCCAGTCCTCCAGTATCCCCAACAGCCCAACTCCAGTCCTCCAGTACCCCCAACAGCCCAACTCCAGTTCTTGAGTACCCCCAACTCCAGTCCTCCAGTATCCCCAACAGCCCAACTCCAGTTATTGAGTACCCCCAACAGCCCAACTCCAGTTCTTGAGTACCCCCAACTCCAGTCCTCCAGTATCCACAACAGCCCAACTCCAGTCCTCCAGTATCCCCAACAGCCCAACTCCAGTTCTTGAGTATCCCCAACAGCCCAACTCCAGTTCTTGAGTACCCCCAACAGCCCAACTCCAGTTCTTGAGTACCCCCAACAGCCCAACTCCATTCCTCCAGTATCCCCAACAGCCCAACTCCAGTTCTTGAGTACCCACAACAGCCCAACTCCAGTTCTTGAGTACCCCCAACAGCCCAACTCCAGTCCTCCAGTATCCCCAACAGCCCAACTCCAGTTCTTGAGTACCCCCTACAGCCCAACTCCAGTCCTTCAGTATCCCCAACAGCCCAACTCCAGTTCTTGAGTACCCCCAACAGCCCAACTCCATTCCTCCAGTATCCCCAACAGCCCAACTCCAGTTCTTGAGTACCCACAACAGCCCAACTCCAGTTCTTAAGTACCCCCAACAGTCCAACTCCAGTCCTCCAGTATCCCCAACAGCCCAACTCCAGTTCTTGAGTATCCCCAACAGCTCAACTCCAGTTCTTGACTACCCTCAACAGCCCAACTCCAGTCCTCCAGTATCCCCAACAGCCCAACTCCAGTCCTCCAGTATCCCCAACAGCCCAACTCCAGTTCTTGACTACCCTCAACAGCCCAACTCCAGTCCTCCAGTATCCCCAACAGCCCAACTCCAGTCCTCCAGTATCCCCAACAGCCCAACTCCAGTCCTCCAGTATCCCCAACAGCCCAACTCCAGTCCTCCAGTATCCCCAACAGCCCAACTCCAGTCCTCCAGTACCCCCAACAGCCCAACTCCAGTTCTTGAGTACCCCCAACTCCAGTCCTCCAGTATCCCCAACAGCCCAACTCCAGTTATTGAGTACCCCCAACAGCCCAACTCCAGTTCTTGAGTACCCCCAACTCCAGTCCTCCAGTATCCACAACAGCCCAACTCCAGTCCTCCAGTATCCCCAACAGCCCAACTCCAGTTCTTGAGTATCCCCAACAGCCCAACTCCAGTTCTTGAGTACCCCCAACAGCCCAACTCCAGTTCTTGAGTACCCCCAACAGCCCAACTCCATTCCTCCAGTATCCCCAACAGCCCAACTCCAGTTCTTGAGTACCCACAACAGCCCAACTCCAGTTCTTGAGTACCCCCAACAGCCCAACTCCAGTCCTCCAGTATCCCCAACAGCCCAACTCCAGTCCTTGAGTATCCCCAACAGCCAAACTCCAGTTCTTGAGTATCCCCAACAGCCCAACTCCAGTCCTCCAGTATCCCCAACAGCCCAACTCCAGTCCTCCAGTATCCCCAACAGCCCAACTCCAGTCCTCCAGTATCCCCAACAGCCCAACTCCAGTCCTCCAGTATCACCAACAGCCCAACTCCAGTCCTCCAGTATCCCCAACAGCCCAACTCCAGTCCTCCAGTACCCCCAACAGCCCAACTCCAGTTCTTGAGTACCCCCAACAGCCCAACTCCAGTCCTCCAGTACCCCCAACAGCCCAACTCCAGTTCTTGAGTACCCCCAACAGCCCAACTCCAGTCCTCCAGTATCCCCAACAGCCCAACTCCAGTTCTTGAGTACCCCCAACAGCCCAACTCCAGTCCTCCAGTATCCACAACAGCCCAACTCCAGTCCTCCAGTATCCCCAACAGCCCAACTCCAGTTCTTGACTACCCCCAACAGCCCAACTCCAGTCCTCCAGTATCCCCAACAGCCCAACTCCAGTTCTTGAGTATCCCCAACAGCTCAACTCCAGTTCTTGAGTACCCCCAACAGCCCAACTCCAGTCCTCCAGTATCCCCAACAGCCCAACTCCAGTCCTCCAGTGTCCCCAACAGCCCAACTCCTGTCTTCCAGTATCCCCAGCAGCCCAACTCCAGTCCTCCAGTATCCCCAACAGCCCAACTCCAGTTCTTGACTACCCCCAACAGCCCAACTCCAGTCCTCCAGTATCCCCAGCAGCCCAACTCCAGTCCTCCAGTATCCCCAATAGACCAACTCCAGTTCTTGACTACCCTCAACAGCCCAACTCCAGTCCTCCAGTATCCCCAACAGCCCAACTCCAGTCCTCCAGTATCCCGAATAGCCCAACTCCAGTTCTTGACTACCCCCAACAGCCCAACTCCAGTCCTCCAGTATCCCCAACAGCCCAACTCCAGTTCTTGAGTATCCCCAACAGCTCAACTCCAGTTCTTGAGTACCCCCAACAGCCCAACTCCAGTCCTCCAGTATCCCCAACAGCCCAACTCCAGTCCTTCAGTATCCCCAACAGCCCAACTCCAGTCCTCCAGTGTCCCCAACAGCCCAACTCCTGTCCTCCAGTATCCCCAACAGCCCAACTCCAGTCCTCCAGTACCCCTAACAGCCCAACTCCAGTCCTCCAGTATACCCAACAGCCCAACTCCAGTATCCCCAACAGCCCAACTCCAGTCCTCCAGTATCCCCAACAGCCCAACTCCAGTCCTCCAGTATCCCCAACAGCCCAACTCCAGTCCTCCAGTACCCCCAACAGCCCAACTCCAGTTCTTGAGTACCCCCAACAACCCAACTCCAGTCCTCCAGTATCCCCAACAGCCCAACTCCAGTCCTTGAGTATCCCCAACAGCCAAACTCCAGTTCTTGAGTATCCCCAACAGCCCAACTCCAGTCCTCCAGTATCCCCAACAGCCCAACTCCAGTCCTCCAGTATCCCCAACAGCCCAACTCCAGTCCTCCAGTATCCCCAACAGCCCAACTCCAGTCCTCCAGTATCACCAACAGCCCAACTCCAGTCCTCCAGTATCCCCAACAGCCCAACTCCAGTCCTCCAGTACCCCCAACAGCCCAACTCCAGTTCTTGAGTACCCCCAACAGCCCAACTCCAGTCCTCCAGTATCCCCAACAGCCCAACTCCAGTTCTTGAGTACCCCCAACAGCCCAACTCCAGTCCTCCAGTATCCACAACAGCCCAACTCCAGTCCTCCAGTATCCCCAACAGCCCAACTCCAGTTCTTGACTACCCCCAACAGCCCAACTCCAGTCCTCCAGTATCCCCAACAGCCCAACTCCAGTTCTTGAGTATCCCCAACAGCTCAACTCCAGTTCTTGAGTACCCCCAACAGCCCAACTCCAGTCCTCCAGTATCCCCAACAGCCCAACTCCAGTCCTCCAGTGTCCCCAACAGCCCAACTCCTGTCTTCCAGTATCCCCAGCAGCCCAACTCCAGTCCTCCAGTATCCCCAACAGCCCAACTCCAGTTCTTGACTACCCCCAACAGCCCAACTCCAGTCCTCCAGTATCCCCAGCAGCCCAACTCCAGTCCTCCAGTATCCCCAATAGACCAACTCCAGTTCTTGACTACCCTCAACAGCCCAACTCCAGTCCTCCAGTATCCCCAACAGCCCAACTCCAGTCCTCCAGTATCCCAAATAGCCCAACTCCAGTTCTTGACTACCCCCAACAGCCCAACTCCAGTCCTCCAGTATCCCCAACAGCCCAACTCCAGTTCTTGAGTATCCCCAACAGCTCAACTCCAGTTCTTGAGTACCCCCAACAGCCCAACTCCAGTCCTCCAGTATCCCCAACAGCCCAACTCCAGTCCTTCAGTATCCCCAACAGCCCAACTCCAGTCCTCCAGTGTCCCCAACAGCCCAACTCCTGTCCTCCAGTATCCCCAACAGCCCAACTCCAGTCCTCCAGTACCCCTAACAGCCCAACTCCAGTCCTCCAGTATACCCAACAGCCCAACTCCAGTATCCCCAACAGCCCAACTCCAGTCCTCCAGTATCCCCAACAGCCCAACTCCAGTCCTCCAGTATCCCCAACAGCCCAACTCCAGTCCTCCAGTACCCCCAACAGCCCAACTCCAGTTCTTGAGTACCCCCAACAGCCCAACTCCAGTCCTCCAGTATCCCCAACAGCCCAACTCCAGTTCTTGAGTACCCCCAACAGCCCAACTCCAGTTCTTGAGTACCCCCAACAGCCCAACTCCAGTCCTCCAGTATCCACAACAGCCCAACTCCAGTCCTCCAGTATCCCCAACAGCCCAACTCCAGTTCTTGAGTATCCCCAACAGCCCAACTCCTGTTCTTGAGTACCCCCAACAGCCCAATTCCAGTCCTCCAGTATCCCCAACAGCCCAACTCCAGTTCTTGACTACCCTCAACAGCCCAACTCCAGTCCTCCAGTATCCCCAACAGCCCAACTCCAGTCCTTAAGTATCCCCAACAGCCCAACTCCAGTTCTTGACTACCCCCAACAGCCCAACTCCAGTTCTTGAGTATCCCCAACAGCTCAACTCCAGTTCTTGAGTACCCCCAACAGCCCAACTCCAGTCCTCCAGTATCCCCAACAGCCCAACTCCAGTCCTCCAGTATACCCAACAGCCCAACTCCAGTATCCCCAACAGCCCAACTCCAGTTCTTGAGTACCCCCAACAGCCCAACTCCAGTTCTTGAGTACCCCCAACAGCCCAACTCCATTCCTCCAGTATCCCCAACAGCCCAACTCCAGTTCTTGAGTACCCACAACAGCCCAACTCCAGTTCTTGAGTACCCCCAACAGCCCAACTCCAGTCCTCCAGTATCCCCAACAGCCCAACTCCAGTTCTTGAGTATCCCCAACAGCCAAACTCCAGTCCTCCAGTATCCCCAACAGCCCAACTCCAGTCCTCCAGTATCCCCAACAGCCCAACTCCAGTCCTCCAGTATCCCCAACAGCCCAACTCCAGTCCTCCAGTATCACCAACAGCCCAACTCCAGTCGTCCAGTATCCCCAACAGCCCAACTCCAGTCCTCCAGTACCCCCAACAGCCCAACTCCAGTTCTTGAGTACCCCCAACAGCCCAACTCCAGTCCTCCAGTATCCCCAACAGCCCAACTCCAGTTCTTGAGTACCCCCAACAGCCCAACTCCAGTCCTCCAGTATCCACAACAGCCCAACTCCAGTCCTCCAGTATCCCCAACAGCCCAACTCCAGTTCTTGACTACCCCCAACAGCCCAACTCCAGTCCTCCAGTATCCCCAACAGCCCAACTCCAGTTCTTGAGTATCCCCAACAGCTCAACTCCAGTTCTTGAGTACCCCCAACAGCCCAACTCCAGTCCTCCAGTATCCCCAACAGCCCAACTCCAGTCCTCCAGTGTCCCCAACAGCCCAACTCCTGTCTTCCAGTATCCCCAGCAGCCCAACTCCAGTCCTCCAGTATCCCCAACAGCCCAACTCCAGTTCTTGACTACCCCCAACAGCCCAACTCCAGTCCTCCAGTATCCCCAGCAGCCCAACTCCAGTCCTCCAGTATCCCCAACAGACCAACTCCAGTTCTTTACTACCCTCAACAGCCCAACTCCAGTCCTCCAGTATCCCCAACAGCCCAACTCCAGTCCTCCAGTATCCCGAATAGCCCAACTCCAGTTCTTGACTACCCCCAACAGCCCAACTCCAGTCCTCCAGTATCCCCAACAGCCCAACTCCAGTTCTTGAGTATCCCCAACAGCTCAACTCCAGTTCTTGAGTACCCCCAACAGCCCAACTCCAGTCCTCCAGTATCCCCAACAGCCCAACTCCAGTCCTTCAGTATCCCCAACAGCCCAACTCCAGTCCTCCAGTGTCCCCAACAGCCCAACTCCTGTCCTCCAGTATCCCCAACAGCCCAACTCCAGTCCTCCAGTACCCCCAACAGCCCAACTCCAGTCCTCCAGTATACCCAACAGCCCAACTCCAGTATCCCCAACAGCCCAACTCCAGTCCTCCAGTATCCCCAACAGCCCAACTCCAGTCCTCCAGTATCCCCAACAGCCCAACTCCAGTCCTCCAGTACCCCCAACAGCCCAACTCCAGTTCTTGAGTACCCCCAACAGCCCAACTCCAGTCCTCCAGTATCCCCAACAGCCCAACTCCAGTTCTTGAGTACCCCCAACAGCCCAACTCCAGTTCTTGAGTACCCCCAACAGCCCAACTCCAGTCCTCCAGTATCCACAACAGCCCAACTCCAGTCCTCCAGTATCCCCAACAGCCCAACTCCAGTTCTTGAGTATCCCCAACAGCCCAACTCCTGTTCTTGAGTACCCCCAACAGCCCAATTCCAGTCCTCCAGTATCCCCAACAGCCCAACTCCAGTTCTTGACTACCCTCAACAGCCCAACTCCAGTCCTCCATTATCCCCAACAGCCCAACTCCAGTCCTTAAGTATCCCCAACAGCCCAACTCCAGTTCTTGACTACCCCCAACAGCCCAACTCCAGTCCTCCAGTATCCCCAACAGCCCAACTCCAGTTCTTGAGTATCCCCAACAGCTCAACTCCAGTTCTTGAGTACCCCCAACAGCCCAACTCCAGTCCTCCAGTATCCCCAACAGCCCAACTCCAGTCCTCCAGTGTCCCCAACAGCCCAACTCCAGTCCTCCAGTATCCCCAGCAGCCCAACTCCAGTCCTCCAGTATCCCCAACAGCACAACTCCAGTTCTTGACTACCCCCAACAGCCCAACTCCAGTCCTTCAGTATCCCCAACAGCCCAACTCCAGTCCTCCAGTGTCCCCAACAGCCCAACTCCTGTCCTCCAGTATCCCCAACAGCCCAACTCCAGTCCTCCAGTACCCCCAACAGCCCAACTCCAGTCCTCCAGTATACCCAACAGCCCAACTCCAGTATCCCCAACAGCCCAACTCCAGTCCTCCAGTATCCCCAACAGCCCAACTCCAGTCCTCCAGTATCCCCAACAGCCCATCTCCAGTCCTCCAGTACCCCCAACAGCCCAACTCCAGTTCTTGAGTACCCCCAACAGCCCAACTCCAGTCCTCCAGTATCCCCAACAGCCCAACTCCAGTTCTTGAGTACCCCCAACAGCCCAACTCCAGTTCTTGAGTACCCCCAACAGCCCAACTCCAGTCCTCCAGTATCCACAACAGCCCAACTCCAGTCCTCCAGTATCCCCAACAGCCCAACTCCAGTTCTTGAGTATCCCCAACAGCCCAACTCCTGTTCTTGAGTACCCCCAACAGCCCAATTCCAGTCCTCCAGTATCCCCAACAGCCCAACTCCAGTTCTTGACTACCCTCAACAGCCCAACTCCAGTCCTCCAGTATCCCCAACAGCCCAACTCCAGTCCTTAAGTATCCCCAACAGCCCAACTCCAGTTCTTGACTACCCCCAACAGCCCAACTCCAGTCCTCCAGTATCCCCAACAGCCCAACTCCAGTTCTTGAGTATCCCCAACAGCTCAACTCCAGTTCTTGAGTACCCCCAACAGCCCAACTCCAGTCCTCCAGTATCCCCAACAGCCCAACTCCAGTCCTCCAGTGTCCCCAACAGCCCAACTCCAGTCCTCCAGTATCCCCAGCAGCCCAACTCCAGTCCTCCAGTATCCCCAACAGCCCAACTCCAGTTCTTGACTACCCCCAACAGCCCAACTCCAGTCCTCCAGTATCCCCAGCAGCCCAACTCCAGTCCTCCAGTATCCCCAACAGACCAACTCCAGTTCTTGACTACCCTCAACAGCCCAACTCCAGTCATCCAGTATCCCCAACAGCCCAAATCCAGTCCTCCAGTATCCCCAACAGCCCAACTCCAGTCCTCCAGTGTCCCCAACAGCCCAACTCCTGTCTTCCAGTATCCCCAGCAGCAAAACTCCAGTCCTCCAGTATCCCCAACAGCCCAACTCCAGTTCTTGACTACCCCCAACAGCCCAACTCCAGTCCTCCAGTATCCCCAGCAGCCCAACTCCAGTCCTCCAGTATCCCCAACAGACCAACTCCAGTTCTTGACTACCCTCAACAGCCCAACTCCAGTCCTCCAGTATCCCCAACAGCCCAACTCCAGTCCTCCAGTATCCCGAATAGCCCAACTCCAGTTCTTGACTACCCCCAACAGCCCAACTCCAGTCCTCCAGTATCCCCAACAGCCCAACTCCAGTTCTTGAGTATCCCCAACAGCTCAACTCCAGTTCTTGAGTACCCCCAACAGCCCAACTCCAGTCCTCCAGTATCCCCAACAGCCCAACTCCAGTCCTTCAGTATCCCCAACAGCCCAACTCCAGTCCTCCAGTGTCCCCAACAGCCCAACTCCTGTCCTCCAGTATCCCCAACAGCCCAACTCCAGTCCTCCAGTACCCCCAACAGCCCAACTCCAGTCCTCCAGTATCCCGAATAGCCCAACTCCAGTTCTTGACTACCCCCAACAGCCCAACTCCAGTCCTCCAGTATCCCCAACAGCCCAACTCCAGTTCTTGAGTATCCCCAACAGCTCAACTCCAGTTCTTGAGTACCCCCAACAGCCCAACTCCAGTCCTCCAGTATCCCCAACAGCCCAACTCCAGTCCTCCAGTATCCCCAACAGCCCAACTCCAGTCCTCCAGTACCCCCAACAGCCCAACTCCAGTTCTTGAGTACCCCCAACTCCAGTCCTCCAGTATCCCCAACAGCCCAACTCCAGTTATTGAGTACCCCCAACAGCCCAACTACAGTTCTTGAGTACCCCCAACTCCAGTCCTCCAGTATCCACAACAGCCCAACTCCAGTCCTCCAGTATCCCGAACAGCCCAACTCCAGTTCTTGAGTATCCCCAACAGCCCAACTCCAGTTCTTGAGTACCCCAACAGCCCAACTCCAGTTCTTGAGTACCCCCAACAGCCCAACTCCATTCCTCCAGTATCCCCAACAGCCCAACTCCAGTTCTTGAGTACCCACAACAGCCCAACTCCAGTTCTTGAGTACCCCCAACAGCCCAACTCCAGTCCTCCAGTATCCCCAACAGCCCAACTCCAGTTCTTGAGTATCCCCAACAGCCAAACTCCAGTTCTTGAGTATCCCCAACAGCCCAACTCCAGTCCTCCAGTATCCCCAACAGCCCAACTCCAGTCCTCCAGTATCCCAACAGCCCAACTCCAGTCCTCCAGTATCCCCAACAGCCCAACTCCAGTCCTCCAGTATCACCAACAGCCCAACTCCAGTCCTCCAGTATCCCCAACAGCCCAACTCCAGTCCTCCAGTACCCCCAACAGCCCAACTCCAGTTCTTGAGTACCCCCAACAGCCCAACTCCAGTCCTCCAGTATCCCCAACAGCCCAACTCCAGTTCTTGAGTACCCCCAACAGCCCAACTCCAGTCCTCCAGTATCCACAACAGCCCAACTCCAGTCCTCCAGTATCCCCAACAGCCCAACTCCAGTTCTTGAGTACCCCCTACAGCCCAACTCCAGTCCTCCAGTATCCCCAACAGCCCAACTCCAGTTCTTGAGTACCCCCAACAGCCCAACTCCATTCCTCCAGTATCCCCAACAGCCCAACTCCAGTTCTTGAGTACCCACAACAGCCCAACTCCAGTTCTTAAGTACCCCCAACAGTCCAACTCCAGTCCTCCAGTATCCCCAACAGCCCAACTCCAGTTCTTGAGTATCCCCAACAGCTCAACTCCAGTTCTTGACTACCCTCAACAGCCCAACTCCAGTCCTCCAGTATCCCCAACAGCCCAACTCCAGTCCTCCAGTATCCCCAACAGCCCAACTCCAGTTCTTGACTATCCCCAACAGCCCAACTCCAGTCCTCCAGTATCCCCAACAGCCCAACTCCAGTTCTTGAGTATCCCCAACAACTCAACTCCAGTTCTTGAGTACCCCCAACAGCCCAACTCCAGTCCTCCAGTACCCCCAACAGCCCAACTCCAGTTCTTGAGTACCCCCAACTCCAGTCCTCCAGTATCCCCAACAGCCCAACTCCAGTTATTGAGTACCCCCAACAGCCCAACTCCAGTTCTTGAGTACCCCCAACTCCAGTCCTCCAGTATCCACAACAGCCCAACTCCAGTCCTCCAGTATCCCCAACAGCCCAACTCCAGTTCTTGAGTATCCCCAACAGCCCAACTCCAGTTCTTGAGTACCCCAACAGCCCAACTCCAGTTCTTGAGTACCCCCAACAGCCCAACTCCATTCCTCCAGTATCCCCAACAGCCCAACTCCAGTTCGTGAGTAACCACAACAGCCCAACTCCAGTTCTTGAGTACCCCCAACAGCCCAACTCCAGTCCTCCAGTATCCCCAACAGCCCAACTCCAGTTCTTGAGTATCCCCAACAGCCAAACTCCAGTTCTTGAGTATCCCCAACAGCCCAACTCCAGTCCTCCAGTATCCCCAACAGCCCAACTCCAGTCCTCCAGTATCCCAACAGCCCAACTCCAGTCCTCCAGTATCCCCAACAGCCCAACTCCAGTCCTCCAGTATCACCAACAGCCCAACTCCAGTCCTCCAGTATCCCCAACAGCCCAACTCCAGTCCTCCAGTACCCCCAACAGCCCAACTCCAGTTCTTGAGTACCCCCAACAGCCCAACTCCAGTCCTCCAGTATCCCCAACAGCCCAACTCCAGTTCTTGAGTACCCCCAACAGCCCAACTCCAGTCCTCCAGTATCCACAACAGCCCAACTCCAGTCCTCCAGTATCCCCAACAGCCCAACTCCAGTTCTTGAGTACCCCCTACAGCCCAACTCCAGTCCTCCAGTATCCCCAACAGCCCAACTCCAGTTCTTGAGTACCCCCAACAGCCCAACTCCATTCCTCCAGTATCCCCAACAGCCCAACTCCAGTTCTTGAGTACCCACAACAGCCCAACTCCAGTTCTTAAGTACCCCCAACAGTCCAACTCCAGTCCTCCAGTATCCCCAACAGCCCAACTCCAGTTCTTGAGTATCCCCAACAGCTCAACTCCAGTTCTTGACTACCCTCAACAGCCCAACTCCAGTCCTCCAGTATCCCCAACAGCCCAACTCCAGTCCTCCAGTATCCCCAACAGCCCAACTCCAGTTCTTGACTATCCCCAACAGCCCAACTCCAGTCCTCCAGTATCCCCAACAGCCCAACTCCAGTTCTTGAGTATCCCCAACAACTCAACTCCAGTTCTTGAGTACCCCCAACAGCCCAACTCCAGTCCTCCAGTATCCCCAACAGCCCAACTCCAGTCCTCCAGTGTCCCCAACAGCCCAACTCCTGTCTTCCAGTATCCCCAGCAGCCCAACTCTAGTCCTCCAGTATCCCCAAAGGCCCAACTCCAGTTCTTGAGTACCCCCAACAGCCCAACTCCAGTCCTCCAGTATCCCCAACAGCCCAACTCCAGTTCTTGAGTATCCCCAACAGCCAAACTCCAGTTCTTGAGTATCCCCAACAGCCCAACTCCAGTCCTCCAGTATCCCCAACAGCCCAACTCCAGTCCTCCAGTATCCCAACAGCCCAACTCCAGTCCTCCAGTATCCCCAACAGCCCAACTCCAGTCCTCCAGTATCACCAACAGCCCAACTCCAGTCCTCCAGTATCCCCAACAGCCCAACTCCAGTCCTCCAGTACCCCCAACAGCCCAACTCCAGTTCTTGAGTACCCCCAACAGCCCAACTCCAGTCCTCCAGTATCCCCAACAGCCCAACTCCAGTCCTCCAGTGTCCCCAACAGCCCAACTCCAGTCCTCCAGTATCCCCAGCAGCCCAACTCCAGTCCTCCAGTATCCCCAACAGCCCAACTCCAGTTCTTGACTACCCCCAACAGCCCAACTCCAGTCCTCCAGTATCCCCAGCAGCCCAACTCCAGTCCTCCAGTATCCCCAACAGACCAACTCCAGTTCTTGACTACCCTCAACAGCCCAACTCCAGTCATCCAGTATCCCCAACAGCCCAAATCCAGTCCTCCAGTATCCCCAACAGCCCAACTCCAGTCCTCCAGTGTCCCCAACAGCCCAACTCCTGTCTTCCAGTATCCCCAGCAGCAAAACTCCAGTCCTCCAGTATCCCCAACAGCCCAACTCCAGTTCTTGACTACCCCCAACAGCCCAACTCCAGTCCTCCAGTATCCCCAGCAGCCCAACTCCAGTCCTCCAGTATCCCCAACAGACCAACTCCAGTTCTTGACTACCCTCAACAGCCCAACTCCAGTCCTCCAGTATCCCCAACAGCCCAACTCCAGTCCTCCAGTATCCCGAATAGCCCAACTCCAGTTCTTGACTACCCCCAACAGCCCAACTCCAGTCCTCCAGTATCCCCAACAGCCCAACTCCAGTTCTTGAGTATCCCCAACAGCTCAACTCCAGTTCTTGAGTACCCCCAACAGCCCAACTCCAGTCCTCCAGTATCCCCAACAGCCCAACTCCAGTCCTTCAGTATCCCCAACAGCCCAACTCCAGTCCTCCAGTGTCCCCAACAGCCCAACTCCTGTCCTCCAGTATCCCCAACAGCCCAACTCCAGTCCTCCAGTACCCCCAACAGCCCAACTCCAGTCCTCCAGTATCCCGAATAGCCCAACTCCAGTTCTTGACTACCCCCAACAGCCCAACTCCAGTCCTCCAGTATCCCCAACAGCCCAACTCCAGTTCTTGAGTATCCCCAACAGCTCAACTCCAGTTCTTGAGTACCCCCAACAGCCCAACTCCAGTCCTCCAGTATCCCCAACAGCCCAACTCCAGTCCTCCAGTATCCCCAACAGCCCAACTCCAGTCCTCCAGTACCCCCAACAGCCCAACTCCAGTTCTTGAGTACCCCCAACTCCAGTCCTCCAGTATCCCCAACAGCCCAACTCCAGTTATTGAGTACCCCCAACAGCCCAACTACAGTTCTTGAGTACCCCCAACTCCAGTCCTCCAGTATCCACAACAGCCCAACTCCAGTCCTCCAGTATCCCCAACAGCCCAACTCCAGTTCTTGAGTATCCCCAACAGCCCAACTCCAGTTCTTGAGTACCCCAACAGCCCAACTCCAGTTCTTGAGTACCCCCAACAGCCCAACTCCATTCCTCCAGTATCCCCAACAGCCCAACTCCAGTTCTTGAGTACCCACAACAGCCCAACTCCAGTTCTTGAGTACCCCCAACAGCCCAACTCCAGTCCTCCAGTATCCCCAACAGCCCAACTCCAGTTCTTGAGTATCCCCAACAGCCAAACTCCAGTTCTTGAGTATCCCCAACAGCCCAACTCCAGTCCTCCAGTATCCCCAACAGCCCAACTCCAGTCCTCCAGTATCCCAACAGCCCAACTCCAGTCCTCCAGTATCCCCAACAGCCCAACTCCAGTCCTCCAGTATCACCAACAGCCCAACTCCAGTCCTCCAGTATCCCCAACAGCCCAACTCCAGTCCTCCAGTACCCCCAACAGCCCAACTCCAGTTCTTGAGTACCCCCAACAGCCCAACTCCAGTCCTCCAGTATCCCCAACAGCCGAACTCCAGTTCTTGAGTACCCCCAACAGCCCAACTCCAGTCCTCCAGTATCCACAACAGCCCAACTCCAGTCCTCCAGTATCCCCAACAGCCCAACTCCAGTTCTTGAGTACCCCCTACAGCCCAACTCCAGTCCTCCAGTATCCCCAACAGCCCAACTCCAGTTCTTGAGTACCCCCAACAGCCCAACTCCATTCCTCCAGTATCCCCAACAGCCCAACTCCAGTTCTTGAGTACCCACAACAGCCCAACTCCAGTTCTTAAGTACCCCCAACAGTCCAACTCCAGTCCTCCAGTATCCCCAACAGCCCAACTCCAGTTCTTGAGTATCCCCAACAGCTCAACTCCAGTTCTTGACTACCCTCAACAGCCCAACTCCAGTCCTCCAGTATCCCCAACAGCCCAACTCCAGTCCTCCAGTATCCCCAACAGCCCAACTCCAGTTCTTGACTATCCCCAACAGCCCAACTCCAGTCCTCCAGTATCCCCAACAGCCCAACTCCAGTTCTTGAGTATCCCCAACAACTCAACTCCAGTTCTTGAGTACCCCCAACAGCCCAACTCCAGTCCTCCAGTACCCCCAACAGCCCAACTCCAGTTCTTGAGTACCCCCAACTCCAGTCCTCCAGTATCCCCAACAGCCCAACTCCAGTTATTGAGTACCCCCAACAGCCCAACTCCAGTTCTTGAGTACCCCCAACTCCAGTCCTCCAGTATCCACAACAGCCCAACTCCATTCCTCCAGTATCCCCAACAGCCCAACTCCAGTTCTTGAGTACCCCCAACAGCCCAACTCCATTCCTCCAGTATCCCCAACAGCCCAACTCCAGTTCTTGAGTACCCACAACAGCCCAACTCCAGTTCTTAAGTACCCCCAACAGTCCAACTCCAGTCCTCCAGTATCCCCAACAGCCCAACTCCAGTTCTTGAGTATCCCCAACAGCTCAACTCCAGTTCTTGACTACCCTCAACAGCCCAACTCCAGTCCTCCAGTATCCCCAACAGCCCAACTCCAGTCCTCCAGTATCCCCAACAGCCCAACTCCAGTTCTTGACTATCCCCAACAGCCCAACTCCAGTCCTCCAGTATCCCCAACAGCCCAACTCCAGTTCTTGAGTATCCCCAACAACTCAACTCCAGTTCTTGAGTACCCCCAACAGCCCAACTCCAGTCCTCCAGTACCCCCAACAGCCCAACTCCAGTTCTTGAGTACCCCCAACTCCAGTCCTCCAGTATCCCCAACAGCCCAACTCCAGTTATTGAGTACCCCCAACAGCCCAACTCCAGTTCTTGAGTACCCCCAACTCCAGTCCTCCAGTATCCACAACAGCCCAACTCCAGTCCTCCAGTATCCCCAACAGCCCAACTCCAGTTCTTGAGTATCCCCAACAGCCCAACTCCAGTTCTTGAGTACCCCAACAGCCCAACTCCAGTTCTTGAGTACCCCCAACAGCCCAACTCCATTCCTCCAGTATCCCCAACAGCCCAACTCCAGTTCGTGAGTACCCACAACAGCCCAACTCCAGTTCTTGAGTACCCCCAACAGCCCAACTCCAGTCCTCCAGTATCCCCAACAGCCCAACTCCAGTTCTTGAGTATCCCCAACAGCCAAACTCCAGTTCTTGAGTATCCCCAACAGCCCAACTCCAGTCCTCCAGTATCCCCAACAGCCCAACTCCAGTCCTCCAGTATCCCAACAGCCCAACTCCAGTCCTCCAGTATCCCCAACAGCCCAACTCCAGTCCTCCAGTATCACCAACAGCCCAACTCCAGTCCTCCAGTATCCCCAACAGCCCAACTCCAGTCCTCCAGTACCCCCAACAGCCCAACTCCAGTTCTTGAGTACCCCCAACAGCCCAACTCCAGTCCTCCAGTATCCCCAACAGCCCAACTCCAGTTCTTGAGTACCCCCAACAGCCCAACTCCAGTCCTCCAGTATCCACAACAGCCCAACTCCAGTCCTCCAGTATCCCCAACAGCCCAACTCCAGTTCTTGAGTACCCCCTACAGCCCAACTCCAGTCCTCCAGTATCCCCAACAGCCCAACTCCAGTTCTTGAGTACCCCCAACAGCCCAACTCCATTCCTCCAGTATCCCCAACAGCCCAACTCCAGTTCTTGAGTACCCACAACAGCCCAACTCCAGTTCTTAAGTACCCCCAACAGTCCAACTCCAGTCCTCCAGTATCCCCAACAGCCCAACTCCAGTTCTTGAGTATCCCCAACAGCTCAACTCCAGTTCTTGACTACCCTCAACAGCCCAACTCCAGTCCTCCAGTATCCCCAACAGCCCAACTCCAGTCCTCCAGTATCCCCAACAGCCCAACTCCAGTTCTTGACTATCCCCAACAGCCCAACTCCAGTCCTCCAGTATCCCCAACAGCCCAACTCCAGTTCTTGAGTATCCCCAACAACTCAACTCCAGTTCTTGAGTACCCCCAACAGCCCAACTCCAGTCCTCCAGTATCCCCAACAGCCCAACTCCAGTCCTCCAGTGTCCCCAACAGCCCAACTCCTGTCTTCCAGTATCCCCAGCAGCCCAACTCTAGTCCTCCAGTATCCCCAAAGGCCCAACTCCAGTTCTTGAGTACCCCCAACAGCCCAACTCCAGTCCTCCAGTATCCCCAACAGCCCAACTCCAGTTCTTGAGTATCCCCAACAGCCAAACTCCAGTTCTTGAGTATCCCCAACAGCCCAACTCCAGTCCTCCAGTATCCCCAACAGCCCAACTCCAGTCCTCCAGTATCCCAACAGCCCAACTCCAGTCCTCCAGTATCCCCAACAGCCCAACTCCAGTCCTCCAGTATCACCAACAGCCCAACTCCAGTCCTCCAGTATCCCCAACAGCCCAACTCCAGTCCTCCAGTACCCCCAACAGCCCAACTCCAGTTCTTGAGTACCCCCAACAGCCCAACTCCAGTCCTCCAGTATCCCCAACAGCCCAACTCCAGTTCTTGAGTACCCCCAACAGCCCAACTCCAGTCCTCCAGTATCCACAACAGCCCAACTCCAGTCCTCCAGTATCCCAACAGCCCAACTCCAGTTCTTGAGTATCCCCAACAGCCCAACTCCAGTTCTTGAGTACCCCGTACAGCCCAACTCCAGTCCTCCAGTATCCCCAACAGCCCAACTCCAGTTCTTGAGTACCCCCAACAGCCCAACTCCATTCCTCCAGTATCCCCAACAGCCCAACTCCAGTTCTTAAGTACCCCCAACAGTCCAACTCCAGTCCTCCAGTATCCCCAACAGCCCAACTACAGTTCTTGAGTATCCCCAACAGCTCAACTCCAGTTCTTGACTACCCTCAACAGCCCAACTCCAGTCCTCCAGTATCCCCAACAGCCCAACTCCAGTCCTCCAGTATCCCCAACAGCCCAACTCCAGTTCTTGACTATCCCCAACAGCCCAACTCCAGTCCTCCAGTATCCCCAACAGCCCAACTCCAGTTCTTGAGTATCCCCAACAACTCAACTCCAGTTCTTGAGTACCCCCAACAGCCCAACTCCAGTCCTCCAGTATCCCCAACAGCCCAACTCCAGTCCTCCAGTGTCCCCAACAGCCCAACTCCTGTCTTCCAGTATCCCCAGCAGCCCAACTCTAGTCCTCCAGTATCCCCAACAGCCCAACTCCAGTTCTTGAGTACCCCCAACAGCCCAACTCCAGTCCTCCAGTATCCCCAACAGCCCAACTCCAGTTCTTGAGTATCCCCAATAACCCAACTCCAGTTCTTGAGTACCCCCAACAGCCCAACTCCAGTTCTTGAGTACCCCCAACAGCCCAACTCCAGTCCTCCAGTATCCCCAACAGCCCAACTCCAGTTCTTGAGTACCCACAACAGCCCAACTCCAGTTCTTGAGTACCCCCAACAGTCCAACTCCAGTCCTCCAGTATCCCCAACAGCCCAACTCCAGTTCTTGAGTACCCCCAACAGCCCAACTCCATTCCTCCAGTATCCCCAACAGCCCAACTCCAGTTCTTGAGTACCCAAAACAGCCCAACTCCAGTTCTTGAGTACCCCCAACAGTCCAACTCCAGTCCTCCAGTACCCCCAACAGCCCAACTCCAGTCCTCCAGTATTCTCAGCAGCCCAATTCCAGTCCTCCAGTATCCCCAACAGCCCAACTCCAGTTCTTGACTACCCTCAACAGCCCAACTCCAGTCCTCCAGTATCCCCAACAGCCCAACTCCAGTCCTCCAGTATCCCCAACAGCCCAAATCCAGTTCTTGACTACCCCCAACAGCCCAACTCCAGTCCTCCAGTATCCCCAACAGCCCAACTCCAGTTCTTGAGTATCCCCAACAGCTCAACTCCAGTTCTTGAGTACCCCCAACAGCCCAACTCCAGTCCTCCAGTATCCCCAACAGCCCAACTCCAGTCCTCCAGTGTCCCCAACAGCCCAACTCCTGTCTTCCAGTATCCCCAGCAGCCCAACTCCAGTCCTCCAGTATCCCCAACAGCCCAACTCCAGTTCTTGACTACCCCCAACAGCCCAACTCCAGTCCTCCAGTATCCCCAGCAGCCCAACTCCAGTCCTCCAGTATCCCCAACAGACCAACTCCAGTTCTTGACTACCCTCAACAGCCCAACTCCAGTCCTCCAGTATCCCCAACAGCCCAACTCCAGTCCTCCAGTATCCCCAACAGCCCAACTCCAGTTCTTGACTACCCCCAACAGCCCAACTCCAGTCCTCCAGTATCCCCAACAGCCCAACTCCAGTTCTTGAGTATCCCCAACAGCTCAACTCCAGTTCTTGAGTACCCCCAACAGCCCAACTCCAGTCCTCCAGTATCCCCAACAGCCCAACTCCAGTCCTCCAGTATCCCCAACAGCCCAACTCCAGTCCTCCAGTGTCCCCAACAGCCCAACTCCTGTCCTCCAGTATCCCCAACAGCCCAACTCCAGTCCTCCAGTACCCCCAACAGCCCAACTCCAGTCCTCCAGTATACCCAACAGCCCAACTCCAGTATCCCCAACAGCCCAACTCCAGTCCTCCAGTATCCCCAACAGCCCAACTCCAGTCCTCCAGTATCCCCAACAGCCCAACTCCAGTCCTCCAGTACCCCCAACAGCCCAACTCCAGTTCTTGAGTACCCCCAACAGCCCAACTCCAGCCCTCCAGTATCCCCAACAGCCCAACTCCAGTTCTTGAGTACCCCCAACAGCCCAACTCCAGTTCTTGAGTACCCCCAACAGCCCAACTCCAGTCCTCCAGTATCCACAACAGCGCAACTCCAGTCCTCCAGTATCCCCAACAGCCCAACTCCAGCCCTCCAGTATCCCCAACAGCCCAACTCCAGTTCTTGAGTACCCCCAACAGCCCAACTCCAGTCCTCCAGTATCCCCAACAGCCCAACTCCAGTCCTCCAGTATCACCAACAGCCCAACTCCAGTCCTCCAGTATCCCCAACAGCCCAACTCCAGTCCTCCAGTACCCCCAACAGCCCAACTCCAGTTCTTGAGTACCCCCAACAGCCCAACTCCAGTCCTCCAGTATCCCCAACAGCCCAACTCCAGTTCTTGAGTACCCCCAACAGCCCAACTCCAGTCCTCCAGTATCCACAACAGCCCAACTCCAGTCCTCCAGTATCCCAACAGCCCAACTCCAGTTCTTGAGTATCCCCAACAGCCCAACTCCAGTTCTTGAGTACCCCGTACAGCCCAACTCCAGTCCTCCAGTATCCCCAACAGCCCAACTCCAGTTCTTGAGTACCCCCAACAGCCCAACTCCATTCCTCCAGTATCCCCAACAGCCCAACTCCAGTTCTTAAGTACCCCCAACAGTCCAACTCCAGTCCTCCAGTATCCCCAACAGCCCAACTACAGTTCTTGAGTATCCCCAACAGCTCAACTCCAGTTCTTGACTACCCTCAACAGCCCAACTCCAGTCCTCCAGTATCCCCAACAGCCCAACTCCAGTCCTCCAGTATCCCCAACAGCCCAACTCCAGTTCTTGACTATCCCCAACAGCCCAACTCCAGTCCTCCAGTATCCCCAACAGCCCAACTCCAGTTCTTGAGTATCCCCAACAACTCAACTCCAGTTCTTGAGTACCCCCAACAGCCCAACTCCAGTCCTCCAGTATCCCCAACAGCCCAACTCCAGTCCTCCAGTGTCCCCAACAGCCCAACTCCTGTCTTCCAGTATCCCCAGCAGCCCAACTCTAGTCCTCCAGTATCCCCAACAGCCCAACTCCAGTTCTTGAGTACCCCCAACAGCCCAACTCCAGTCCTCCAGTATCCCCAACAGCCCAACTCCAGTTCTTGAGTATCCCCAATAACCCAACTCCAGTTCTTGAGTACCCCCAACAGCCCAACTCCAGTTCTTGAGTACCCCCAACAGCCCAACTCCAGTCCTCCAGTATCCCCAACAGCCCAACTCCAGTTCTTGAGTACCCACAACAGCCCAACTCCAGTTCTTGAGTACCCCCAACAGTCCAACTCCAGTCCTCCAGTATCCCCAACAGCCCAACTCCAGTTCTTGAGTACCCCCAACAGCCCAACTCCATTCCTCCAGTATCCCCAACAGCCCAACTCCAGTTCTTGAGTACCCAAAACAGCCCAACTCCAGTTCTTGAGTACCCCCAACAGTCCAACTCCAGTCCTCCAGTACCCCCAACAGCCCAACTCCAGTCCTCCAGTATTCTCAGCAGCCCAATTCCAGTCCTCCAGTATCCCCAACAGCCCAACTCCAGTTCTTGACTACCCTCAACAGCCCAACTCCAGTCCTCCAGTATCCCCAACAGCCCAACTCCAGTCCTCCAGTATCCCCAACAGCCCAAATCCAGTTCTTGACTACCCCCAACAGCCCAACTCCAGTCCTCCAGTATCCCCAACAGCCCAACTCCAGTTCTTGAGTATCCCCAACAGCTCAACTCCAGTTCTTGAGTACCCCCAACAGCCCAACTCCAGTCCTCCAGTATCCCCAACAGCCCAACTCCAGTCCTCCAGTGTCCCCAACAGCCCAACTCCTGTCTTCCAGTATCCCCAGCAGCCCAACTCCAGTCCTCCAGTATCCCCAACAGCCCAACTCCAGTTCTTGACTACCCCCAACAGCCCAACTCCAGTCCTCCAGTATCCCCAGCAGCCCAACTCCAGTCCTCCAGTATCCCCAACAGACCAACTCCAGTTCTTGACTACCCTCAACAGCCCAACTCCAGTCCTCCAGTATCCCCAACAGCCCAACTCCAGTCCTCCAGTATCCCCAACAGCCCAACTCCAGTTCTTGACTACCCCCAACAGCCCAACTCCAGTCCTCCAGTATCCCCAACAGCCCAACTCCAGTTCTTGAGTATCCCCAACAGCTCAACTCCAGTTCTTGAGTACCCCCAACAGCCCAACTCCAGTCCTCCAGTATCCCCAACAGCCCAACTCCAGTCCTCCAGTATCCCCAACAGCCCAACTCCAGTCCTCCAGTGTCCCCAACAGCCCAACTCCTGTCCTCCAGTATCCCCAACAGCCCAACTCCAGTCCTCCAGTACCCCCAACAGCCCAACTCCAGTCCTCCAGTATACCCAACAGCCCAACTCCAGTATCCCCAACAGCCCAACTCCAGTCCTCCAGTATCCCCAACAGCCCAACTCAAGTCCTCCAGTATCCCCAACAGCCCAACTCCAGTCCTCCAGTACCCCCAACAGCCCAACTCCAGTTCTTGAGTACCCCCAACAGCCCAACTCCAGCCCTCCAGTATCCCCAACAGCCCAACTCCAGTTCTTGAGTACCCCCAACAGCCCAACTCCAGTTTTTGAGTACCCCCAACAGCCCAACTCCAGTCCTCCAGTATCCACAACAGCGCAACTCCAGTCCTCCAGTATCCCCAACAGCCCAACTCCAGCCCTCCAGTATCCCCAACAGCCCAACTCCAGTTCTTGAGTACCCCCAACAGCCCAACTCCAGTCCTCCAGTATCCCCAACAGCCCAACTCCAGTCCTTCAGTATCCCCAACAGCCCAACTCCAGTCCTCCAGTGTCCCCAACAGCCCAACTCCTGTCCTCCAGTATCCCCAACAGCCCAACTCCAGTCATCCAGTACCCCCAACAGCCCAACTCCAGTCCTCCAGTATACCCAACAGCCCAACTCCAGTATCCCCAACAGCCCAACTCCAATCCTCCAGTATCCCCAACAGCCCAACTCCAGTCCTCCAGTATCCCCAACAGCCCAACTCCAGTCCTCCAGTACCCCCAACAGCCCAACTCCAGTTCTTGAGTACCCCCAACTCCAGTCCTCCAGTATCCCCAACAGCCCAACTCCAGTTATTGAGTACCCCCAACAGCCCAACTCCAGTTCTTGAGTACCCCCAACTCCAGTCCTCCAGTATCCACAACAGCCCAACTCCAGTCCTCCAGTATCCCCAACAGCCCAACTCCAGTTCTTGAGTATCCCCAACAGCCCAACTCCAGTTCTTGAGTACCCCCAACAGCCCAACTCCAGTTCTTGAGTACCCCCAACAGCCCAACTCCATTCCTCCAGTATCCCCAACAGCCCAACTCCAGTTCTTGAGTACCCACAACAGCCCAACTCCAGTTCTTGAGTACCCCCAACAGCCCAACTCCAGTCCTCCAGTATCCCCAACAGCCCAACTCCAGTCCTCCAGTATCCCCAACAGCCCAACTCCAGTCCTCCAGTATCCCCAACAGCCCAACTCCAGTCCTCCAGTATCACCAACAGCCCAACTCCAGTCCTCCAGTATCCCCAACAGCCCAACTCCAGTCCTCCAGTACCCCCAACAGCCCAACTCCAGTTCTTGAGTACCCCCAACAGCCCAACTCCAGTCCTCCAGTATCCCCAACAGCCCAACTCCAGTTCTTGAGTACCCCCAACAGCCCAACTCCAGTCCTCCAGTATCCACAACAGCCCAACTCCAGTCCTCCAGTATCCCCAACAGCCCAACTCCAGTTCTTGACTACCCC
The DNA here is from genome assembly GCF_057628025.1 of Oncorhynchus mykiss. Taxonomy (NCBI): domain Eukaryota; kingdom Metazoa; phylum Chordata; class Actinopteri; order Salmoniformes; family Salmonidae; genus Oncorhynchus; species Oncorhynchus mykiss. The sequence continues at coordinate 286,482 of NC_143031.1, read as the reverse complement.
CAACAGCCCAACTCCAGTCCTCCAGTATCCCCAACAGCCCAACTCCAGTTCTTGAGTATCCCCAACAGCTCAACTCCAGTTCTTGAGTACCCCCAACAGCCCAACTCCAGTCCTCCAGTATCCCCAACAGCCCAACTCCAGTCCTCCAGTGTCCCCAACAGCCCAACTCCTGTCTTCCAGTATCCCCAGCAGCCCAACTCCAGTCCTCCAGTATCCCCAACAGCCCAACTCCAGTTCTTGACTACCCCCAACAGCCCAACTCCAGTCCTCCAGTATCCTCAGCAGCCCAACTCCAGTCCTCCAGTATCCCCAATAGACCAACTCCAGTTCTTGACTACCCTCAACAGCCCAACTCCAGTCCTCCAGTATCCCCAACAGCCCAACTCCAGTCCTCCAGTATCCCGAATAGCCCAACTCCAGTTCTTGACTACCCCCAACAGCCCAACTCCAGTCCTCCAGTATCCCCAACAGCCCAACTCCAGTTCTTGAGTATCCCCAACAGCTCAACTCCAGTTCTTGAGTACCCCCAACAGCCCAACTCCAGTCCTCCAGTATCCCCAACAGCCCAACTCCAGTCCTTCAGTATCCCCAACAGCCCAACTCCAGTCCTCCAGTGTCCCCAACAGCCCAACTCCTGTCCTCCAGTATCCCCAACAGCCCAACTCCAGTCCTCCAGTACCCCTAACAGCCCAACTCCAGTCCTCCAGTATACCCAACAGCCCAACTCCAGTATCCCCAACAGCCCAACTCCAGTCCTCCAGTATCCCCAACAGCCCAACTCCAGTCCTCCAGTATCCCCAACAGCCCAACTCCAGTTCTTGACTACCCCCAACAGCCCAACTCCAGTCCTCCAGTATCCCCAACAGCCCAACTCCAGTTCTTGAGTATCCCCAACAGCTCAACTCCAGTTCTTGAGTACCCCCAACAGCCCAACTCCAGTCCTCCAGTATCCCCAACAGCCCAACTCCAGTCCTTCAGTATCCCCAACAGCCCAACTCCAGTCCTCCAGTGTCCCCAACAGCCCAACTCCTGTCCTCCAGTATCCCCAACAGCCCAACTCCAGTCCTCCAGTACCCCTAACAGCCCAACTCCAGTCCTCCAGTATACCCAACAGCCCAACTCCAGTATCCCCAACAGCCCAACTCCAGTCCTCCAGTATCCCCAACAGCCCAACTCCAGTCCTCCAGTATCCCCAACAGCCCAACTCCAGTTCTTGACTACCCCCAACAGCCCAACTCCAGTCCTCCAGTATCCCCAACAGCCCAACTCCAGTTCTTGAGTATCCCCAACAGCTCAACTCCAGTTCTTGAGTACCCCCAACAGCCCAACTCCAGTCCTCCAGTATCCCCAACAGCCCAACTCCAGTCCTTCAGTATCCCCAACAGCCCAACTCCAGTCCTCCAGTGTCCCCAACAGCCCAACTCCTGTCCTCCAGTATCCCCAACAGCCCAACTCCAGTCCTCCAGTACCCCTAACAGCCCAACTCCAGTCCTCCAGTATACCCAACAGCCCAACTCCAGTATCCCCAACAGCCCAACTCCAGTCCTCCAGTATCCCCAACAGCCCAACTCCAGTCCTCCAGTATCCCCAACAGCCCAACTCCAGTCCTCCAGTACCCCCAACAGCCCAACTCCAGTTCTTGAGTACCCCCAACAGCCCAACTCCAGTCCTCCAGTATCCCCAACAGCCCAACTCCAGTTCTTGAGTACCCCCAACAGCCCAACTCCAGTTCTTGAGTACCCCCAACAGCCCAACTCCAGTCCTCCAGTATCCACAACAGCCCAACTCCAGTCCTCCAGTATCCCCAACAGCCCAACTCCAGTTCTTGAGTATCCCCAACAGCCCAACTCCTGTTCTTGAGTACCCCCAACAGCCCAATTCCAGTCCTCCAGTATCCCCAACAGCCCAACTCCAGTTCTTGACTACCCTCAACAGCCCAACTCCAGTCCTCCAGTATCCCCAACAGCCCAACTCCAGTCCTTAAGTATCCCCAACAGCCCAACTCCAGTTCTTGACTACCCCCAACAGCCCAACTCCAGTTCTTGAGTATCCCCAACAGCTCAACTCCAGTTCTTGAGTACCCCCAACAGCCCAACTCCAGTCCTCCAGTATCCCCAACAGCCCAACTCCAGTCCTCCAGTATACCCAACAGCCCAACTCCAGTATCCCCAACAGCCCAACTCCAGTTCTTGAGTACCCCCAACAGCCCAACTCCAGTTCTTGAGTACCCCCAACAGCCCAACTCCATTCCTCCAGTATCCCCAACAGCCCAACTCCAGTTCTTGAGTACCCACAACAGCCCAACTCCAGTTCTTGAGTACCCCCAACAGCCCAACTCCAGTCCTCCAGTATCCCCAACAGCCCAACTCCAGTTCTTGAGTATCCCCAACAGCCAAACTCCAGTCCTCCAGTATCCCCAACAGCCCAACTCCAGTCCTCCAGTATCCCCAACAGCCCAACTCCAGTCCTCCAGTATCCCCAACAGCCCAACTCCAGTCCTCCAGTACCCCCAACAGCCCAACTCCAGTTCTTGAGTACCCCCAACAGCCCAACTCCAGTCCTCCAGTATCCCCAACAGCCCAACTCCAGTTCTTGAGTACCCCCAACAGCCCAACTCCAGTCCTCCAGTATCCACAACAGCCCAACTCCAGTCCTCCAGTATCCCCAACAGCCCAACTCCAGTTCTTGACTACCCCCAACAGCCCAACTCCAGTCCTCCAGTATCCCCAACAGCCCAACTCCAGTTCTTGAGTATCCCCAACAGCCCAACTCCAGTCCTCCAGTATCCCCAACAGCCCAACTCCAGTCCTCCAGTATCCCGAATAGCCCAACTCCAGTTCTTGACTACCCCCAACAGCCCAACTCCAGTCCTCCAGTATCCCCAACAGCCCAACTCCAGTTCTTGAGTATCCCCAACAGCTCAACTCCAGTTCTTGAGTACCCCCAACAGCCCAACTCCAGTCCTCCAGTATCCCCAACAGCCCAACTCCAGTCCTTCAGTATCCCCAACAGCCCAACTCCAGTCCTCCAGTGTCCCCAACAGCCCAACTCCTGTCCTCCAGTATCCCCAACAGCCCAACTCCAGTCCTCCAGTACCCCCAACAGCCCAACTCCAGTCCTCCAGTATACCCAACAGCCCAACTCCAGTATCCCCAACAGCCCAACTCCAGTCCTCCAGTATCCCCAACAGCCCAACTCCAGTCCTCCAGTATCCCCAACAGCCCAACTCCAGTCCTCCAGTACCCCCAACAGCCCAACTCCAGTTCTTGAGTACCCCCAACAGCCCAACTCCAGTCCTCCAGTATCCCCAACAGCCCAACTCCAGTTCTTGAGTACCCCCAACAGCCCAACTCCAGTTCTTGAGTACCCCCAACAGCCCAACTCCAGTCCTCCAGTATCCACAACAGCCCAACTCCAGTCCTCCAGTATCCCCAACAGCCCAACTCCAGTCCTCCAGTATCCCCAACAGCCCAACTCCAGTTCTTGAGTATCCCCAACAGCCAAACTCCAGTCCTCCAGTATCCCCAACAGCCCAACTCCAGTCCTCCAGTATCCCCAACAGCCCAACTCCAGTCCTCCAGTATCCCCAACAGCCCAACTCCAGTCCTCCAGTATCCCCAACAGCCCAACTCCAGTCCTCCAGTATCACCAACAGCCCAACTCCAGTCCTCCAGTATCCCCAACAGCCCAACTCCAGTCCTCCAGTACCCCCAACAGCCCAACTCCAGTTCTTGAGTACCCCCAACAGCCCAACTCCAGTCCTCCAGTATCCCCAACAGCCCAACTCCAGTTCTTGAGTACCCCCAACAGCCCAACTCCAGTCCTCCAGTATCCACAACAGCCCAACTCCAGTCCTCCAGTATCCCCAACAGCCCAACTCCAGTTCTTGAGTATCCCCAACAGCTCAACTCCAGTTCTTGAGTACCCCCAACAGCCCAACTCCAGTCCTCCAGTATCCCCAACAGCCCAACTCCAGTCCTCCAGTGTCCCCAACAGCCCAACTCCTGTCTTCCAGTATCCCCAGCAGCCCAACTCCAGTTCTTGAGTATCCCCAACAGCTCAACTCCAGTTCTTGACTACCCCCAACAGCCCAACTCCAGTCCTCCAGTATCCCCAGCAGCCCAACTCCAGTCCTCCAGTATCCCCAACAGACCAACTCCAGTTCTTGACTACCCTCAACAGCCCAACTCCAGTCCTCCAGTATCCCCAACAGCCCAACTCCAGTCCTCCAGTATCCCGAATAGCCCAACTCCAGTTCTTGACTACCCCCAACAGCCCAACTCCAGTCCTCCAGTATCCCCAACAGCCCAACTCCAGTTCTTGAGTATCCCCAACAGCTCAACTCCAGTTCTTGAGTACCCCCAACAGCCCAACTCCAGTCCTCCAGTATCCCCAACAGCCCAACTCCAGTCCTTCAGTATCCCCAACAGCCCAACTCCAGTCCTCCAGTGTCCCCAACAGCCCAACTCCTGTCCTCCAGTATCCCCAACAGCCCAACTCCAGTCCTCCAGTACCCCCAACAGCCCAACTCCAGTCCTCCAGTATACCCAACAGCCCAACTCCAGTATCCCCAACAGCCCAACTCCAGTCCTCCAGTATCCCCAACAGCCCAACTCCAGTCCTCCAGTATCCCCAACAGCCCAACTCCAGTCCTCCAGTACCCCCAACAGCCCAACTCCAGTTCTTGAGTACCCCCAACAGCCCAACTCCAGTCCTCCAGTATCCCCAACAGCCCAACTCCAGTTCTTGAGTACCCCCAACAGCCCAACTCCAGTTCTTGAGTACCCCCAACAGCCCAACTCCAGTCCTCCAGTATCCACAACAGCCCAACTCCAGTCCTCCAGTATCCCCAACAGCCCAACTCCAGTTCTTGAGTACCCCCAACAGCCCAACTCCAGTCCTCCAGTATCCACAACAGCCCAACTCCAGTCCTCCAGTATCCCCAACAGCCCAACTCCAGTTCTTGAGTATCCCCAACAGCCCAACTCCTGTTCTTGAGTACCCCCAACAGCCCAACTCCAGTTCTTGACTACCCTCAACAGCCCAACTCCAGTCCTCCAGTATCCCCAACAGCCCAACTCCAGTCCTTAAGTATCCCCAACAGCCCAACTCCAGTTCTTAACTACCCCCAACAGCCCAACTCCAGTCCTCCAGTATCCCCAATAGCCCAACTCCAGTTCTTGAGTATCCCCAACAGCTCAACTCCAGTTCTTGAGTACCCCCAACAGCCCAACTCCAGTCCTCCAGTATCCCCAACAGCCCAACTCCAGTCCTCCAGTGTCCCCAACAGCCCAACTCCAGTCCTCCAGTATCCCCAGCAGCCCAACTCCAGTCCTCCAGTATCCCCAACAGCCCAACTCCAGTTCTTGACTACCCCCAACAGCCCAACTCCAGTCCTTCAGTATCCCCAACAGCCCAACTCCAGTCCTCCAGTGTCCCCAACAGCCCAACTCCTGTCCTCCAGTATCCCCAACAGCCCAACTCCAGTCCTCCAGTACCCCCAACAGCCCAACTCCAGTCCTCCAGTATACCCAACAGCCCAACTCCAGTATCCCCAACAGCCCAACTCCAGTCCTCCAGTATCCCCAACAGCCCAACTCCAGTCCTCCAGTATCCCCAACAGCCCAACTCCAGTCCTCCAGTACCCCCAACAGCCCAACTCCAGTTCTTGAGTACCCCCAACAGCCCAACTCCAGTCCTCCAGTATCCCCAACAGCCCAACTCCAGTTCTTGAGTACCCCCAGCAGCCCAACTCCAGTTCTTGAGTACCCCCAACAGCCCAACTCCAGTCCTCCAGTATCCACAACAGCCCAACTCCAGTCCTCCAGTATCCCCAACAGCCCAACTCCAGTTCTTGAGTATCCCCAACAGCCCAACTCCTGTTCTTGAGTACCCCCAACAGCCCAATTCCAGTCCTCCAGTATCCCCAACAGCCCAACTCCAGTTCTTGACTACCCTCAACAGCCCAACTCCAGTCCTCCAGTATCCCCAACAGCCCAACTCCAGTCCTTAAGTATCCCCAACAGCCCAACTCCAGTTCTTGACTACCCCCAACAGCCCAACTCCAGTCCTCCAGTATCCCCAACAGCCCAACTCCAGTTCTTGAGTATCCCCAACAGCTCAACTCCAGTTCTTGAGTACCCCCAACAGCCCAACTCCAGTCCTCCAGTATCCCCAACAGCCCAACTCCAGTCCTTCAGTATCCCCAACAGCCCAACTCCAGTCCTCCAGTGTCCCCAACAGCCCAACTCCTGTCCTCCAGTATCCCCAACAGCCCAACTCCAGTCCTCCAGTACCCCCAACAGCCCAACTCCAGTCCTCCAGTATACCCAACAGCCCAACTCCAGTATCCCCAACAGCCCAACTCCAGTCCTCCAGTATCCCCAACAGCCCAACTCCAGTCCTCCAGTATCCCCAACAGCCCAACTCCAGTCCTCCAGTACCCCCAACAGCCCAACTCCAGTTCTTGAGTACCCCCAACAGCCCAACTCCAGTCCTCCAGTATCCCCAACAGCCCAACTCCAGTTCTTGAGTACCCCCAACAGCCCAACTCCAGTTCTTGAGTACCCCCAACAGCCCAACTCCAGTCCTCCAGTATCCACAACAGCCCAACTCCAGTCCTCCAGTATCCCCAACAGCCCAACTCCAGTCCTCCAGTATCCCCAACAGCCCAACTCCAGTTCTTGAGTATCCCCAACAGCCAAACTCCAGTCCTCCAGTATCCCCAACAGCCCAACTCCAGTCCTCCAGTATCCCCAACAGCCCAACTCCAGTCCTCCAGTATCCCCAACAGCCCAACTCCAGTCCTCCAGTATCCCCAACAGCCCAACTCCAGTCCTCCAGTATCACCAACAGCCCAACTCCAGTCCTCCAGTATCCCCAACAGCCCAACTCCAGTCCTCCAGTACCCCCAACAGCCCAACTCCAGTTCTTGAGTACCCCCAACAGCCCAACTCCAGTCCTCCAGTATCCCCAACAGCCCAACTCCAGTTCTTGAGTACCCCCAACAGCCCAACTCCAGTCCTCCAGTATCCACAACAGCCCAACTCCAGTCCTCCAGTATCCCCAACAGCCCAACTCCAGTTCTTGACTACCCCCAACAGCCCAACTCCAGTCCTCCAGTATCCCCAACAGCCCAACTCCAGTTCTTGAGTATCCCCAACAGCTCAACTCCAGTTCTTGAGTACCCCCAACAGCCCAACTCCAGTCCTCCAGTATCCCCAACAGCCCAACTCCAGTCCTCCAGTGTCCCCAACAGCCCAACTCCTGTCTTCCAGTATCCCCAGCAGCCCAACTCCAGTTCTTGAGTATCCCCAACAGCTCAACTCCAGTTCTTGACTACCCCCAACAGCCCAACTCCAGTCCTCCAGTATCCCCAGCAGCCCAACTCCAGTCCTCCAGTATCCCCAACAGACCAACTCCAGTTCTTGACTACCCTCAACAGCCCAACTCCAGTCCTCCAGTATCCCCAACAGCCCAACTCCAGTCCTCCAGTATCCCGAATAGCCCAACTCCAGTTCTTGACTACCCCCAACAGCCCAACTCCAGTCCTCCAGTATCCCCAACAGCCCAACTCCAGTTCTTGAGTATCCCCAACAGCTCAACTCCAGTTCTTGAGTACCCCCAACAGCCCAACTCCAGTCCTCCAGTATCCCCAACAGCCCAACTCCAGTCCTTCAGTATCCCCAACAGCCCAACTCCAGTCCTCCAGTGTCCCCAACAGCCCAACTCCTGTCCTCCAGTATCCCCAACAGCCCAACTCCAGTCCTCCAGTACCCCCAACAGCCCAACTCCAGTCCTCCAGTATACCCAACAGCCCAACTCCAGTATCCCCAACAGCCCAACTCCAGTCCTCCAGTATCCCCAACAGCCCAACTCCAGTCCTCCAGTATCCCCAACAGCCCAACTCCAGTCCTCCAGTACCCCCAACAGCCCAACTCCAGTTCTTGAGTACCCCCAACAGCCCAACTCCAGTCCTCCAGTATCCCCAACAGCCCAACTCCAGTTCTTGAGTACCCCCAACAGCCCAACTCCAGTTCTTGAGTACCCCCAACAGCCCAACTCCAGTCCTCCAGTATCCACAACAGCCCAACTCCAGTCCTCCAGTATCCCCAACAGCCCAACTCCAGTTCTTGAGTATCCCCAACAGCCCAACTCCTGTTCTTGAGTACCCCCAACAGCCCAATTCCAGTCCTCCAGTATCCCCAACAGCCCAACTCCAGTTCTTGACTACCCTCAACAGCCCAACTCCAGTCCTCCAGTATCCCCAACAGCCCAACTCCAGTCCTTAAGTATCCCCAACAGCCCAACTCCAGTTCTTAACTACCCCCAACAGCCCAACTCCAGTCCTCCAGTATCCCCAACAGCCCAACTCCAGTTCTTGAGTATCCCCAACAGCTCAACTCCAGTTCTTGAGTACCCCCAACAGCCCAACTCCAGTCCTCCAGTATCCCCAACAGCCCAACTCCAGTCCTCCAGTGTCCCCAACAGCCCAACTCCAGTCCTCCAGTATCCCCAGCAGCCCAACTCCAGTCCTCCAGTATCCCCAACAGCCCAACTCCAGTTCTTGACTACCCCCAACAGCCCAACTCCAGTCCTTCAGTATCCCCAACAGCCCAACTCCAGTCCTCCAGTGTCCCCAACAGCCCAACTCCTGTCCTCCAGTATCCCCAACAGCCCAACTCCAGTCCTCCAGTACCCCCAACAGCCCAACTCCAGTCCTCCAGTATACCCAACAGCCCAACTCCAGTATCCCCAACAGCCCAACTCCAGTCCTCCAGTATCCCCAACAGCCCAACTCCAGTCCTCCAGTATCCCCAACAGCCCAACTCCAGTCCTCCAGTACCCCCAACAGCCCAACTCCAGTTCTTGAGTACCCCCAACAGCCCAACTCCAGTCCTCCAGTATCCCCAACAGCCCAACTCCAGTTCTTGAGTACCCCCAACAGCCCAACTCCAGTTCTTGAGTACCCCCAACAGCCCAACTCCAGTCCTCCAGTATCCACAACAGCCCAACTCCAGTCCTCCAGTATCCCCAACAGCCCAACTCCAGTTCTTGAGTATCCCCAACAGCCCAACTCCTGTTCTTGAGTACCCCCAACAGCCCAATTCCAGTCCTCCAGTATCCCCAACAGCCCAACTCCAGTTCTTGACTACCCTCAACAGCCCAACTCCAGTCCTCCAGTATCCCCAACAGCCCAACTCCAGTCCTTAAGTATCCCCAACAGCCCAACTCCAGTTCTTGACTACCCCCAACAGCCCAACTCCAGTCCTCCAGTATCCCCAACAGCCCAACTCCAGTCCTCCAGTATCCCCAACAGCCCAACTCCAGTCCTCCAGTATCCCCAACAGCCCAACTCCAGTCCTCCAGTATCACCAACAGCCCAACTCCAGTCCTCCAGTATCCCCAACAGCCCAACTCCAGTCCTCCAGTACCCCCAACAGCCCAACTCCAGTTCTTGAGTACCCCCAACAGCCCAACTCCAGTCCTCCAGTATCCCCAACAGCCCAACTCCAGTTCTTGAGTACCCCCAACAGCCCAACTCCAGTCCTCCAGTATCCACAACAGCCCATCTCCAGTCCTCCAGTATCCCCAACAGCCCAACTCCAGTTCTTGACTACCCCCAACAGCCCAACTCCAGTCCTCCAGTATCCCCAACAGCCCAACTCCAGTTCTTGAGTATCCCCAACAGCTCAACTCCAGTTCTTGAGTACCCCCAACAGCCCAACTCCAGTCCTCCAGTATCCCCAACAGCCCAACTCCAGTCCTCCAGTGTCCCCAACAGCCCAACTCCTGTCTTCCAGTATCCCCAGCAGCCCAACTCCAGTTCTTGAGTATCCCCAACAGCTCAACTCCAGTTCTTGACTACCCCCAACAGCCCAACTCCAGTCCTCCAGTATCCCCAGCAGCCCAACTCCAGTCCTCCAGTATCCCCAACAGACCAACTCCAGTTCTTGACTACCCTCAACAGCCCAACTCCAGTCCTCCAGTATCCCCAACAGCCCAACTCCAGTCCTCCAGTATCCCGAATAGCCCAACTCCAGTTCTTGACTACCCCCAACAGCCCAACTCCAGTCCTCCAGTATCCCCAACAGCCCAACTCCAGTTCTTGAGTATCCCCAACAGCTCAACTCCAGTTCTTGAGTACCCCCAACAGCCCAACTCCAGTCCTCCAGTATCCCCAACAGCCCAACTCCAGTCCTTCAGTATCCCCAACAGCCCAACTCCAGTCCTCCAGTGTCCCCAACAGCCCAACTCCTGTCCTCCAGTATCCCCAACAGCCCAACTCCAGTCCTCCAGTACCCCCAACAGCCCAACTCCAGTCCTCCAGTATCCCCAACAGCCCAACTCCAGTATCCCCAACAGCCCAACTCCAGTCCTCCAGTATCCCCAACAGCCCAACTCCAGTCCTCCAGTATCCCCAACAGCCCAACTCCAGTCCTCCAGTACCCCCAACAGCCCAACTCCAGTTCTTGAGTACCCCCAACAGCCCAACTCCAGTCCTCCAGTATCCCCAACAGCCCAACTCCAGTTCTTGAGTACCCCCAACAGCCCAACTCCAGTTCTTGAGTACCCCCAACAGCCCAACTCCAGTCCTCCAGTATCCACAACAGCCCAACTCCAGTCCTCCAGTATCCCCAACAGCCCAACTCCAGTTCTTGAGTATCCCCAAAAGCCCAACTCCTGTTCTTGAGTACCCCCAACAGCCCAATTCCAGTCCTCCAGTATCCCCAACAGCCCAACTCCAGTTCTTGACTACCCTCAACAGCCCAACTCCAGTCCTCCAGTATCCCCAACAGCCCAACTCCAGTCCTTAAGTATCCCCAACAGCCCAACTCCAGTTCTTAACTACCCCCAACAGCCCAACTCCAGTCCTCCAGTATCCCCAACAGCCCAACTCCAGTTCTTGAGTATCCCCAACAGCTCAACTCCAGTTCTTGAGTACCCCCAACAGCCCAACTCCAGTCCTCCAGTATCCCCAACAGCCCAACTCCAGTCCTCCAGTGTCCCCAACAGCCCAACTCCAGTCCTCCAGTATCCCCAGCAGCCCAACTCCAGTCCTCCAGTATCCCCAACAGCCCAACTCCAGTTCTTGACTACCCCCAACAGCCCAACTCCAGTCCTTCAGTATCCCCAACAGCCCAACTCCAGTCCTCCAGTGTCCCCAACAGCCCAACTCCTGTCCTCCAGTATCCCCAACAGCCCAACTCCAGTCCTCCAGTACCCCCAACAGCCCAACTCCAGTCCTCCAGTATACCCAACAGCCCAACTCCAGTATCCCCAACAGCCCAACTCCAGTCCTCCAGTATCCCCAACAGCCCAACTCCAGTCCTCCAGTATCCCCAACAGCCCAACTCCAGTCCTCCAGTACCCCCAACAGCCCAACTCCAGTTCTTGAGTACCCCCAACAGCCCAACTCCAGTCCTCCAGTATCCCCAACAGCCCAACTCCAGGTCTTGAGTACCCCCAACAGCCCAACTCCAGTTCTTGAGTACCCCCAACAGCCCAACTCCAGTCCTCCAGTATCCACAACAGCCCAACTCCAGTCCTCCAGTATCCCCAACAGCCCAACTCCAGTTCTTGAGTATCCCCAACAGCCCAACTCCTGTTCTTGAGTACCCCCAACAGCCCAATTCCAGTCCTCCAGTATCCCCAACAGCCCAACTCCAGTTCTTGACTACCCTCAACAGCCCAACTCCAGTCCTCCAGTATCCCCAACAGCCCAACTCCAGTCCTTAAGTATCCCCAACAGCCCAACTCCAGTTCTTGACTACCCCCAACAGCCCAACTCCAGTCCTCCAGTATCCCCAACAGCCCAACTCCAGTCCTCCAGTATCCCCAACAGCCCAACTCCAGTCCTCCAGTATCCCCAACAGCCCAACTCCAGTCCTCCAGTATCACCAACAGCCCAACTCCAGTCCTCCAGTATCCCCAACAGCCCAACTCCAGTCCTCCAGTACCCCCAACAGCCCAACTCCAGTTCTTGAGTACCCCCAACAGCCCAACTCCAGTCCTCCAGTATCCCCAACAGCCCAACTCCAGTTCTTGAGTACCCCCAACAGCCCAACTCCAGTCCTCCAGTATCCACAACAGCCCAACTCCAGTCCTCCAGTATCCCCAACAGCCCAACTCCAGTTCTTGACTACCCCCAACAGCCCAACTCCAGTCCTCCAGTATCCCCAACAGCCCAACTCCAGTTCTTGAGTATCCCCAACAGCTCAACTCCAGTTCTTGAGTACCCCCAACAGCCCAACTCCAGTCCTCCAGTATCCCCAACAGCCCAACTCCAGTCCTCCAGTGTCCCCAACAGCCCAACTCCTGTCTTCCAGTATCCCCAGCAGCCCAACTCCAGTTCTTGAGTATCCCCAACAGCTCAACTCCAGTTCTTGACTACCCCCAACAGCCCAACTCCAGTCCTCCAGTATCCCCAGCAGCCCAACTCCAGTCCTCCAGTATCCCCAACAGACCAACTCCAGTTCTTGACTACCCTCAACAGCCCAACTCCAGTCCTCCAGTATCCCCAACAGCCCAACTCCAGTCCTCCAGTATCCCGAATAGCCCAACTCCAGTTCTTGACTACCCCCAACAGCCCAACTCCAGTCCTCCAGTATCCCCAACAGCCCAACTCCAGTTCTTGAGTATCCCCAACAGCTCAACTCCAGTTCTTGAGTACCCCCAACAGCCCAACTCCAGTCCTCCAGTATCCCCAACAGCCCAACTCCAGTCCTTCAGTATCCCCAACAGCCCAACTCCAGTCCTCCAGTGTCCCCAACAGCCCAACTCCTGTCCTCCAGTATCCCCAACAGCCCAACTCCAGTCCTCCAGTACCCCCAACAGCCCAACTCCAGTCCTCCAGTATACCCAACAGCCCAACTCCAGTATCCCCAACAGCCCAACTCCAGTCCTCCAGTATCCCCAACAGCCCAACTCCAGTCCTCCAGTATCCCCAACAGCCCAACTCCAGTCCTCCAGTACCCCCAACAGCCCAACTCCAGTTCTTGAGTACCCCCAACAGCCCAACTCCAGTCCTCCAGTATCCCCAACAGCCCAACTCCAGTTCTTGAGTACCCCCAACAGCCCAACTCCAGTTCTTGAGTACCCCCAACAGCCCAACTCCAGTCCTCCAGTATCCACAACAGCCCAACTCCAGTCCTCCAGTATCCCCAACAGCCCAACTCCAGTTCTTGAGTATCCCCAAAAGCCCAACTCCTGTTCTTGAGTACCCCCAACAGCCCAATTCCAGTCCTCCAGTATCCCCAACAGCCCAACTCCAGTTCTTGACTACCCTCAACAGCCCAACTCCAGTCCTCCAGTATCCCCAACAGCCCAACTCCAGTCCTTAAGTATCCCCAACAGCCCAACTCCAGTTCTTAACTACCCCCAACAGCCCAACTCCAGTCCTCCAGTATCCCCAACAGCCCAACTCCAGTTCTTGAGTATCCCCAACAGCTCAACTCCAGTTCTTGAGTACCCCCAACAGCCCAACTCCAGTCCTCCAGTATCCCCAACAGCCCAACTCCAGTCCTCCAGTGTCCCCAACAGCCCAACTCCAGTCCTCCAGTATCCCCAGCAGCCCAACTCCAGTCCTCCAGTATCCCCAACAGCCCAACTCCAGTTCTTGACTACCCCCAACAGCCCAACTCCAGTCCTTCAGTATCCCCAACAGCCCAACTCCAGTCCTCCAGTGTCCCCAACAGCCCAACTCCTGTCCTCCAGTATCCCCAACAGCCCAACTCCAGTCCTCCAGTACCCCCAACAGCCCAACTCCAGTCCTCCAGTATACCCAACAGCCCAACTCCAGTATCCCCAACAGCCCAACTCCAGTCCTCCAGTATCCCCAACAGCCCAACTCCAGTCCTCCAGTATCCCCAACAGCCCAACTCCAGTCCTCCAGTACCCCCAACAGCCCAACTCCAGTTCTTGAGTACCCCCAACAGCCCAACTCCAGTCCTCCAGTATCCCCAACAGCCCAACTCCAGTTCTTGAGTACCCCCAACAGCCCAACTCCAGTTCTTGAGTACCCCCAACAGCCCAACTCCAGTCCTCCAGTATCCACAACAGCCCAACTCCAGTCCTCCAGTATCCCCAACAGCCCAACTCCAGTTCTTGAGTATCCCCAACAGCCCAACTCCTGTTCTTGAGTACCCCCAACAGCCCAATTCCAGTCCTCCAGTATCCCCAACAGCCCAACTCCAGTTCTTGACTACCCTCAACAGCCCAACTCCAGTCCTCCAGTATCCCCAACAGCCCAACTCCAGTCCTTAAGTATCCCCAACAGCCCAACTCCAGTTCTTGACTACCCCCAACAGCCCAACTCCAGTCCTCCAGTACCCCCAACAGCCCAACTCCAGTCCTCCAGTATCCCCAACAGCCCAACTCCAGTCCTCCAGTGTCCCCAACAGCCCAACTCCAGTCCTCCAGTATCCCCAGCAGCCCAACTCCAGTCCTCCAGTATCCCCAACAGCCCAACTCCAGTTCTTGACTACCCCCAACAGCCCAACTCCAGTCCTCCAGTATCCCCAGCAGCCCAACTCCAGTCCTCCAGTATCCCCAACAGACCAACTCCAGTTCTTGACTACCCTCAACAGCCCAACTCCAGTCCTCCAGTATCCCCAACAGCCCAACTCCAGTCCTCCAGTATCCCCAACAGCCCAACTCCAGTCCTCCAGTGTCCCCAACAGCCCAACTCCTGTCTTCCAGTATCCCCAGCAGCCCAACTCCAGTCCTCCAGTATCCCCAACAGCCCAACTCCAGTTCTTGACTACCCCCAACAGCCCAACTCCAGTCCTCCAGTATCCCCAGCAGCCCAACTCCAGTCCTCCAGTATCCCCAACAGACCAACTCCAGTTCTTGACTACCCTCAACAGCCCAACTCCAGTCCTCCAGTATCCCCAACAGCCCAACTCCAGTCCTCCAGTATCCCGAATAGCCCAACTCCAGTTCTTGACTACCCCCAACAGCCCAACTCCAGTCCTCCAGTATCCCCAACAGCCCAACTCCAGTTCTTGAGTATCCCCAACAGCTCAACTCCAGTTCTTGAGTACCCCCAACAGCCCAACTCCAGTCCTCCAGTATCCCCAACAGCCCAACTCCAGTCCTTCAGTATCCCCAACAGCCCAACTCCAGTCCTCCAGTGTCCCCAACAGCCCAACTCCTGTCCTCCAGTATCCCCAACAGCCCAACTCCAGTCCTCCAGTACCCCCAACAGCCCAACTCCAGTCCTTAAGTATCCCCAACAGCCCAACTCCAGTTCTTGACTACCCCCAACAGCCCAACTCCAGTCCTCCAGTATCCCCAACAGCCCAACTCCAGTTCTTGAGTATCCCCAACAGCTCAACTCCAGTTCTTGAGTACCCCCAACAGCCCAACTCCAGTCCTCCAGTATCCCCAACAGCCCAACTCCAGTCCTCCAGTGTCCCCAACAGCCCAACTCCAGTCCTCCAGTATCCCCAGCAGCCCAACTCCAGTCCTCCAGTATCCCCAACAGCCCAACTCCAGTTCTTGACTACCCCCAACAGCCCAACTCCAGTCCTCCAGTATCCCCAGCAGCCCAACTCCAGTCCTCCAGTATCCCCAACAGACCAACTCCAGTTCTTGACTACCCTCAACAGCCCAACTCCAGTCCTCCAGTATCCCCAACAGCCCAACTCCAGTCCTCCAGTATCCCCAACAGCCCAACTCCAGTCCTCCAGTGTCCCCAACAGCCCAACTCCTGTCTTCCAGTATCCCCAGCAGCCCAACTCCAGTCCTCCAGTATCCCCAACAGCCCAACTCCAGTTCTTGACTACCCCCAACAGCCCAACTCCAGTCCTCCAGTATCCCCAGCAGCCCAACTCCAGTCCTCCAGTATCCCCAACAGACCAACTCCAGTTCTTGACTACCCTCAACAGCCCAACTCCAGTCCTCCAGTATCCCCAACAGCCCAACTCCAGTCCTCCAGTATCCCCAGCAGCCCAACTCCAGTCCTCCAGTATCCCCAACAGACCAACTCCAGTTCTTGACTACCCCCAACAGCCCAACTCCAGTCCTCCAGTATCCCCAACAGCCCAACTCCAGTTCTTGAGTATCCCCAACAGCTCAACTCCAGTTCTTGAGTACCCCCAACAGCCCAACTCCAGTCCTCCAGTATCCCCAACAGCCCAACTCCAGTCCTTCAGTATCCCCAACAGCCCAACTCCAGTCCTCCAGTGTCCCCAACAGCCCAACTCCTGTCCTCCAGTATCCCCAACAGCCCAACTCCAGTCCTCCAGTACCCCCAACAGCCCAACTCCAGTCCTCCAGTATACCCAACAGCCCAACTCCAGTATCCCCAACAGCCCAACTCCAATCCTCCAGTATCCCCAACAGCCCAACTCCAGTCCTCCAGTATCCCCAACAGCCCAACTCCAGTCCTCCAGTACCCCCAACAGCCCAACTCCAGTTCTTGAGTACCCCCAACTCCAGTCCTCCAGTATCCCCAACAGCCCAACTCCAGTTATTGAGTACCCCCAACAGCCCAACTCCAGTTCTTGAGTACCCCCAACTCCAGTCCTCCAGTATCCACAACAGCCCAACTCCAGTCCTCCAGTATCCCCAACAGCCCAACTCCAGTTCTTGAGTATCCCCAACAGCCCAACTCCAGTTCTTGAGTACCCCCAACAGCCCAACTCCAGTTCTTGAGTACCCCCAACAGCCCAACTCCATTCCTCCAGTATCCCCAACAGCCCAACTCCAGTACTTGAGTACCCACAACAACCCAACTCCAGTTCTTGAGTACCCCCAACAGCCCAACTCCAGTCCTCCAGTATCCCCAACAGCCCAACTCCAGTTCTTGAGTATCCCCAACAGCCAAACTCCAGTTCTTGAGTATCCCCAACAGCCCAACTCCAGTCCTCCAGTATCCCCAACAGCCCAACTCCAGTCCTCCAGTATCCCAACAGCCCAACTCCAGTCCTCCAGTATCCCCAACAGCCCAACTCCAGTCCTCCAGTATCACCAACAGCCCAACTCCAGTCCTCCAGTATCCCCAACAGCCCAACTCCAGTCCTCCAGTACCCCCAACAGCCCAACTCCAGTTCTTGAGTACCCACAACAGCCCAACTCCAGTCCTCCAGTATCCCCAACAGCCCAACTCCAGTTCTTGAGTACCCCCAACAGCCCAACTCCAGTCCTCCAGTATCCACAACAGCCCAACTCCAGTCCTCCAGTATCCCCAACAGCCCAACTCCAGTTCTTGAGTATCCCCAACAGCCCAACTCCAGTTCTTGAGTACCCCCTACAGCCCAACTCCAGTCCTCCAGTATCCCCAACAGCCCAACTCCAGTTCTTGAGTACCCCCAACAGCCCAACTCCATTCCTCCAGTATCCCCAACAGCCCAACTCCAGTTCTTGAGTACCCACAACAGCCCAACTCCAGTTCTTAAGTACCCCCAACAGTCCAACTCCAGTCCTCCAGTATCCCCAACAGCCCAACTCCAGTTCTTGAGTATCCCCAACAGCTCAACTCCAGTTCTTGACTACCCTCAACAGCCCAACTCCAGTCCTCCAGTATCCCCAACAGCCCAACTCCAGTCCTCCAGTATCCCCAACAGCCCAACTCCAGTTCTTGACTATCCCCAACAGCCCAACTCCAGTCCTCCAGTATCCCCAACAGCCCAACTCCAGTTCTTGAGTATCCCCAACAACTCAACTCCAGTTCTTGAGTACCCCCAACAGCCCAACTCCAGTCCTCCAGTATCCCCAACAGCCCAACTCCAGTCCTCCAGTGTCCCCAACAGCCCAACTCCTGTCTTCCAGTATCCCCAGCAGCCCAACTCTAGTCCTCCAGTATCCCCAACAGCCCAACTCCAGTTCTTGAGTACCCCCAACAGCCCAACTCCAGTCCTCCAGTATCCCCAACAGCCCAACTCCAGTTCTTGAGTATCCCCAATAACCCAACTCCAGTTCTTGAGTACCCCCAACAGCCCAACTCCAGTTCTTGAGTACCCCCAACAGCCCAACTCCAGTCCTCCAGTATCCCCAACAGCCCAACTCCAGTTCTTGAGTACCCACAACAGCCCAACTCCAGTTCTTGAGTACCCCCAACAGTCCAACTCCAGTCCTCCAGTATCCCCAACAGCCCAACTCCAGTTCTTGAGTACCCCCAACAGCCCAACTCCATTCCTCCAGTATCCCCAACAGCCCAACTCCAGTTCTTGAGTACCCAAAACAGCCCAACTCCAGTTCTTGAGTACCCCCAACAGTCCAACTCCAGTTCTTAAGTACCCCCAACAGTCCAACTCCAGTCCTCCAGTATCCCCAACAGCCCAACTCCAGTTCTTGAGTATCCCCAACAGCTCAACTCCAGTTCTTGACTACCCTCAACAGCCCAACTCCAGTCCTCCAGTATCCCCAACAGCCCAACTCCAGTCCTCCAGTATCCCCAACAGCCCAACTCCAGTTCTTGACTATCCCCAACAGCCCAACTCCAGTCCTCCAGTATCCCCAACAGCCCAACTCCAGTTCTTGAGTATCCCCAACAACTCAACTCCAGTTCTTGAGTACCCCCAACAGCCCAACTCCAGTCCTCCAGTATCCCCAACAGCCCAACTCCAGTCCTCCAGTGTCCCCAACAGCCCAACTCCTGTCTTCCAGTATCCCCAGCAGCCCAACTCTAGTCCTCCAGTATCCCCAACAGCCCAACTCCAGTTCTTGAGTACCCCCAACAGCCCAACTCCAGTCCTCCAGTATCCCCAACAGCCCAACTCCAGTTCTTGAGTATCCCCAATAACCCAACTCCAGTTCTTGAGTACCCCCAACAGCCCAACTCCAGTTCTTGAGTACCCCCAACAGCCCAACTCCAGTCCTCCAGTATCCCCAACAGCCCAACTCCAGTTCTTGAGTACCCACAACAGCCCAACTCCAGTTCTTGAGTACCCCCAACAGTCCAACTCCAGTCCTCCAGTATCCCCAACAGCCCAACTCCAGTTCTTGAGTACCCCCAACAGCCCAACTCCATTCCTCCAGTATCCCCAACAGCCCAACTCCAGTTCTTGAGTACCCAAAACAGCCCAACTCCAGTTCTTGAGTACCCCCAACAGTCCAACTCCAGTCCTCCAGTACCCCCAACAGCCCAACTCCAGTCCTCCAGTATTCTCAGCAGCCCAATTCCAGTCCTCCAGTATCCCCAACAGCCCAACTCCAGTTCTTGACTACCCTCAACAGCCCAACTCCAGTCCTCCAGTATCCCCAACAGCCCAACTCCAGTCCTCCAGTATCCCCAACAGCCCAACTCCAGTTCTTGACTACCCCCAACAGCCCAACTCCAGTCCTCCAGTATCCCCAGCAGCCCAACTCCAGTCCTCCAGTATCCCCAACAGACCAACTCCAGTTCTTGACTACCCTCAACAGCCCAACTCCAGTCCTCCAGTATCCCCAACAGCCCAACTCCAGTCCTCCAGTATCCCCAACAGCCCAACTCCAGTTCTTGACTACCCCCAACAGCCCAACTCCAGTCCTCTAGTATCCCCAACAGCCCAACTCCAGTTCTTGAGTATCCCCAACAGCTCAACTCCAGTTCTTGAGTACCCCCAACAGCCCAACTCCAGTCCTCCAGTATCCCCAACAGCCCAACTCCAGTCCTCCAGCATCCCCAACAGCCCAACTCCAGTCCTCCAGTGTCCCCAACAGCCCAACTCCTGTCCTCCAGTATCCCCAACAGCCCAACTCCAGTCCTCCAGTACCCCCAACAGCCCAACTCCAGTCCTCCAGTATACCCAACAGCCCAACTCCAGTATCCCCAACAGCCCAACTCCAGTCCTCCAGTATCCCCAACAGCCCAACTCCAGTCCTCCAGTATCCCCAACAGCCCAACTCCAGTCCTCCAGTACCCCCAACAGCCCAACTCCAGTTCTTGAGTACCCCCAACAGCCCAACTCCAGCCCTCCAGTATCCCCAACAGCCCAACTCCAGTTCTTGAGTACCCCCAACAGCCCAACTCCAGTTCTTGAGTACCCCCAACAGCCCAACTCCAGTCCTCCAGTATCCACAACAGCGCAACTCCAGTCCTCCAGTATCCCCAACAGCCCAACTCCAGTTCTTGAGTATCCCCAACAGCCCAACTCCTGTTCTTGAGTACCCCCAACAGCCCAACTCCAGTCCTCCAGTATCCCCAACAGCCCAACTCCAGTTCTTGAGTATCCCCAACAGCCCAACACCAGTTCTTGAGTACCCCAAACAGCCCAACTCCAGTTCTTGAGTATCCCCAACAGCCCAACTCCAGTCCTCCAGTATCCCCAACAGCCCAACTCCAGTTCTTGAGTACCCACAACAGCCCAACTCCAGTTCTTGAGAACGCCCAAAAGCCCGACTCCAGTCCTCCAGTATCCCCAACAGCCCAACTCCAGTTCTTGAGTATCCCCAACAGCTCAACTCCAGTTCTTGAGTACCCCCAACAGTCCAACTCCAGTCCTCCAGTATCCCCAACGGCCCAACTCCAGTTCTTGAGTACCCCCAACAGCCCAACTCCATTCCTCCAGTATCCCCAACAGCCCAACTCCAGTTCTTGAGTACCCAAAACAGCCCAACTCCAGTTCTTGAGTACCCCCAACAGTCCAACTCCAGTCCTCCAGTACCCCCAACAGCCCAACTCCAGTCCTCCAGTATTCTCAGCAGCCCAATTCCAGTCCTCCAGTATTCTCAGCAGCCCAATTCCAGTCCTCCAGTATCCCCAACAGCCCAACTCCAGTTCTTGAGTACCCCCAACAGTCCAACTCCAGTCCTCCAGTACCCCCAACAGCCCAACTCCAGTCCTCCAGTATTCTCAGCAGCCCAACTCCAGTCCTCCAGTATCCCCAACAGCCCAACTCCAGTCCTCCAGTACCCCCAACAGCCCAACTCCAGTTCTTGAGTACCCCCAACAGCCCAACTCCAGCCCTCCAGTATCCCCAACAGCCCAACTCCAGTTCTTGAGTACCCCCAACAGCCCAACTCCAGTTCTTGAGTACCCCCAACAGCCCAACTCCAGTCCTCCAGTATCCACAACAGCGCAACTCCAGTCCTCCAGTATCCCCAACAGCCCAACTCCAGTTCTTGAGTATCCCCAACAGCCCAACTCCTGTTCTTGAGTACCCCCAACAGCCCAACTCCAGTCCTCCAGTATCCCCAACAGCCCAACTCCAGTTCTTGAGTATCCCCAACAGCCCAACACCAGTTCTTGAGTACCCCAAACAGCCCAACTCCAGTTCTTGAGTATCCCCAACAGCCCAACTCCAGTCCTCCAGTATCCCCAACAGCCCAACTCCAGTTCTTGAGTACCCACAACAGCCCAACTCCAGTTCTTGAGTACGCCCAAAAGCCCGACTCCAGTCCTCCAGTATCCCCAACAGCCCAACTCCAGTTCTTGAGTATCCCCAACAGCTCAACTCCAGTTCTTGAGTACCCCCAACAGTCCAACTCCAGTCCTCCAGTATCCCCAACGGCCCAACTCCAGTTCTTGAGTACCCCCAACAGCCCAACTCCATTCCTCCAGTATCCCCAACAGCCCAACTCCAGTTCTTGAGTACCCAAAACAGCCCAACTCCAGTTCTTGAGTACCCCCAACAGTCCAACTCCAGTCCTCCAGTACCCCCAACAGCCCAACTCCAGTCCTCCAGTATTCTCAGCACCCCAATTCCAGTCCTCCAGTATCCCCAACAGCCCAACTCCAGTTCTTGACTACCCTCAACAGCCCAACTCCAGTCCTCCAGTATCCCCAACAGCCCAACTCCAGTCCTCCAGTATCCCCAACAGCCCAACTCCAGTTCTTGACTACCCCCAACAGCCCAACTCCAGCCCTCCAGTATCCCCAACAGCCCAACTCCAGTTCTTGAGTACCCCCAACAGCCCAACTCCAGTTCTTGAGTACCCCCAACAGCCCAACTCCAGTCCTCCAGTATCCACAACAGCCCAACTCCAGTCCTCCAGTATCCCCAACAGCCCAACTCCAGTTCTTGAGTATCCCCAACAGCCCAACTCCAGTTCTTGAGTATCCCCAACAGCCCAACTCCTGTTCTTGAGTATCCCCAACAGCCCAACTCCAGTCCTCCAGTATCCCCAACAGCCCAACTCCAGTTCTTGAGTATCCCCAACAGCCCAACTCCAGTTCTTGAGTACCCCCAACAGCCCAACTCCAGTTCTTGAGTATCCCCAACAGCCCAACTCCAGTCCTCCAGTATCCCCAACAGCCCAACTCCAGTTCTTGTGTACCCACAACAGCCCAACTCCAGTTCTTGAGTATCTCCAAAAGCCCAACTCCAGTCCTCCAGTATCCCCAACAGCCCAACTCCAGTTCTTGAGTATCCCCAACAGCTCAACTCCAGTTCTTGAGTACCCCCAACAGCCCAACTCCAGTCCTCCAGTATCCCCAGCAGCCCAACTCCAGTCCTCCAGTATCCCCAACAGCCCAACTCCAGTTCTTGAATACCCTCAACAGCCCAACTCCAGTCCTCCAGTATCCCCAACAGCCCAACTCCAGTCCTCCAGTATCCCCAACAGCCCAACTCCAGTTCTTGACTACCCCCAACAGCCCAACTCCAGTCCTCCAGTATCCCCAACAGCCCAACTCCAGTTCTTGAGTATCCCCAACAGCTCAACTCCAGTTCTTGAGTACCCCCAACAGCCCAACTCCAGTCCTCCAGTATCCCCAACAGCCCAACTCCAGTCCTCCAGTGTCCCCAACAGCCCAACTCCTGTCTTCCAGTATCCCCAGCAGCCCAACTCCAGTCCTCCAGTATCCCCAACAGCCCAACTCCAGTTCTTGACTACCCCCAACAGCCCAACTCCAGTCCTCCAGTATCCCCAGCAGCCCAACTCCAGTCTTCCAGTATCCCCAACAGACCAACTCCAGTTCTTGACTACCCTCAACAGCCCAACTCCAGTCGTCCAGTACCCCCAACAGACCAACTCCAGTTCTTGAGTACCCCCAACAGCCCAACTCCAGTCCTCCAGTATCCCCAACAGCCCAACTCCAGTTCTTGAGTATCCCCAACAGCCCAACTCCAGTTCTTGAGTACCCCCAACAGCCCAACTCCAGTCCTCCAGTATCCCCAACAGCCCAACTCCAGTTCTTGAGTATCCCCAACAGCCCAACTCCTGTTCTTGAGTACCCCCAACAGCCCAACTCCAGTGCTCCAGTATCCCCAACAGCCCAACTCCAGTTCTTGAGTATCCCCAACAGCCCAACTCCAGTTCTTGAGTACCCCCAACAGCCCAACTCCAGTTCTTGAGTACCCCCAACAGCTCAACTCCATTCCTCCAGTATCCCCAACAGCCCAACTCCAGTTCTTGAGTACCCACAACAGCCCAACTCCAGTTCTTGAGTACCCCCAACAGCCCAACTCCAGTCCTCCAGTATCCCCAACAGCCCAACTCCAGTTCTTGAGTATCCCCAACAGCTCAACTCCAGTTCTTGAGTACCCCCAACAGCCCAACTCCAGTCCTCCAGTATCCCCAGCAGCCCAACTCCAGTCCTCCAGTATCCCCAACAGCCCAACTCCAGTTCTTGACTACCCTCAACAGCCCAACTCCAGTCTTCCAGTATCCCCAACAGCCCAACTCCAGTCCTCCAGTATCCCCAACAGCCCAACTCCAGTTCTTGACTACCCCCAACAGCCCAACTCCAGTCCTCCAGTATCCCCAACAGCCCAACTCCAGTTCTTGAGTATCCCCAACAGCTCAACTCCAGTTCTTGAGTACCCCCAACAGCCCAACTCCAGTCCTCCAGTATCCCCAACAGCCCAACTCCAGTCCTCCAGTATCCCCAACAGCCAAACTCCAGTCCTCCAGTGTCCCCAACAGCCCAACTCCAGTCCTCCAGTATCCCCAACAGCCCAACTCCAGTCCTCCAGTACCCCCAACAGCCCAACTCCAGTCCTCCAGTATACCCAACAGCCCAACTCCAGTATCACCAACAGCCCAACTCCAGTTCTTGAGTACCCCCAACAGCCAGATTGACCAAAGCAGAGCATATAACAACCATCTAGTATAACTGAGGGATGTCTCCTGTCATATCCACAGCATATAACAACCATCTAGTATAACTGAGGGTTGTCTCCTGTCATATCTGGAAAATGACAGACTAGTAGAATCTGATGCTGCTGCAGCGTTGCTCATCTTCACAGTGGGAATCTGATGCTGCTGCAGCACTGCTCATCTTCACAGTGGGAATCTGATGCTGCTGCAGCATTGCTCATCTTCACAGTGGGAATCTGATGCTGCTGCAGCATTGCTCATCTTCACAGTGGGAATCTGGTGCTGCTGCAGCGTTGCTCATCTTCACAGTGGGAATCTGATACTGCTGCAGCGTTGCTCATCTTCACAGTGGGAATCTGATACTGCTGCAGCGTTGCTCATCTTCACAGTTGGAATCTGATGCTGCTGCAGCGTTGCTCATCTTCACAGTGGGAATCTGATACTGCTGCAGCGTTGCTCATCTTCACAGTTGGAATCTGATGCTGCTGCAGCGTTGCTCATCTTCACAGTGGGAATCTGATGCTGCTGCAGCGTTGCTCATCTTCACAGTGGGAATCTGATGCTGCTGCAGCGTTGCTCACCTTCACAGTGGGAATCTGGTCGACATGGGTGTCTTGATAGAGGTCAGCTGGTGAACCTACAGCAGTACATAAACAAATGAAAAGCACTCCTGATATTAGAATAGCACTTCTTTAGGTCACCTATACCATTGGGGCTCTTAATTGTTTGGTTGTGTTAAATTCATTCAGGTGTTTTAGTGTCATATAAAGATGAAATGTATTGTTGGGCTGGAGCAATCAATAGACAACACAGCAGGTTGTCCTATCCCATTGAGGCCTTTGTCCTATTCTGTAATGTCCATACATTTTCCCTCTTATGAATAAAGTGCTCAACAAATGATCATTGGATTATCATATGATATATAATAACCACTGGAGTTTTTTTGGGACAAGATTGTCCTCCAGGCTGTATGGACGTCACACTACCATTTGCGTCTCCCTTTTTCATGGTCATGGCTAGAAGGGATACAGTTTTTGTCAAATTGAGGTAATATTCTAGATTACATAGTTGCATTCAAGACAAGGTGTTTTTTCTGATATGTTGTTAGTAGAGTAAGTGTAAGCTACCCTCGTATTAAAAATATATTTAGCTAATGTCTCGTCATATAACGCATATAACGTGTTGTAGAATTGCATCAAATGTTTATCAAACGCCACATGTTTCCTGTGCAAAGGAATGAAACGTCTCTGATATAGCCTATAAACCTATGCCACTACGTGCTTATTAATAGCCTAAAATATGACTATCCAATCTACTCATCACATTAGGAATAGTAGCTAGGTTTACATTAGTCTGCAAATGCGATGATAGAGGCATGCAATCATTTGTTATATGCCTTTTTATGGTGACAAAAAAATGTCTACCCCAAAACTCACTCGACTAGACTATAAACTATCTAGCTAATTTAGTGTTGTTAACACCTGGTAAGCATAACAGCTAAACTCGAAATCGATCAGACTTGATTCAGCAGTGATGAAATGATCGTAGCAGACCCTGTACTGACAGCTGTCTGGGTTCAGGTCTTAACGGGCAAAAAGGTTTCTGCACTTTTCCGACAGTTCTTCAGTCTTATCTCGGTGTTTCATGATAGCTGGGAATCTTTAAACATGTGTTTTCTCCGTTGTCTTTCTTCCCTTGTTAGAGCACACATTGAATGACAGTGGTGAAGAATCAACTCGTTTTCGGCACTGTTATCATACAGTTTGGGGAAGCAACTCTGCTGCTGTCGGAAGAATTAATGCGCTGGTCTTCCAACATGGCGGCCAGGAGGCGTCGTGTGTTAACTGCGATCACTCGATAGTTAATGTTCTATGTTTGAGCTGCTTTTGAAAGCTAAAGTCGAATTGAAAACATTATTGACATTGTTAAATTCCATTTTCATAATGGCAAGCTAGGAATGATGGTTTGGTTAGATAAACTAGCGAGTCTGTTTGGTTACCACGGCCCCTACTGTAGCTATCTATCCAACTTAAACCCATTTCGAGTGGTACATGAACACATTTCTAGCGGATGTTGAACCCATTTCTAGCAGATGTTGAACCCATTTCTAGTGGATGTTGAACCCATTTCGAGTGGTAAATGTGTTAAATTATAGCCATGGTATGTAAGGGCTAATCAACCAGGGGCTGCGTCCCATGACGCAGTAGCGGAGCGACTTTCCGCGGTGTTGATTTCTTTTCCATAGAGCCCCGAGTTGATTATCCCTTTTTTTTAGTGTTGGTATGAAATGGTCTATGTCATTGACATGGGATGGATATCTTCTCACATTAATGATTATTTCATCATAGATAAGAAAAGACAGTGGAATGTCTAAACTATCATCAGATCGACCCGAACGGAAGTGGCAGCTGCGGTGTATTAGTTACGGAAACGTAAACGTCACCACAGAAGCGAACAGAGCAAAACGAGAGTTTCTATTGGACAAATTCAGGAAGGTCCATCCCTGTTTCGTATCCTGAATGTTATGCCACATAATTGGCGTAATGAAAACGCCCCTGAATAGCCAACAGTAGACATACAGTAGGGGATTTTTCCAGACCAGACTCGGCAGGGCAGACGTCTCTAAGGGTGAGTTGTAGCCTGGTAGAACAGGGCCTTTACGGTTGTATCGTTAGGCATACGACACAAGGGTTCTCCTTCTCTCGCTGACCTCTGTCTTGTTGTAATGTTTTCTAGCTACACGTTCACGTAGGTGTCCGCTATGGATGACAACAGATGACGCAATTTACAGACACCATCTAACTAGCAACATTCGTTTTATTAAATGTGTCACCATCTCAGACAACTTTTTTTTTTAAATGCACCACATTTAAAAGGTCTAATTCCAGCAGCCCAGGAAGTTCATCACGTAAATAAAATCGTTGCATAACGCAATATGGCCATACTACTGTTTTTTATGACTTGCGCCGTATCCTCTGCCATTTTGAGCCTAGCGGTTTGAGTTACGTAGTTTACGTTAACTGACTAACTAGCTGCCATTTCAGAAAAGTCAACATGATAGTGTGCATGTTGGCAACTTAACCCAACGGAGGTAACACTGTATATAAACGATAATTGAACATTTTCGCTGTGCATGTGTCCTTGTTTAGGACTGATCCATTTCCTCCTATTCAAAATCAAGAAGTGTTATTTATTTCACTTTTTAAATTGATTTTTTATTTACAAATCAATACAAAAAGTACATGGGGAACACAAGTGTGTGTGTGTGTATAAAGAATATACAAAGGACATTTTGGCTCGGGGGTAAAATATCACATTGCACAAGGACCTCATACACACGTTTATAATTTTAACAGCTTTTTTTAGTTGCCAGAGTATTTAATTGTCTTAAAATAAATATTATTTTTGCAAGTTAATAAAAAGTGGTGTTTTGTTTGTAAATGTATATTTGTGAAACGAAATTTGGGCAAAATAATAATATAATCAATTACATAATTGTTTCAACTTATTTCATTCGTAGGTAAAGAATCCAAGTAGTGCATCTCTCCACAATAGTGTAAAATATTAATAAATGTGTTCAAATATAAATCTACTAATGTCTTGCCACAGATTCCTTATATGAATACAATGCCCAAAAAATGCAACACTGTTTCTGGGTGGTCATTTCAAAAGGTACAATTTGAATATATGTTATTTTTTTCTTCTTTTTCATATAGTGATTGGCAGGATAATATTTGTGAATAATTTTAAAATAAACATCCTTAATTTTGTTAACAAGTAGGTATGTGTGTAGCAACATCCAAACATTTTTCCAACAGATATTATCAATAAAAGTGTTCCAATAAGGCATGACATAAGGTATAATTAGATACAACATCCTGTTGAAACAAGGTTCCTATAGCTCTAAAACAATTGCAACATCTTTAAGGTGTTACAGGGATCTTGTAAAATGATAAGAATACCTTATAATGAAGTAAAATACCCTCTGCATTCACCAATAGGATATTATTTTAGAACCAATATTCTAAAAACGAAGAGGTATTTTTATACAATATGTCACGATTATTCCATATATAATATCTGTGTGGAGAAAAATTATGCTTATAAATTAAGGACTATTACAAGAGAACCTGCCAATGAAAAAAAGAGTTTCACTGGAACTTTGTCAATATTATTATTGCAAAACAATATGAAGTTGTTGAGAAGACATGATGAGGAATACAGTTCCACATAGAAGTGGGTCTGCTTAGGAATTGTTTTATCCAATTGATCTTGTAAGTATTTAAGGTAGTAAAGTCCAGAAAATTCAGCCCACCATTCTCATAAGTGTTCATTACAACAGTTTTTCTACTGTAATGGGTACGGTTTCTCCACAGAAAGACCAGATGCTTTTCAACTATCTCCTTGCTTATTTTACCTTCAAGATATAAAGATAGAGCGGCATATGCTAGTCTAGAGATACTCTCAGCCTTGGTTATTAGGACTCTAGACTTCTGATCCTTTGTAATGGTTATACCTAAATATGTAAGTTCTTCTTTCACAGGAATAACATAATGTGAGGGTGTCACACAATCTTTGACAGCCATGATTTCGATATGGCAATCTGACTAGTGTCTTTCAAAAAACATGTAGTAATGTCAGCCAGCTGGCTTATTATAATTTATTTACCGGCTAATATCTTGTACAGGACTTTTTTTTAAATAGAATTTGTAAGAAGTTGGGGGATTAATAAAAATAGACACGTGAGATAGGACAACCTTGCCTAATTACTCTCTTCAACTCAAATCTAAGTGAGGGGCCATGTTTTAGTTTGATAGAGCTGTTACCATTCGTATTGAGAGTTTTTAATTGCCTTACAGAAAAAATCCCCGAAGTCAAATGTCTCAAGGGAGTTGAAGAGGAACTGATGCTCCACTGTGTCAAATGCTTAATAAAAATAATACGAAGCTATCCTCTGTTATCAGGTCTGAGTAGTCAATAAAAATAATATGAAGCTATCCTCTGTTATCAGGTCTGAGTAGTCAAGTATGTCTAGTACTAGTCTTTTATTGTTAGAAATATGTCTGTTCCTCATTAAGCCAGACTGTGTTTCATCAATAATTGTATCCAGTAGGAAGTTTACATACACTTAGGTGTATGTACAAATTTCTTTTAAAAAAAACTATAGTTTTGGCAAGTCGGTTAGGACATCTACTTTGTGCCTGACAAGTATTTTTTCCAACAATTGTATACAGACAGATTGTTTCACTTATGGTTCACTGTGGGTCAAAAGTTTACCTACACTAAGTTGACTGTGCTTTTAAACAGCTTGGAAAATTCCAGAAAATGATGTCATGGCTTTTGAAGCTTCTGATAGGCTAATTGACATAATTTGAGTCAATTGGAGCTGTAACTGTGGATGTATTTCAAGGCCGACCTTCAAACTCAGTGCCTCTTTGCTTGACATCATGGGAAAATCTAAATAAATCAGCCAAGACCTCAGGAAAAAAAATTGTAGACCTCCACAAGTCTGGTTCATCCTTGGGAGCAATTTCCAAACGCCTTAAGGTATCAAGTTCAGCTGTACAAACAATAGTACGCAAGAATGAACACCATGGGACCACGCAGTCATCATACCACTCAGGAAGGCGATGTGTTGTGTCTCCAAGAGATGAACATACCTTGGTGCGAAAAGTGCAAATCAATCCCAGAACAACAGCAAAGGACCCTGTGAAGATACTAGAGGTCGACCGATTTAATCGGAATGGCCGATTCATTAGGGCCGATTTCAAGTTTTCATAACAATCAGAAATCGGTATTTTTGGACGCCGATATCCGATAATTAAAAAAACATATATAGTCAGTTAAGAACACATTCTTATTTTCAATGACAGCCTAGGAACTGTGGGTTAACTGCCTTGTTCAGGGGCAGAACGACAGATTTTTACCTTGTCAGCTCAGGGGTTCCAATCTTGCACACCGCACAGTTAACTAGTCCAACGCTCTAACCATTGCACTCCACGAGTAGCCTGCCTGTTACGCAAATGCAGTAGAAGCCAAGGTAAATTGCTAGATAGCATTAAACTTATCTTATAATTAAACAATCAATCATAATCACTAGTTATAACTACTAATCCAGTTTAGCAGGCAATATTAACCAGGTGAAATTGTGTCATTTCTCTTGCGTTCATTGCACGCAGAGTCAGGGTATATGCAACAGTTTGGGCTGCCTGACTCATTGTGAACTAATTTGACCGAATTTTACGTAATTATGACATACATTGAAGGTTGTGCAATGTCACAAGAATATTTAGACTTAGGGATGCCACCCATTAGATAAAATACCGAACGGTTCCGTATTTCACTGAAATAATAAACGTTTTGTTTTTGAAATGATAGTTTCCGGATTCGATCGTATTTCTGTGTGTTATTATGTTATAA
The DNA here is from genome assembly GCF_057628025.1 of Oncorhynchus mykiss. Classification (NCBI taxonomy): domain Eukaryota; kingdom Metazoa; phylum Chordata; class Actinopteri; order Salmoniformes; family Salmonidae; genus Oncorhynchus; species Oncorhynchus mykiss. The sequence goes on along the minus strand of NC_143031.1, from coordinate 256,095 downwards.
TTAAGTCTGATTTGATAGAGCAGTCTGACTGAGCAGCAGCAGGCCCGTAATCATTCATTCAAACAGCACTTTCGTGCGTTTTGCCAGCAGCTCTTCGCAAGCACAGCACTGTTTATGACTTCAAGCCTATCAGCCTAATGGCTGGTGTAACCAATGTGAAATGGCTAGCTAGTTAGCTGGGTGTGCGCTAATACTGTTTCAAACGTCACTCGCTTTTAGATTTGGAGTAGTTATTCCCCTTGCGCTGCAAGGGCCGCGGCTTTTGTGGAGCGATGTGTAACGATGCTTCGAGTGTGGCTGTTGTCGATGTGTTCCTGGTTCGAGCCCAGGTAGGGGCGAGGAGAGGGACGGAAGCTATACTGTTACACTGGCAATACTATAGTGCCTATAAGAATATCCAATAGTCAAAGGTAAATGAAATACAAATGGTATAGAGATAAATAGTCCTATAAATACTTTATTAACTACAACCTAAAACCTCTTACCTTGGAATATTGAAGTCTCATGTTAAAAGGAACCACCAACGTTCATATGTTATCATGTTCTGAGCAAGGAACTTAAACGTTAGCTTTTTTACATGGCACATATTTTACATGGCACACATTTTTACATGGCAAATATTACTATCTTCTCCAACACTTTTGTTTTTGCATTATTTAAATCAAATTGAACATTTTTCATTATTTATTTGAGGCTAAATTGATTTTATTGATGTTTTATATTAAGTTAAAGTGTTAATTCAGTATTGTTGTAATTGCCATTATTAGAAAGAAATAAAAATCGGCCGATTAATCGGTATCGGCTTTTTTGGTCCTCCAATAATCGGTATCGGCGTTGAAAAATCATAATCTGTCGACCTCTAGAAGATACTGGAAGAAACGGGTGCAAAAGTATCTATATCCACAGTTAAACAAGTCTTATATCAACATAACCTGAAAGGCCGCTCAGCAAGGAAGAAGCCACTGCTCCAAAACTGCCATAAAAAAGCCAGACTACGGTTTGCAACTGCACATGGGGACAGAGATTGTAATTTTTGGAGAAATGTCTTCTGGTCTGATGAAACAAAAATAGAACTGTTTGGCCATAATGACCATCGTTATGTTTGGAGGAAAAAGGGGGAGGCTTGCAAGCTGTAGAACACCATCACAACGTGAAGCACAGGGGTGACAGCATCATGTTGTGGGTGTGCTTTGCTGCAGGAGGGACTGGTGCACTTCACAAAATAGGTGGCATCATGAGGATGCAAAATTATGTAGATATATTGAAGCAACCTCTCAAGACATCAGTCAGGAAGTTAAAGCTTGGTCGCAAATGGGTCTTCTAAATGGACAATGACCCCAAGCATACTTCCAAAGTTGTGTCAAAATGGCTCAAGGACAACAAAGTCAAGGTATTGGAGTGGCCATCACAAAGGCCTGACATCAATTCTATAGAAAATTTGTGGGCAGAACTTAAAAAGTGTGTGTGAGCAAGGAGGCCTAGAAACCTGACATAGTTACACCAGCTCTGTCAGGAGGAATGGGCCAAAATTCACCCAACTTATTGTGGGAAGCTTGTGGAAGGCTACCTGAAACGTTTGACCCAAGTTAAACAATTTAAAGGCAATGCTACCAAATACTAATTGAGTGTATGTAAACTTCTGACCAACTCGGAATGCGATGGAAGAAATAAAAGCTGAAATAAATAATTCTCTCTACTATTATTCTGACATTTCACATTCTTAAAATAAAGAGGTGATCCTAACTGACCTAAGATGGAAATTTTACTAGGATAAATGTCAGTAATTGTGAAAACAACTAGTTTAAATGTATTTGGCAAAGATGTAACTTCCAACTTCTACTGTATACATTATCCAGTCCGAGTGTAGAATATTACCACCAAAGGTATGTTTCATTGTAATGACCCTAGCGGAGCGTTCAGAGCCATGGGAAAGACATATCGTTGCCTCACTGTGACCTCCAGAAGTTGGCATCAGCAGAAATGGAGTGGGACTCTTAAAAAAAAAAAATAATAATAATTATATATATATATATATATATATATATATATATCAACTTAAAGTATAAACTCTCTTGTTTTTCCAGCTCTTGAAATTCAACTCAACAGACAATTATGTTCATGATCAAAGTGTTCTCTGCAGTAAGAGAGAATATAAACTCTCTTTAGTGTAATAAGGGACTATTTTAATCAATACAAATTCGAACGAAATATATATAAAGTGCATATGAAAAGTAATCTTAGTTACTGTATGCATACAAAATCATTAAATTAAATGCCGTCTTTGTGAATTTGTAAACAAAATAGGCTTTCTCATGGTCTGGTCATATAAGAACAAACTAAGATGATTGAGGTACCTGAGTAGTCTGAAGAATAGTCACCCGAGACTTGTTAGGTAGTCAGTACAACGACAATGAGAATACCATGGCTGAAATCATCAATCTGTTCCTTCTGGTGAGATTTTAGGGAGGATTATGGATTTCTGAAGGTTTTATTTAAAAAAATAATAATAATAATTACCCCCTTTTTCTCCCCAATTCCGTGGTTGTTGTAGTAGCTACTATCTTGTCTCATCGCTACAACTACCGTACGGGCTCGGGAGAGACGAAGGTTGAAAGTCATGCGTCCTCCAATACACAAACCAACCTAGCCGCACTGCTTCTCAACACAGCGCGCATCCAACCCGGAAGCCAGCCGCACCAATGTGTCGGAGGAAACACTGTGCACCTGGCAACCTTGGCTAGCGCGCACTGCGCCCGGCCCGCCACAGGAGTCGCTGGTGCGCGATGAGACAAGGACATCCCTACCGACCAAGCCCTCCCTAACCCGGACGACGCTAGGCCAATTGTGCGTCGCCCCATGGACCTCGCGGCCGGTTATGACAGAGCCTGGGTGCGAACCCAGAGTCTCTGATGGCACAGCTGGTGCTGCAGTACAGCGCCCTTAACCACCCGGGAGGCCCGGATTTCTGAACTGTTGATGAAGCCTCGTTCTCCGACAAAGTAAGCAGCCTTTCCCTCATTCCCTCTTGATCGTTGGCCACAACTTGTTCCTTCTTTCTATGTCCTCTGGGCTGAGATGCTGGGCGAAACGCAGACCATGGCTCTGAAGGAAGGCATTATTCCTAGCAGCTTTCCAGACAGCATCCCTGTAGAATCTGGCAGTGAAGAGGATGATGATACCACTTGGTCTTGAATCGTTTTGCTGTTGCTTCTTGCCGAGGCGATGCACAACGTCGATGGTATCACTAACTTTGTTCTTCTCTGCAGGCATAACTTCTTGGCAGATGCAGATAGCCTCGCGTCACACATCCTCATTCTCGACCTCGGGCACACTGTAGAGTCTCAGGTTCCATCTTCTTGTGTATTGTTCCAGATCAGTGAGACGTCTATGGTATACATTGTTATTCTGTTCCACCTTTTCCACACTCTTCAACTTCAGCCACTCTCATTTTCACTTCCTTCATTTCACCACATGCAAACCCCAGTCTTTTTTAAGCCTTCGATTACTGTGGTGTTTGCGCTGACCATTTTCTCAATGGCGTCAGACCTGGAGTTGATGGGTAAGGAGAGGGTAGCCACAATGTCAGTCCATATTGGGTTTTTTTGGAGGGTGGAGGTTTGCACAGAGTAAAGAGGGGAACTCATAATCTCCAACAGCCCTCGAAAGTGTGAGATTATCCATAGGGCAAGCATAGTTATGGCAGTTGTCTAGTTATCATTGTTTTAGTTTACAATGGGGCTCCTAGTTCCACTCTTCATACCTCTGATACCTCCTTTGTCCCACCTCCCACACATGCGGTGACCTCACCCATTACAACCAGCATGTCCAGAGATACAATCTCTCTTATCATCACACAGTGCCTGGGCTTACCTCCCCTGTACCCGCACCCCACCATACCCCTGTCTGCGCATTATGCCCTGAATATATTCTACCATGCCCAGAAATCTGCTGCTTTTATTCTTTGTCCCCACGCTCTAGGCGACCAGTTTTGATAGCCTTTAGCCGCACCCTCATCCTACTCCTCCTCTGTTCTGCGGGTGATGTGGAGGTAAACCCAGGCCCTGCATGTCCCCAGGCACTTTCATTTGTTAATTTCTGTGATCGAAAAAGCCTTGGTTTCATGTATGTCAACATCAGAAGCCTCCTGCTTTAGCACACTCTGCCAACCCTGATGTCCTTGCTGTGTCTGAATCCTGGCTTAGGAAGGCCACCAAAAATGTTGAGATTTCCATACCCAACTATAACATTTTCTGTCAAGCTAGAACTGCCAAAGGGGGAGAAGTTAGCCTGCAAAGTCCTACAATCTAAGCTAGATGCCCTTATTTGCACGCACTGTATATGGCCAGGTCGCAATTGTAAATGAGAACTTGTTCTCAACTTGCCTACCTGGTTAAATAAAGGTAAAAAAAAAAATATATATATAGATTTTATTTCCTATTGTGTTATTGACTGTACATTTGTTTATTCCATGTGTAACTCTGTTGTTGTTTGTGTCGCACTGCTTTGCTTGATATTGGCCAGGTCGCAGTTGTAAATAAGAACTTGTTCTCAAATTGGCCTACCTGGTTAAATAAAAGGTGAAATAAAAAATAACAGCTGTAATGATTCGATTAAAAAATATATATACGGTATGGCTTTACTTAGATAAAAACTGTGGATGGAAACATGGTTAGTGTTGGTTAGTCCATGTATCCACAGCTCTGTCCATGAATTTGAGAGTGGTTACATTTCTACAGCCCCATCTCTCAGCAGTTTACCAAATCAGTCGGGGAATGTTGCTTGTTATTGTTTGAACTACAGATTGCCGTTTTAATAGACTATAGCCAAGTTCAGGCCTACTGGTTGATTCCCTTGTAATAATTAACTCAAACAGCAGCAGGTGTGGCGGAAGAGAGAAGGTCAAGATGGTGGCTTGAAAATACGCTTTTTACCGAGCAGCGCACCAAACGAGTTTCCAGTCATTCCTATTATTGGTTGTATTAAGAACTTCCCTGTGACTGGAATGAGAAGTGGATAATTTATTTTGGAATGTCCATGCGAAATCGTAACAAAAAGAGTAAGGAAGAAGCTAGCTGTTCTATTGCTAATCAACGAGAGAGGAACGTGCTTATAGACAACTGCCATAACTACGCTTGCCCTTATAGACAACTGCCATAACTACGCTTGCCCTTATAGACAACTGCCATAACTACGCTTGCCCTTATAGACAACTGCCATAACTACGCTTGCCCTTATAGACAACTGCCATAAGTACGCTTGCCCTTATAGACAACTGCCATAACTACGCTTGCCCTTATAGACAACTGCCATAACTACGCTTGCCCTTATAGACAACTGCCATAACTACGCTTGCCCTTATAGACAACTGCCATAACTACGCTTGCCCTTATAGACAACTGCCATAACTACGCTTGCCCTTATAGACAACTGCCATAACTACGCTTGCCCTTATAGACAACTGCCATAAGTACGCTTGCCCTTATAGACAACTGCCATAACTACGCTTGCCCTTATAGACAACTGCCATAACTACGCTTGCCCTTATAGACAACTGCCATAACTACGCTTGCCCTTATAGACAACTGCCATAACTACGCTTGCCCTTATAGACAACTGCCATAAGTACGCTTGCCCTTATAGACAACTGCCATAACTACGCTTGCCCTTATAGACAACTGCCATAACTACGCTTGCCCTTATAGACAACTGCCATAACTACGCTTGCCCTTATAGACAACTGCCATAACTACGCTTGCCCTTATAGACAACTGCCATAACTACGCTTGCCCTTATAGACAACTGCCATAACTACGCTTGCCCTTATAGACAACTGCCATAAGTACGCTTGCCCTTATAGACAACTGCCATAACTACGCTTGCCCTTATAGACAACTGCCATAACTACGCTTGCCCTTATAGACAACTGCCATAACTACGCTTGCCCTTATAGACAACTGCCATAACTACGCCTGCCCTTATAGACAACTGCCATAACTACGCTTGCCCTTATAGACAACTGCCATAACTACGCTTGCCCTTATAGACAACTGCCATAACTACGCTTGCCCTTATAGACAACTGCCATAACTACGCCTGCCCTTATAGACAACTGCCATAACTACGCTTGCCCTTATAGACAACTGCCATAACTACGCTTGCCCTTATAGACAACTGCCATAACTACGCTTGCCCTTATAGACAACTGCCATAACTACGCCTGCCCTTATAGACAACTGCCATAACTACGCCTGCCCTTATAGACAACTGCCATAACTACGCTTGCCCTTATAGACAACTGCCATAACTACGCCTGCCCTTATAGACAACTGCCATAACTACGCTTGCCCTTATAGACAACTGCCATAACTACGCTTGCCCTTATAGACAACTGCCATAACTACGCTTGCCCTTATAGACAACTGCCATAACTACGCTTGCCCTTATAGACAACTGCCATAACTACGCCTGCCCTTATAGACAACTGCCATAACTACGCCTGCCCTTATAGACAACTGCCATAACTACGCTTGCCCTTATAGACAACTGCCATAACTACGCTTGCCCTTATAGACAACTGCCATAACTACGCTTGCCCTTATAGACAACTGCCATAACTACGCTTGCCCTTATAGACAACTGCCATAACTACGCCTGCCCTTATAGACAACTGCCATAACTACGCTTGCCCTTATAGACAACTGCCATAACTACGCTTGCCCTTATAGACAACTGCCATAACTACGCCTGCCCTTATAGACAACTGCCATAACTACGCTTGCCCTTATAGACAACTGCCATAACTACGCTTGCCCTTATAGACAACTGCCATAACTACGCTTGCCCTTATAGACAACTGCCATAACTACGCTTGCCCTTATAGACAACTGCCATAACTACGCCTGCCCTTATAGACAACTGCCATAACTACGCTTGCCCTTATAGACAACTGCCATAACTACGCTTGCCCTTATAGACAACTGCCATAACTACGCTTGCCCTTATAGACAACTGCCATAACTACGCCTGCCCTTATAGACAACTGCCATAACTACGCCTGCCCTTATAGACAACTGCCATAACTACGCTTGCCCTTATAGACAACTGCCATAACTACGCTTGCCCTTATAGACAACTGCCATAACTACGCCTGCCCTTATAGACAACTGCCATAACTACGCTTGCCCTTATATTTATTTTATTTCACCTTTATTTAACCAGGTTGGCTAGTTGAGAACAAGTTCTCATTTACAACTGCGACCTGGCCAAGATAAAGCATAGTGTGAACAGACAACACAGAGTTACACATGGAGTAAAAAATAATAAAGTCAATAACACAGTAGAAAAATAAAAAAAATAAAAAAATAGTCTATAAACATTGTGTGCAAAAGGCATGAGGAGGTAGGCGAATAATTACAATTCAGCAGATTAACACTGGAGTGATAAATGATCAGATGGTCATGTACAGGTAGAGATACTGGTGTGCAAAAGAGCAGAAAAGTAAATAAATGAAAACAGTATGGGGATGAGGTAGGTAAATTGGGTGGGCTATTTACCGATGGACTATGTACAGCTGCAGCGATCGGTTAGCTGCTCAGATAGCAGATGTTTGAAGTTGGTGAGGGAGATAAAAGTCTCCAACTTCAACGATTTTTGCAATTCGTTACAGTCATTGGCAGCAGAGGACTGGAAGGAAATGCAGCCAAATGAGGTGTTGGCTTTAGGGATGATCAGTGAGACACCTGCTGGAGCGCGTGCTATGGGTGTGTGTTGCCATCGTGACCAGTGAACTGAGATAAAGCGGAGCTTTACCTAGCCTAGCATAGACTTGTAGATGACCTGGAGCCAGTGGGTCTGGCGACGAATATGTAGCGAGGGCCAGCCGACTAGAGCATACAGGTCGCAGTGGTGGGTGGTATAAGGTGCTTTAGTAACAAAACGGATGGCACTGTGAAACTGCATCCAGTTTGCTGAGTAGAGTATTGGAAGCTATTTTGTAGATGACATCGCCGAAGTCAAGGATCGGTAGGATGGTCAGTTCTACGAGGGTATGTTTGGCAGCATGTTTGTTGTGAAATAGGAAGCCAATTCTAGATTTAATTTTGGATTGGAGATGCTTAATGTGAGTCTGGAAAGATAGTTTACAGTCTAACCAGACACCTAGGTATTTGTTATTGTCCACAAATTCTAAGTCAGAACTGTCCAGAGTAGTGATGCTGGACGGGCAGGCAGGTGCGGGCAGCGATCGGTTGTAGAGCATGCATTTAGTTTTATTTACATTTAAGAGCAGTTGGAGGCCACGGAAGGAGAGTTGTATTTTTTTGATATATGTTTTTACCTTTATTTAACTAGGCAAGTCAGTTAAGAACAAATTCTTATTTTCCATGACAGCCTAGGAACAGTGGGTTGACTGCCTGTTCAGGGGCAGAACGACAGATTTGTACCTTGTCAGCTCAGGATTTGAACTTGCAACCTTTTGGTTACTAGTCCAACGCTCTAACCACTAGGCTACCCTTGAAGCTCGTCTGGAGGTTTGTTAAGTGTCCAAAGAAGGGCCAGAAGTATACAGACTGGTATCGTCTGCATAGAGGTGGATCAGAGAATCACCAGCAGCGAGAGCGACATCATTGATATATATATATGCAGAGAAGAGAGTCAGCCCGAGAATTGAACCCTGTGGTACCCCCATAGAGACTGCCAGAGGTCCGGACAACGGGCCCTCAAATTTGACACTGAACTCTGTCTGAGAAGTAGTTGGTGAACCAGACGAGGCAGTTGTTTGAGAAACCAAGGCTGTTTAGTTTGCCGATAAGAATGTGGTGATTGACAGAGTCGAAAGCCTTGGCCAGGTTGATGAAGACGGCAGCACAATATTGTCTTTTATCGATGGCGGTTATAATATCGTTTAGGACCTTGAGCGTGGCTGAGCTGCACCCATGACCAGCCTGGAAACCAGATTGCATATCAGAGAAGGTACGGTGGAAATCGAAATGGTCAGTGATCTGTTTGTTAACTTTGCTTTAAAAGACTTTAGATTGTCAGGGTTGGATAGATATAGGTCTGTAACAGTTTGGGTCCAGGGTGTCTCCCCCTTTGAAGAGGGGGATGACCGCAGATGCCTTCCAATCTTTAGAGATCTTAGATGATATGAAAGAGAGGTTGAACAGGCCAGTAATAGGGGTTGCAACAATTTCGGTGGATAATTTTAGAAAGAGCGGGTCCAGATTGTCTACCCAAGCTGATTTGTACGGGTCCAGATTTTGTAATTCTTTCAGAACATCAGCTATCTGGATTTTGGGTGAAGGAGAAATGGGGGAGGTTTGGGCAAGTTGCTGTGGGGGGTGCAGGGCTGTTGACCAGAGTAGGGGTAGCCAGGTGGAAAGCATGGCCAGCTGTAGAAAAATCCTTATTGAAATTCTCGATTATCGTGAATTTATCGGTGGTGACAGTGTTTCCTAGTCTTAGTGCAGTGGGCAGCTGGGAGGAGGTGCTCTTATTGTCCATGGACTTTATAATGTCCCAGAATTTTTTTGAAGTTTGTGCTGCAGGATGCAAATTTATGTTTGAAAAAGCTAGCCTTTGCTTTCCTGACTGCCTGTGTATATTGGTTCCTAAATTCCTTGAAAAGTTGCATATCGCTGGGGCTATTCGATGCTAATGCAGTACGCCACAAGATGTGTTTGTGCTGGTCAATGGCAGACAGGACTGGAGGGAACCAAGGGCTATATCTGTTCCTGGTTCAACATTTTTTGAATGGGGCATGTTTATTTAAGATGGTGAGGAAAGCACTTTTGAAGAGCAATCAGGCATCCTCTGCTGACGGAATTAGGCCAATGTCATTCCAAGATACCCAGGTTGATTAGAAAGGCCTGCTCGCTGAAGTGTTTTAGGGAGCGTTTGACAGTGATGAGGGGTGATTGTTTGACCGTAGACCCATTACGGATGCAGGCAGTGATCGCTGAGATCCTGGTTGAAGATAGCGGAGGTGTATTTAGAGGGCAGGTTGGTTAGGATGATGTCTATGAGGGTGCCCGTGTTTACAGATTTGGAGTTGTACCTGGTAGGTCCATTGGTAATTTGTGTGAGATTGAGGGCATCTAGTGGAGATTGAAGGACGGCCGGGGTGTTAAGCATGTCCCAGTTTAGGTCACTTAACAGTACGAGCTCTGAAGATAGATGGGGGGCATTCAATTCACATATGGTGTCCAAGGCACAGCTGGGTGCAGAAGGTGGTCTATAGCATGCGGCAACGGTGAAGTGGATTTTTAGAAGTAGAAGCTCAAATTGTTTGGGCACAGACCTGGATAGTATGACAGAACTCTGCAGGCTGTCTCTGCAGTAGATTGCAACTCCGCCCCCCTTGGCAGTTCTATCTTGTCGGAAAGTGTTGTAATTGGGGATGGAAATTTCAGGATTTTTGCCGGCCATCCTAAGCCAGGATTCAAACACGACTAGGACATCCGGGTTGGCAGAGTGTGCTTATGCAATGAGTAAAACAAAGTTAGGGAGGAGGCTTCTAATGTTAACATGCATGAAACCAAGGCTTTTACGGTTACAGAAGTCAACAAATGAGAGCGCATGGGGAATAGGAGTGGAGTTAGGCACTGCAGGGCCTGGATTCACCTCTACATCACCAGAGGAACAAAGGAGGAGTAGGATAAGGGTACGGCTAAAGGCTATAAGAACTGGTCATCTAGTGCGTTCGGAACAGAGAATAAAAGGAACAGGTTTCTGGGCATGGAAAAAATAAATTCAAGGTATAATGTACAGACAAGGGTATGGTAGGATGTGAATACAGTGGAGGTAAACCTGGCGTTGAGTGACGATGAGAGAGATATTGTCTCTAGAGGCATCGTTTAAACCAGGTGAAGTCACTGCATGTGTGAGAGGTGAAACAAAAGTGCTAGCTAAGGCATATTGAGCAGGGCTGGAGTCTCTACAGTGAAATAAGACAATAATCACTAACCAAAAGTTATGGACAAGGCATATTGACATTAGGGAGAGGCATATGTAGCCAAGTGATCATAGGGACCAGTGAGTAGCTTGGCGACCTGGAGACACGGCAATTCAGACAGCTAGCAGACGGGCCTTAGGGGGGACGTTGCGTCAGAAGAAGTCTGTTGTAGCCACCTCGGACGGTTACGTCGGCAGACCAGTTGTGTTGGATCAGCAGGGCTCCGTGTAGGCAGTAAAAGTGTCCAGGCCAATTGGCAAAATAGGTATTGTAGCCCAAGAAATTGGCTGATGATCCTCTTCAGCAAGCAGTCCGATATGCTCTAGACAGCTAGCGGGCCGCGGCTAGTAGGCTAGCGAATAGGCCTTCAGGGGACTTCGCGACGGCGGAGCCTGTTGACATCCCTCGGGCGGGTTATGTCGGTAGACCAGTCGTGGTAGAATCGGCGGGGCAGCTAGCTAGCTGTGATGATCCAGGTGAAAAGGTTCAGAGCTTGCAGTAGGAAACCAGAGATGGAGAAAGAGCAGTCCGGTATGTTCTGGGTCGAAGCGCGCTGTGCAGACTGGAAGGAGTTGATCAGGCTAAGGTCAGCTGATGACCGCTAGCCGTGGCTAACTGACTATTAGCTAGTAGCTAGTCAGCTGGCTAGCTTCTGTTGGCGGTTCCGGTTCTAAAGTATTAAAAATAGCAGATCCGTACCACATTGGGTGAGGCGAGTTGCAGGAGAGTATGTTGAAATTGAGGTAAAAATATTAAAAAATATATATACAAAGGAAAAAGGAAGGGGGGAAAAAATATGTAAACACGGGACAAGATGAAGACAAAGACGTCTGAACTGCTACGCCATCTTGGAAGTCAGCTGTAATGGAAACAGGAAGTTTCGGGACAATTGTATAAAAACGCCTTTTATGCACAAATAGATGTGATGGTTACTGTATCGCTAACTAAATTTGGAGTTACGTGATGATATGTTGTGTGGTCCTCCCAGTATGACTCAAGAAATGATGCAGTTTATTAGTCAACAGGTGAAATAAATTATGAACTTCACAGGGTGGTGAATGTGCCTTATTCTGGTGACATGATGATCGATGTTTGACTGTTCTTGACAAATATAAATATTGTTCTTTAATCAATATTAATGTCATCATGTAGACTAACCTACCCGCACCTTATCTGTGAGCTGTTGGCTTGAGCGCACGTATCCAGACCAGAGTAGACATATTTGCTATTTAGTTTGTGACAAAGCTATCAGGATTTAAGCAAAAGTACATTTGGTGTGCACTATGTAATCACTCCAAGCTTTTTAAAATATCCGCTTGAAGAACTGTCACCAATTGGAAACCTAGTTTATGATATCCATGTTGTTGAAGCTATACAGTATTTGTGTACATATAAAACAAGTTTATATTTTGGGTTCTGATGAAGTATGATAGTTGAACTAAGCTCATGAGGCATCTATAAATTATGAATCAATGAGTATGTATCGTTCATGTAGAAGTTTAGAAATGGATGTAGAAACTGCAGATTGCCCCTTTTTAATGTGACTTTTCTCTCTCCTACAGGTGTCATCAGTGTCCGTGAAGGAGGACAACCTTTTATTCCCCTCAGACATACATCTTTATTTCCTTATACCTGGTTAATCTCTTCTGTCATGGAGACCTAAAGTCCCCCAGGAGGGATGTTCCAATCGGGGGGAGAGGGCTGACCCGCCATGCCCAGGGGGGTGTGTGTGTGTGTGTGTGTGTGTGTGTGGGGATGAGCAGGTGAGCGTGCGTTTTTGTTCATATTCATCTTGTTTTACATTAACACCAAACCCCATATCTCAGCCCCATTATACACAGCCATGTGTTTAGAGTGGTGTCGGTTGGAGACGGGGAGAGACCAGGGTACAGGGAAGAAACCGTGAGACCAGGGGACAGAGATGTGTAGGTGAGACCAGGAGAGAGACGGTGAGAACAGGGGACAGAGGTGTGTAATACGGAACCCAAAACCGGCTGCACGCGTGCGCCATCGTGCATAAATGTATTTTGTCCCCCCACACCAAACGCGATCACGACACGCAGGTTAAAATATCAAAACAAACTCTGAACCAATTACATTTAATTTGGGGACAGGTCGAATAGCATTAAACATGTATGGCAATTTAGCTAGCTAGCTTGAATTTGACGGCTAATTTGTCCTATTTAGCTGGCTTGCTGTTGCTAGCTAATTTGTCCTGGGATATAAACACTGAGTTGTGCATTTCAGGTAAAATAAACAAGGTCCTCTACTCCGACAATTAATCTGAATCGTTTCTAGTCATCTCCTCCTTCCAGGCTTTTTCACCCTTAAACTTATATGGTGATTGGCATCTAAACTTTCATTGTATTACCACAACGACCAGCAACAAAGTTTGTCTTTCAATCACCCACGTGGGTATAACCAATGAGGAGATTCACGTGGGTACCTGCTTCTATTAACCAATGAGGAGATGGGAGAGGCAGGACTTGCAGCGTGATCTGCGTCAGAAATAGGAATGACTTCTATTTTAGCCCTTGGCAACGCATATGCTGGTGAGCAGTGTGGGTGCAATATTTGAATAACATAGATCCCTACATTTATTTTGCAACGCTCGCGCACGCAATACGAGCGGTGTAGTCAGGGTATAAGGGAGACCAGGAGACGGTGAGACCAGGGGACAGAGGTGTGTAAGGGAGACCAGGCAACGGGAGAGATGGTGAAGACCAGGGGAGAGACGGTGACACCAGGGGACAGGGAGGAAACGGGGCTTTAGTTCATGAGTGAGGTTCTAGCAGTCTGTGAAACCAGTCTACAGGGAAGAGGTGAATCGTTGTGGAGTCCATCAGGAGGGGACAGAGTGGTGTGGCCTACTCTGGTGGTATCAGACAGACGGTACTTTGTAGCTCCGTTAGTAGAGCTTGGTGCTTGCAACAATAGTGGGTTCGATCCCCGGGTGCACCCGTATATAAAACGTCTCTTCGGATAAAAGCGTTTGCTAAATGGCATTTGTTCTTCTATCACAGACAGACAGCACCATCTAATCATGTTCTGTTTCTCTGTAGCTTTGTATTCTTAGCAGAAAAGCCTGCTGGGACACGTTAGGCAAATCACTTTTTTCAGCTCACGTGTGTGTGTGTGTGTGTGTGTGCGTGTGCGTGTGTGCGCGTTTATTCCCCCTGCCCTGGGTTACTCATCCCTCTCTCCCTGAGGAGAATGGTCCTTCCTTTTATCTAATTCTACAAACTCTAGAATTATATTAAGAATCCAGAACTTAATCTAAAAACTCGATCTAGAGGCTATATCGAGACTCTATAATCCATATATCTAGACTCTCTAACCCATATATATAGACTCTATAACCTGTATATCTAGCCTGTCTAACCGGTCTGTGAATGGACACCCTGGTTCAGCTCCAGAACAGCCCGTTCCTCATGGGTCTCTGTCGGAACGGAGCTCCAGTAGACCTGCAGTATGACAATTCTTCAGGTGCACAGACCTTAATATGCACATGGTACACAACTTACACACGCCATGTACATGTTATACACATCCTGCAGTATGGCAACTATTCAGGTACACCTTAAGACAGGTTAAAGAAGGAATTTTAAGCCTTGAGACAGTTGAGACATGGATTGTGTATGTGCTCCATTCAGAAGGTGAACGGGCAAGACACAAGCTTTAATTGTCTTTGAACGTTGTATGGTAGTAGGTGCCTGGCTGCTGGGTTTTTCACGCTCAACAGTTTTCCCGTGTGTACCAAGAATGGTCCCCTGTGGAATGCTTTTGACACCTTGAAGACTCCATGCCCCGACAAATTGAGGCTGTTCTGAGGGCAAAAGAGGGTTGCAACTCAATATTATCAAGTCATATTAGGAAGGGGTCCTTAATGTTTGGTATAGTCAGTGTATATACACACACACACCTTAAACTTACAACTGATATGCGTTATATACACACACACACTTTACACCTGATACACATTATATGCACACACACACACACACTTTACACCTGATACGTATTATATACACACACACACACACTTTACACCTGATACACATTATATACACACTTTACACCTGATACGCATTATATACACACACACACACACACACACACACACACTTTACACCTGATACGCATTATATACACACACACACTTTACACCTGATACACATTATACACACACTTTACACCTGATACACATTATATACACACACTTTACACCTGATACGTATTATATACACACACACACACTTTACACCTGATACACATTATACACACACTTTACACCTGATACACATTATATACACACTTTACACCTGATACGCATTATATACACACACACACACTTTACACCTGATACACATTATACACACACTTTACACCTGATACACATTATATACACACACTTTACACCTGATACGCATTATATACACACACACACACACTTTACACCTGATACGCATTATATACACACACACACTTTACACCTGATACGCATTATATACACACACACACTTTACACCTGATACGCATTATATACACACACTTTACACCTGAAACACATTATACACACACTTTACACCTGATACACATTATATACACACACTTTACACCTGATACACATTATATACACGCACTTTACACCTGATACACATTATATACACACACTTTACACCTGATACACATTATATACACACTTTACACCTGATACACATTATACACACACTTTACACCTGATACACATTATATACACGCACACACACACACACACACACTTTACACCTGATACGCATTATATAAATGCACACACACACACTTTACACCTGATATGCATTATATACACACACACACTTTACACCTGATACGCATTATATAAATGCACACACACTTTACACCTGATACGCATTATATAAATGCACACACACTTTACACCTGATACGCATTATATAAATGCACACACACTTTACACCTGATACGCATTATATAAATGCACACACACTTTACACCTGATACGCATTATATAAATGCACACACACTTTACACCTGATACGCATTATATAAATGCACACACACTTTACACCTGATACGCATTATATAAATGCACACACACTTTACACCTGATACGCATTATATAAATGCACACACACTTTACACCTGATACGCATTATATAAATGCACACACACTTTACACCTGATACGCATTATATACACACACACACACACACACACACACACTTTACACCTGATATGCATTATATACACACACACACTTTACACCTGATACGCATTATATAAATGCACACACACTTTACACCTGATACGCATTATATAAATGCACACACACTTTACACCTGATACGCATTATATAAATGCACACACACTTTACACCTGATACGCATTATATAAATGCACACACACTTTACACCTGATACGCATTATATACACACACACACACACACACACTTTACACCTGATACGCATTATATAAATGCACACACACACACTTTACACCTGATATGCATTATATACACACACACACTTTACACCTGATACGCATTATATACACACACACACTTTACACCTGATACGCATTATATACACACACACACACACTTTACACCTGATACGCATTATACACACACACACACACACACACACACACACACACACACTTTACACCTGATACGCATTATATACACACACACACACACACACTTTACACCTGATATGCATTATATACACACACACACACTTTACACCTGATACGCATTATATACACACACACACACACACACTTTACACCTGATATGCATTATATACACACACACACACTTTACACCTGATACGCATTATATAAATGCACACACACACACTTTACACCTGATACGCATTATATAAATGCACACACACACACTTTACACCTGATACGCATTATATACACACACACACACACTTTACACCTGATACGCATTATACACACACACACACACACACACACACACACACACTTTACACCTGATACGCATTATATACACACACACACACACACACACACACACACACACACACTTTACACCTGATACGCATTATATACACACACACTTTACACCTGATACGCATTATATAAATGCACACACACACACTTTACACCTGATATGCATTATATACACACACACACTTTACACCTGATACGCATTATATAAATGCACACACACACACACTTTACACCTGATACGCATTATATAAATGCACACACACACACTTTACACCTGATATGCATTATATACACACACACACACTTTACATCTGATACGCATTATATACACACACACACACACACACTTTACACCTGATACGCATTATATACACACACACTTTACACCTGATACGCATTATATCTATATATATACACACACACACACACACACACACACTTTACACCTGATACGCATTATATACACACACTTTACACCTCATATGCATTATACACACACCCTTTACACCTCATACGCATTATACAGTGCATTCGGAAAGTATCCCGATCCCTTGTCTATAAAAATAAAAATATATTTATTTATTTGGTTCTAACCGCCGTGTCTTTTGTGAGACGCAGAGTAGGTGAACGGATGATCTCCGCATGTGTGGTTCTCACCGTGAAGCATGGAGGAGGAGGTGTGATGGTGTGGGGTTGCTTTGCTGGTGACACTGTCTGTGATTTATTTTAGAATTCAATGCACACTTAACCAGCATTGCTACCACAGCATTCTGCAGCAATACGCCATCCCATCTGGTTTGGACTTAGTGGGACAATCATTTGCTTTTCAACAGGGCAATCACCCAACACACCTCCAGGCTTTGTAAGGGCTATTTGATCAAGAAGGAGAGTGATGGAGTGTTGCGTCAGATGACCTGGCCGCCACAATCCCCCGACCTCATCCCAATTGAGATGGTTTGGGATGAGTTGGCCCGCAGAGTGAAGGAAAAGCAGCCAACAAGTGTTCAGCATATGTGTGAACTCATTCAAGACTGTTGGAAAATTATTCCAGGTGAAGCTGGTTGACAATGTCAAGAGTGGGCAAACCTGTTATCAAGGCAAAGGGTGGCTACTTTGAAGAATCTAAAATCTATTTTGATTTGTTTAACACTTTTTTGGTTGCTACATGATTCCATATGTGTTATTTCATAGTTTTGATGTCTTCACTATTATTCTACAATAATAGAAAATAGTCAAAATAAAGAAAAACCCTTGAATGAGTAGGTGTCCAAACTTTTGACTGATACAAACACTTTACACACACTACCTCAAAGTAGTGTACACATTTAAAGCATTTTGCTCTCTAAGTATTGTTAGAAAGTGCAATAGCGATAATGTTGTTATTAATAACCATTGTAAAGTTAGTTTTTTTCCCCTCAGAACTGTTCCGTATCTCCACCTTCGCCCGGTTTCCGTCATTGGGGGTAACGGAGCGCAGTTTGGCGAGGGCAGGGTGGTTCTATACTGGCGTTGGAGACCGGGTGCAGTGTTTCAGGTGGGTGATGGTTCTATACTGGTGTTGGTTCTATACTGGTGTTGGTTCTATACTGGTGTTGGTTCTATACTGGTGTTGGAGACAGGGTGCAGTGTTTCAGGTGGGTGATGGTTCTATACTGGTGTTGGAGACAGGGTGCAGTGTTTCAGGTGGGTGGTGGTTCTATACTGGTGTTGGAGACAGGGTGCAGTGTTTCAGGTGGGTGGTGGTTCTATACTGGTGTTGGAGACAGGGTGCAGTGTTTCAGGTAGGTGATGGTTCTATACTGGTGTTGGTTCTATACTGGTGTTGGAGACAGGGTGCAGTGTTTCAGGTGGGTGATGGTTCTATACTGGTGTTGGAGACAGGGTGCAGTGTTTCAGGTGGGTGATGGTTCTATACTGGTGTTGGAGACCGGGTGCAGTGTTTCAGGTGGGTGATGGTTCTATACTGGTGTTGGAGACAGGGTGCAGTGTTTCAGGTGGGTGACGGTTCTATACTGGTGTTGGAGACAGGGTGCAGTGTTTCAGGTGGGTGTTGGTTCTATACTGGCGTTGGAGACCGGGTGCAGTGTTTCAGGTGGGTGATGGTTCTATACTGGTGTTGGAGACAGGGTGCAGTGTTTCAGGTGGGTGATGGTTCTATACTGGTGTTGGAGACAGGGTGCAGTGTTTCAGGTAGGTGATGGTTCTATACTGGTGTTGGTTCTATACTGGTGTTGGAGACAGGGTGCAGTGTTTCAGGTAGGTGATGGTTCTATACTGGTGTTGGTTCTATACTGGTGTTGGAGACAGGGTGCAGTGTTTCAGGTAGGTGATGGTTCTATACTGGTGTTGGTTCTATACTGGTGTTGGAGACAGGGTGCAGTGTTTCAGGTGGGTGATGGTTCTATACTGGTGTTGGAGACAGGGTGCAGTGTTTCAGGTGGGTGATGGTTCTATACTGGTGTTGGAGACAGGGTGCAGTGTTTCAGGTGGGTGATGGTTCTATACTGGTGTTGGAGACCGGGTGCAGTGTTTCAGGTGGGTGATGGTTCTATACTGGTGTTGGAGACAGGGTGCAGTGTTTCAGGTGGGTGATGGTTCTATACTGGTGTTGGAGACAGGGTGCAGTGTTTCAGGTGGGTGATGGTTCTATACTGGTGTTGGAGACAGGGTGCAGTGTTTCAGGTGGGTGATGGTTCTATACTGGTGTTGGAGACAGGGTGCAGTGTTTCAGGTGGGTGATGGTTCTATACTGGTGTTGGAGACAGGGTGCAGTGTTTCAGGTGGGTGACGGTTCTATACTGGTGTTGGAGACAGGGTGCAGTGTTTCAGGTGGGTGATGGTTCTATACTGGTGTTGGTTCTATACTGGTGTTGGAGACAGGGTGCAGTGTTTCAGGTAGGTGATGGTTCTATACTGGCGTTGGTTCTATACTGGTGTTGGAGACAGGGTGCAGTGTTTCAGGTGGGTGATGGTTCTATACTGGTGTTGGAGACAGGGTGCAGTGTTTCAGGTGGGTGTTGGTTCTATACTGGTGTTGGAGACAGGGTGCAGTGTTTCAGGTGGGTGATGGTTCTATACTGGTGTTGGAGACAGGGTGCAGTGTTTCAGGTGGGTGATGGTTCTATACTGGTGTTGGAGACAGGGTGCAGTGTTTCAGGTGGGTGATGGTTCTATACTGGTGTTGGAGACCGGGTGCAGTGTTTCAGGTGGGTGACGGTTCTATACTGGTGTTGGTTCTATACTGGTGTTGGAGACCGGGTGCAGTGTTTCAGGTGGGTGATGGTTCTATACTGGTGTTGGTTCTATACTGGTGTTGGAGACAGGGTGCAGTGTATCAGGTAGGTGACGGTTCTATACTGGTGTTGGAGACAGGGTGCAGTGTTTCAGGTGGGTGACGGTTCTATACTGGTGTTGGTTCTATACTGGTGTTGGAGACAGGGTGCAGTGTTTCAGGTGGGTGACGGTTCTATACTGGTGTTGGTTCTATACTGGTGTTGGAGACAGGGTGCAGTGTTTCAGGTGGGTGACGGTTCTATACTGGTGTTGGTTCTATACTGGTGTTGGAGACAGGGTGCAGTGTTTCAGGTAGGTGACGGTTCTATACTGGTGTTGGAGACAGGGTGCAGTGTTTCAGGTGGGTGATGGTTCTATACTGATGTTGGAGACAGGGTGCAGTGTTTCAGGTAGGTGATGGTTCTATACTGGTGTTGGTTCTATACTGGTGTTGGTTCTATACTGGTGTTGGAGACAGGGTGCAGTGTTTCAGGTGGGTGATGGTTCTATACTGGTGTTGGAGACAGGGTGCAGTGTTTCAGGTGGGTGATGGTTCTATACTGGTGTTGGAGACAGGGTGCAGTGTTTCAGGTGGGTGTTGGTTCTATACTGGTGTTGGTTCTATACTGGTGTTGGAGACAGGGTGCAGTGTTTCAGGTGGGTGATGGTTCTATACTGGTGTTGGAGACAAGTTGCAGTGTTTCACATCAAATTGTATTTGTCACATGCACTGAATACAACAGGTGTAGACCTCACAGTGAAACGCTTACTTACAAGACCTTAACCAACAATGTAGTTTTAAGAACAATTTAAACAAATGGAAAATTACATGTTTTTTTTTAATTAAAAGGTAGGTTCTATACTGGTGTTGAAATAGGTTCAATTAAGAAAAACTTAGCTAGCTTAGATAATTAGCTGGCATTGATTTGATTTTGCAGAGACATGTTTTTTTGGAGCGTCTGATGACATAATGCTAATATTGTGATGAACATTTCTCTGGTCCCTACTGTTGCAGTCATGACGCAAGTGGCGCTATGCTGTCAAATCCTCCCACGTACTTCAACCAGCTGTTTTTAGCAACTGGTAGTTTTTAATTTGGTTGGCATATTGGCAGGTTTGCTAGCATCTAACTACACTGAATGCTGTTGAAACGCTGAAAGCTGAACGAGAGACCTCGGTTTATTGTTTCATAAAGCTGACAGTGTTTTTATATACTTTTTTGTTGGATCCTGCGGCTCTGTTGGGCTTAGTTGCTGTGAGCGCTGCTGTCTGTCCCGGGATCCTTCAGCTCTGTTGTGCTTAGTTGCTGTGAGCGCTGCTGTCTCTCCTGGGATCCTTCAGCTCTGTTGTGCTTAGTTGCTGTGAGCGCTGCTGTCTGTCCCAGGATCATGTAGCTCTGTTGGGCTTAGTTGCTGTGAGCGCTGCTGTCTGTCCCGGGATCCTGCCAGATTCTGCACATGGAAGCCCAGCTAGCCTATTTGGCTCGGCGGTCTCAAATGCAGGTCGCTATCGAACGTTTCCAGCACTGCAGGAGCTGTTTGCTTTGTTCCAGGACAAGGTGGACCGCGCTGACTTTCAATGTAGCAACTGCTTGCTTGCGGAGGACTATAGGGTGGTGAAGTGGCTACTCTTAGCAAGCATGTAGCAAACCTACACTAGCTACTGGGGAGTCCACGCCCGCCTACTTTTTCTTCCACCCCAGTAGCCGGATTCCACTCTGGTCTGGAAGTGTCGCCAGCGTGTCGGCTCTCCACAGCTGACTGGCCGGTGCTGAGCAGGGTTCCATCCCCGACGGGTTCTTCCCCTTCCCTGGAGAACGGCGCTGTCCTCGACCCAACCAACCAGCCATGGAGATGCGTCACTCGCAGTGGAAGTCGAAGAAAGTGTCCTCTGGCAACAGGGGTGTGCTTGGAGATGTTGAGCCCGGACCTGACACAGACCATAAACGGCTTTGCCGCCCTGGGGGCTTCCCATTCAAGATCTGATCCGGAGGTACCTGCGTCTTCATCTTCGTCCTCTGTTCTGTCCCTCTCCGGTGGCTTCTACCTCGGGTTCAGATTCTCGGAGCTCCCACCCTCATCAGACCGTGAGGTTGCCTGAGAGACCTGTCGATTCAACATCACCAGCTGTCATCATAGGCAGCTCTATGGTGAACAACATCTCGGTCTCCAAAGCAAAAACCCTGTTACCCATGAGCACGAATACAGGACATAACAAGGCTGCTTCTGACTGTTCTACCCAGGAGCACGAGTACAGGACATAACGAGGCTGCTTCAGACTGTTCTACACAGGAGCACGAGTACAGGACATAACAAGGCTGCTTCTGACTGTTCTACCACAGATGCCGGGAGCTGACACTGTCGTAGTCCGTGTGGGGTCAAACAACATCAGGAGGGCTAGCTCGGAACATCTGGAAAATTGATTTTAAGGAACTGATTTTAGCATTAAAATACTCCAAACAATGGCCAGTCATTTCAGGTCCAGTACCGTCGCCGTTCAGGTGTGAACATTTCAGCAGGCTACTGGCATTACACATCTGGCTAAAAGACTGTAGCTCTGCTGGAGTCACTTTTATTGATAACTTTGACACCTTTTGGAAACAGAAGATACTCTACAGGAATGACGGAGTCCACCCAAATCATCTTGGCTCCTGGCCTCTGTCCACGCATTTTAAGGCTGCGTTGAAAAATCTAATGTTATTAGTCACATGCGCTGAATACAAATCAAATCAAATTTATTTGTCACATACACATGGTTAGCAGATGTTAATGCAAGTGTAGCGAAATGCTTGTGCTTCTAGTTCCGACAATGCAGTAATAATCAATGAGTAATCTAACCTAACAATTCCAAACTACCTTACACACAAGTGTAAAGGGATGAAGAATATGTACATAAAGATATTTCAATGAGTGATGGTACAGAACGGGATAGGCAAGATGCAGTAGATGGTATCGAGTACGGTGTATATATACATGAGATGAGTAATGTAGGGTATATAAACATAAAGTGGCATAGTTTAAAGTTGCTAGTGATACATGTATTACATAAAGATGCAGTAGGGTTAGGGTTAGGGTTAGGGTTTAAAGTGTCTAGTGCACATATGTCAGAGTCAAGGCCCGCGGGCCACATCCGGCCCGCAAGAAGGTTTTTTACGGCCCCTGGGATGATCTTGATTTATTATTAGAACCGGCCCGCAGCAAGCCGGCAGCCCGCAGATCTTTTACACGCACCAATACTACATTTCCCACAATGCAAAGGTGACGCACCGAGCAGTAGGCTGCTTCATTTCAATATTTATTGGCACAGCAGTCGTCAGCATCACAGTAAAATTAACTTTCAGATACCCATCAAAAATGGCAAAACGGAAGGTGGATACTGAGAACCGGGGGTTTCAAACAAGGTGGGAGTCGGAGTATATGTTCACGAAGGTAGCTGGAAAACCTGTGTGTCTTCTGTGTGGAGAAAGTGTGGCGGTACTGAAAGAGTATAATCTGAGACGACATTATGAAACGAAACACGCGGACAAAAACAAGAATATGGACATGGAACAAAGGCTACAAAAGGCAGAGGAATTAAAACGAGGCCTCAAATCTCGACAGGCTCTGTTCAAAAAAGCCAAATCACAAGGCCAGGCTGCTGTCAAGGCCAGTTTTATTTTGGCAGAAGAGATCGCTAAATCAGCCCGGCCATTTACGGAGGGGGATTTCATCAAAAACTGCATGATTAAAGTTTGTGACGAAGTTTGCCCAGAAAAAAGGCAACTCTTTTTAAATGTGAGTCTGAGCAGAAACACCATTGCCGAGAGAGTAGACCAGTTGTCCATCAATCTAAAAGAGCAGCTTGTGAAAAAGGGAAAAGATTTTATTGCATATTCCTTGGCTGTGGATGAGAGCACCGACATTTCTGACATTGCCCAGTTGTCAATTTTCATCCGCGGAGTGGACTCCAGCCTAAGCGTGACAGAGGAGTTTTTGGCTTTACGTCCTATGCATGGCACAACTACGGGGCATGATTTGTATGAAGAGGTGTCAAGATGTGTAAATGAGATGGAGCTGCCTTGGGAAAAACTTGTGGGTTTGACAACCGACGGAGCACCTGCGATGTGTGGACACAGGAGCGGACTGGTGGCGAAGATACGGGAAAAGATGCAAGAGGAAAACGCGACAGGTGAGCTGACAGCTTATCATTGTATCATACACCAGGAAGCGTTGTGCGGTAAAGCCTTGAAAATGGAGCATGTAATGAGCATCATCACGCGCACAGTTAACTTTATCAGAGCCAAAGGTTTGAATCACCGCCAGTTCAAGGCATTTCTGACGGAGTTAGAAACGGAGCATGGTGATTTGCCTTATCACACAGAGGTGCGATGGCTAAGCCAGGGAAAGGTGCTTCAAAGATGTTTTGAGCTTCGTGAGGAGATTTGTCTATTCTTGGACAGCAAAGGGAAAGACACAACACAACTCCGAGACGAAATGTTTCTGTGTGAAATGGCTTTTCTGTGTGACATTACGAGTCATCTGAATGCAATAAACTTGCAGCTGCAGGGTCGGGATCGTGTCATCTCTGATATGTACAGTACAGTGAAGGCATTTAAAACCAAACTGACTCAGTGGGAGACGCAGATGCGGAAAGAAAATTTGAGCCACTTTCCCAGCTGCCAGACCATGAAAGAGAAGCTCTCTACCAGTGCGTTCCCGAGCACACAGTTGGCTGATAAAATAGGTATGCTTACCACTGACTTTCGACGCCGATTTGCTGACTTTGAAGCACAAAAAAGCAGGTTGGAACTGCTCGGTAACCCATTTGCTGTTGACGTGGAAAGCTCACCACCAAACCTCCAAATGGAGTTGATTGACCTCCAATGCAATGATGCACTGAGGGAAAAATATGCGGCAGTGGGTGCTGCGGAGTTTGCCCGTTTCCTCCCCGGCACAATGCCCCAGCTGCGCATCCAGGCTGCTCAAACGTTGTCTATGTTTGGCAGCACATACCTGTGTGAACAACTGTTTTCTTTGATGAACCTGAACAAAACATCACACAGAAGTCGACTTACTGCTGAACACCTCCACTCAATTCTGAGGATTTCTTCAGCTCAGAGCCTTACCCCGAACATTGATGAACTTGTGGAAAAGATGGGACACCACCAAGTATCACCCTCAACCTCAAACAAGTGAACATTACTGTGCAATCACATATTTAGAGTTTTTACTCAGTTCAAGTTTAAAAGTTAAAATTTAATATTTGTTTTCACTGCATGTTACTTCTCCTTAAACAAAGTGTTGTTTTTGATTAATAGATTTTTGCACTTTATTTTTTTGTATTTCAATCCAATTATATTTTAAAAATATTTCAGTTGAGTGGATGATAGAAAATTGCTATTATTGTTTTTTCTTTGAAGTAAATTTAGCCCACTTTTGCTAAAATAGAAAATATAGTCTACTGATGGTGCCTTGAATACCGGTTTCTTTCATTTAATGTTCATGTTATGGGGATATTTATATAAAGGAAATTTGTCTTTTGTGTCTGTTGAAAATTAAAGATTACTGACAGAGCCATAAGAAAATATTGCTTTATTTATCTGATCATATTGTAATATATTTGTTAGGTTTTCAGTAGGTTCAATTAGGTTCACTAGACTATATGCGTCATTTAAAAATTTTTCAATGAACATTCGAACAGTCCGGCCCTCGTCTTGTAGCTGATTTTTTTATTTGGCCCTCCGTCCATTTGACTTTGACACCCCTGGTCTAGTGATATATTTGACATCAATTTCCATCAATTCCCATTATTAAAGTGGCTGGAGTTGAGTCAGTGTGTTGGCAACAGCCACTCAATGTTAGTGGTGGCTGTTTAACAGTCTGATGGCCTTGAGATGGAAGCTGTTTTTCAGTCTCTCGGACCCTGCTTTGATGCACCTGTACTGACCTCGCCTTCTGGATGATAGCGGGGTGAACAGGCAGTGGCTCGGGTGGTTGTTGTCCTTGATGATCTTTTTGGCCTTCCTGTGACATCGGGTGGTGTAGGTGTTCTGCAGACCTCACTACCCTCTGGAGAGCCTTACGGTTGTGGGCGGAACAGTTGCTGTACCAGGCGGTGATACAGCCCGACAGGATGCTCTCGATTGTGCATCTGTAGAAGTTAGTGAGTGCTTTTGGTGACAAGTCAAATTTCTTCAGCCTCCTGAGGTTGAAGAGGCGTTGCTGCTCCTTCTTCACGACTCTGTCTGTGTGGGTGGACCAATTCAGTTTGTCCGTGATGTGTACGCCGAATAACTTAACTTACTACCCTCTGCACTACTGTCCCGTCGATGTGGATAGGGGGGTGCTCCCACTGCTGTTTCCTGAAGTCTATAAATCATCTCCTTTGTTTTGTTGACATTGAGTGTTAGGTTATTTTCCTGACACCACACTCCGAGGGCCCTCACCTCCTCCCTGTAGGCCGTCTCGTCGTTGTTGGTAATCAAGCCTACAACTGTAGTGTCGTCCGCAAACTTGATGATTGAGTTGAAGGCGTGCATGGCCACGCAGTTGTGGTTGAACAGGGAGTACAGGAGAGGGCTCAGAACGCACCCTTGTGGGGCCCCAGTGTTGAGGATCAGCGGGGTGGAGATGTTGTTACCTACCCTCACCACCTGGGGGCGGCCTGTCAGGAAGTCCAGTACCCAGTTGCACAGGGCGCGGTCGAGACCCAGGGTCTCGAGCTTGATGACGAGTTTGGAGGGTACTATGGTGTTAAATGCTGAGCTGTAGTCGATGAACATCATTCTCACATTGGTATTCCTCTTGTCCAGATGGGTTAGGGCAGTGTGGTTGCGATTGCGTCGTCTGTGGACCTATTTGGGCGGTAAGAAAATTGGAGTGGGTCTACGGTGTCAGGTAGGGTGGAGGTGATATGGTCCTTGACTAGTCTCTCAAAGCACTTCATGATGACAGAAGTGAGTGCTATGGGGCGGTAGTCGTTTAGCTCAGTTACCTTCGCTTTCTTGGGAACAGGGACAATGGTGGCCCTCTTGAAGCATGTGGGAACAGCAGCATGGGATAAGGATTGATTGAATATGTCCATAAACACACCAGCCAGCTGGTCTGCGCATGCTCTGAGGACGCGGCTGGGGATGCCGTCTGGGCCTGCAGCCTTGCGAGGGTTAACACGTTTAAATGTTTTACTCACGTCGGCTGCAGTGAAGGAGAGTCCGCAGGTTTTGGTTGCGGGCCGTGTCAGTGGCACTGTATTGTCCTCAAAGCGGGCAAAAAAGTTATTTAGTCTGTCTGGGAGCAAGACATCCAGGTCCGTGACGGGGCTGGTTTTCTTTTTGTAATCCGTGATTGACTGTAGACCCTGCCACATACCTCTTGTGTCTGAGCCGTTGAATTGCGACTCTACTTTGTCTCTATACTGACGCTTAGCTTGTTTGATTGTCTTGCGGAGGGAATAGCTACACTGTTTGTATTCGGTCATGTTTCCAGTCACCTTGCCCTGGTTAAAAGCAGTGGTTCGCGCTTTCAGTTTCACGCGAATGCTGCCATCAATCCACGGTTTCTGGTTTGGGAATGTTTTAATCGTTGCTATGGGAATGACATCATCAATGCACTTTCTGATGAACTCGCTCACCGAATCAGCGTATACGTCAATGTTGTTGTTGGAAGCAATGCGGAACATTTCCCAATCCACGTGATCAAAGCAGTCTTGAAGCGTGGAATCAGATTGGTCGGACCAGCGTTGAACAGATCTGAGCGTGGGAGCTTCTTGTTTTAGTTTCTGTCTGTAGGCAGGGAGCAACAAAATGGAGTCGTGGTCAGCTTTTCTGAAAGGAGGGCGGGGGAGGGCCTTATATGCGTCGTGGAAGTTAGAATAGTAATGATCCAGGGTTTTACCAGCCCTGGTTGCGCAATCGATATGCTGATACAATTTAGGGAGTGTTGTTTTCAGATTAGCCTTGTTAAAATCCCCAGCTACAATGAATGCAGCCTCAGGATAAGTGGTTTCCAGTTTGCAAAGAGTCAAATAAAGTTTGTTCAGGGCCATCGATGTGTCTGCTTGGGGGGGAATATATACAGCTGTGATTATAATCGAAGAGAATTCCCTTGGTAGATAATGCAGTCGACATTTGATTGTTAGGAATTCAGGTGAACAGAAGGACTTGAGTTCCTGTATGTTGTTATGATCACACCACGTCTCGTTAATCATAAGGCATACCGCCCCACCCTCTTCTTACCAGAAAGATGGTTGTTTCTGTCGGCGCGATGCGTGAAGAAACCAGCTGGCTGCACCGACCTCCGTTAGCATCTCTCGAGTGAGCCATGTTTCCGTGAAGCAAAGAACGTTACAGTCTCTGATGTCTCTCTGGAATGCTACCCTTGCTCGGATTTCATCAACCTTGTTGTCAAGAGACTGGACATTGGCGAGTAGTATGCTAGGGAGTGGTGCGCGATGTGCCCATCTCCGGAGCCTGACCAGAAGAGCGCTTCGTTTGCGTCTTGGTGTGTAATGAGGAGCAAACAGACTCTGCACTTGACACATTTATGAAATTGCTTATTCCAGTTACTAATAAGCATGGACCCATTAATGGGGATCCATAATAAACCCCAGGAAGAGTAGCTGCTGCCTTGGCAGGAACAAATGGGGATCCATAATAAACCCCAGGAAGAGTAGCTGCTGCCTTGACAGGAACTCATGGGGATCCATAATAAACCCCAGGAAGAGTAGCTGCTGCTTCGACAGGAACTAATGGGGATCCATAATAAATACAAATATATCAGCAAACCCAACAACGCCGTACACGCTGTCTGCCGTCTGCCCGTACACGCTGTCTGCTGAAACCGGGTTCATCTGTGAAGAGCACACTTCTCTAGTGCTAGTGGCCACCAATTGTGAGCATTTGCCCACTGAATTCGGTTACGACGTCGAAGGACAGCGAGCATGCATATGAGCTTCCCTGAGACAGTTTCTGACAGTTTGTGCAGAAATTCTTTGATTGTGCCAACCCACATTTTCATCAGCTGTCCGGGGGGCTGGTCTCAGATGATTCTACAGGTGAAGAAGCCGGATGTTTAGGTCTTGGGTTGGCGTGGTTACACATGTTCTTCGGTTTTGAGGCCGGTTGGACGTACTGCCAAATTCTCTAAAATGACATTGGAGGCGGCTTATGGTAGAGAAATTAACATAAGATTATCTTGCAACAGCTCTGGTGGACATTCCTGCAATAAGCACACCAACTGCACGCTCTCTCAAAACTTGAGACATCTGTGGCATTGTGTTGTGTGACAAAAGTGCACATTTTAGTAGCATTTTGTCCCCAGCACA
The DNA here is from genome assembly GCF_057628025.1 of Oncorhynchus mykiss. Taxonomy (NCBI): domain Eukaryota; kingdom Metazoa; phylum Chordata; class Actinopteri; order Salmoniformes; family Salmonidae; genus Oncorhynchus; species Oncorhynchus mykiss. The sequence continues at coordinate 226,570 of NC_143031.1, read as the reverse complement.
AGGAGCGCCTGTGTAATGATTGTCAATCAATCAAACCCCAAACAGCAAGCAATGCAGATGTAGATGCATTGTGGCTAGGAAAAACTCCCTAGAAAGGCAGGAACCTAGGAAGAAACCTAGAGAGGAACCAGGCTCTGAGTGCTGGCCAGTCCTCTTAAGGTTAGTACCTTTTTAGGAGTAAATGTCATTTGGCTTTTCATAGCCAAGCATTCATAGGTTGAGACAGCAGGTGCGGTAGAGGGAGAGAGACACAAACAGCAGGTCTGGGACAGGTAGCACGTGCGATGAACAGGTCAGGGTTCCATAGCCGCAGGCAGAACAGTTGAAACTGGAGCAGCAGCACGGCCAGGTGGACTAGGGACAGCAAGGAGTCATTAGGGCAGGGAGTCATTAGGGCAGGTTTTCCTGAGGCATGGTCGTAGGGCTCAGGTCCTCCGGGAGGGAGCATACTTCAATTCACACAGGACACCAAATAAGACAGGAGAATAACACCAGATAATACAGACTGACCCCAGCCCCCCGACACATAGACTATTGCAACATCATGCTGTTTAATCAGATTCTTCATATGTCCTGTCATGTCAGGTGGATGGATAATCTTGGTAAAGGAGAAATGCTCACTAACAGGGATGGAAACAAATTTGCATCCAAAATTTGAGAAATAATATTTTTCATTGTCTGGAAAATTTCTGGGCTCTTTTATTTCTGCTCATGAAACATGGACCAACACTTTACATTTTATATATTTTTTATTTAGCTAGCTTGTAGCATAGTGTTTGATATGCAATGCGATCTCCTCCTAATGGACAGTGTCGAGTGTCCTGACGAGAAGGCAACCTTTTCTAGCTATGCCAGCAAAATCGGGCATCATCAGCTCATTGATATGGATGTATCCAAATGAATGTCAATAGAAAACTGCTTAAACAATCGGAAATGCAGCTACTTTGCTGTTAGTCTGACTGCAGAAGTCGTGACTGTGGAACATATAGAACAACTGGGTCGCGTCCATAAATATAGACCTAACCCTAATAACTGGGTCCATAAATATAGACCTAACCCTAACAACTGGGTCCATAAATATAGACCTAACCCTAACGACTGGGTCCATAAATATAGACCTAACCCTAACGACTGGGTCCATAAATATAGACCTAACCCTAACGACTGGGTCCATAAATATAGACCTAACCCTAACGACTGGGTCCATAAATATAGACCTAACCCTAACGACTGGGTCCATAAATATAGACCTAACCCTAACGACTGGGTCCATAAATATAGACCTAACCTTAACGACTGGGTCCATAAATATAGACCTAACCTTAACGACTGGGTCCATAAATATAGACCTAACCCTAACGACTGGGTCCATAAATATAGACCTAACCCTAACGACTGGGTCCATAAATATAGACCTAACCCTAACGACTGGGTCCATAAATATAGACCTAACCTTAACGACTGGGTCCATGAATATAGACCTAACCCTAACGACTGGGTCCATGAATATAGACCTAACCCTAACGACTGGGTCCATAAATATAGACCTAACCCTAACGACTGGGTCCATAAATATAGACCTAACCTTAACGACTGGGTCCATAAATATAGACCTAACCCTAACGACTGGGTCCATAAATATAGACCTAACCCTAACGACTGGGTCCATAAATATAGACCTAACCCTAACGACTGGGTCCATAAATATAGACCTAACCCTAACGACTGGGTCCATAAATATAGACCTAACCCTAACGACTGGGTCCATAAATATAGACCTAACCCTAACGACTGGGTCCATAAATATAGACCTAACCCTAACGACTGGGTCCATAAATATAGACCTAACCCTAACGACTGGGTCCATAAATATAGACCTAACCCTAACGACTGGGTCCATAAATATAGACCTAACCCTAACGACTGGGTCCATAAATATAGACCTAACCCTAACGACTGGGTCCATAAATATAGACCTAAACCCTAACGACTGGGTCCATAAATATAGACCTAAACCCTAACGACTGGGTCCATAAATATAGACCTAACCCTAACGACTGGGTCCATAAATATAGACCTAACCCTAACGACTGGGTCCATAAATATAGACCTAACCCTAACGACTGGGTCCATAAATATAGACCTAACCCTAACGACTGGGTCCATAAATATAGACCTAACCCTAACGACTGGGTCCATAAATATAGACCTAACCCTAACGACTGGGTCCATAAATATAGACCTAACCCTAACGACTGGGTCCATAAATATAGACCTAACCCTAACGACTGGGCCATAAATATAGACCTAACCCTAACAACTGGGTCCATAAATATAGACCTAACCCTAACGACTGGGTCCATAAATATAGACCTAACCCTAACGACTGGGTCCATAAATATAGACCTAACCCTAACGACTGGGTCCATAAATATAGACCTAACCCTAACGACTGGGTCCATAAATATAGACCTAACCCCAAAGACTGGGTCCATAAATATAGACCTAACCCCAACGACTGGGTCCATAAATATAGACCTAACCCCAACGACTGGGTCCATAAATATAGACCTAACCCCAACGACTGGGTCCATAAATATAGACCTAACCCCAACGACTGGGTCCATAAATATAGACCTAACCCCAACGACTGGGTCCATAAATATAGACCTAACCCCAACGACTGGGTCCATAAATATAGACCTAACCCCAACGACTGGGTCCATAAATATAGACCTAACCCCAACGACTGGGTCCATAAATATAGACCTAACCCCAACGACTGGGTCCATAAATATAGACCTAACCCCAACGACTGGGTCCATAAATATAGACCTAACCCCAACGACTGGGTCCATAAATATAGACCTAACCCCAACGACTGGGTCCATAAATATAGACCTAACCCCAACGACTGGGTCCATAAATATAGACCTAACCCCAACGACTGGGTCCATAAATATAGACCTAACCCTAATGTAAAAATGAACTCTGCAACAGGACAAGGCGGAGTCGTCCGTTATTTCCAAGGTAATGAACGTGGACTTAATGGATGTGTTCCTGCTCCAGGTGTAACGTGACGGCGGAGGGCTGGCAGACAGGGGACTGTCCAACAGAGAGACACAGACAGCTGTCCTCCTCCTGCTCCTTCATCCAGACCCTCCCCTCCACAGCCAACCTCCTCTCCTCCTCACACTCGGCCTTCTCTCCTCTACGCAGCGCCCCTGTCATCCCGGTGAGATACTTCTTCACTTATTCTACCACAGTTGGGATGATGATGAAAAACTGATGATGATGATGGTGGTGATGATGACGGTGGTGTCATGACGTTGGGACAGTGGTAATGATGATGGTGGTTGTGGTGAGTGATATTTCTTTGTATGATTTTCACAGATTTGTTTCAAGTACAAGAAACTACACTGCGATAGGAGAAGTCATTAATGACAGAAAGACATAAAACATACAAATTCATGAACAAACAAAAACTAAAATGTCTCAAGGACTTTGACCCTCAACACAACCTGGACCCGCCCCCACTTACTTCATAGGATCAGTATTACACTCCCGGAAACACAGTGTCACACAACCCTGTTATCTCAAACCTTTATTCATCATGGTGATGATGATATTGATAATGTTGATGGTGATGATGACGATGATCATTGGGATTTGTATTTATTAAAGGATAAGTTTTGCCTTGGCAGCAGCTAATGGGGAACCTTAAAGGAGCAGTTTTGCCTTGGCGGCAGCAGCTAATGGGAAACCTTAAAGGAGAAGTTTTCTATTTTACAACCACATTTCACATGTTTTTGAGAAACTTAAACCAAACAGCAAATCACTTCCTTATCCGTGTGTGGTATGGGGGCCCTGAAAAAATGTCATTTTAGAAACGGAAAGCTGTCAGTATAGTGACTGTGGCAGCAGCTACTCTTCCTGAGGTTTATTAGGGATCCCCATTAGTTCCTGCCAAGGCAGCAGCTATTCTTCCTGTGGTTTATTATGGATCCCCATTAGTTCCTGCCAAAGCAGCAGCTGCTCTTCCTGGGGTTTATTATGGATCCCCATTAGTTCCTGTCAAGGCAGCAGCTACTCTTCCTGGGGTTTATTATGGATCCCCATTAGTTCCTGTCAAGGCAGCAGCTACTCTTCCTGGGGTTTATTATGGATCCTCATTAGTTCCTGCCAAGGCAGCAGCTACTCTTCCTGGGGGTTTAATATGGATCCCCATTAGTTCCTGCCAAGGCAGCAGCTACTCTTCCTGGGATTTATTATGGATCCCCATTAGTTCCTGCCAAGGCAGCAGCTATTCTTCCTGGGGTTTATTATGGCTCCCCATTAGTTCCTGCCAAGGCAGCAGCTACTCTTCTTGGGGTTTATTATGGATCCCCATTAGTTCCTGCCAAGGCAGCAGCTATTCTTCCTGGGGTTTATTATGGCTCCCCATTAGTTCCTGCCAAGGCAGCAGCTACTCTTCCGGGGGTTTATTATGGATCTCCATTTGTTCCTGCCAAGGCAGCAGCTACTCTTCCTGGGGTTTATTATGGATCCCCATTAGTTCCTGCCAAGACAGCAGCTACTCTTCATGGGGTCCAAACAAATTAAGGCTAAAATAAAACGGTACGTACAACATTATTACACCGCTACATATCTACAGTACAAAATTTATAATACCACCATACATACAGTGTATGTGTCTCTTCACAGTCCCCGCTGTTCCATAAGGTGCATTTTTACCTGCTTTTTAAATCTGATTCTACTGCTGCATCAGTTACCTGATGTGGAATAGATGTCCATGTAGTCATGGCTCTATGTAGTACTGTGCGCCACCCATAGTCTGTTCTGGACTTGGGGACTGTGAAGAGACCTCTGGTGGCATGTCTTGTGAGGTATTAAATGGTGTATTTGTTATGGTTCCCCATTAGTTCCTGGCAATGCAGCCGTTACTCTTCCTGGGGTCCAGCCACATTATATACACATTTAAAATCATTACAATACATTTCACATCACATTGTGTGCCCTCAGACCACTACTCTACTATCACGTGTCTATGGGGTGGCAGGTAGGTAGCCTAGTGGCTAAGACTGTTGGGCCAGTAACCAAAAGGTTGCTGGTTCGAATCCCCGAGCTGACTAGGTGAAAAATGTGTCTGAGCAAGGAACTTGACCATAATTGCTCCTGTAAGTCGCTCTGGATAAGAGCGTCTGCTAAATGAATACAATGTAAATCACAAACACAAATTCCATGTGTGTGTTATCAGATGTGTATGTGTGTGTCTGTGCCTGTGTCGGTCTCTTCACAGTCCCCGCTGTTCCATAAGGTGTATTGTTACCGGCTTTTTAAATCTGATTTTACTGTTTACATCAGTTACCTGATGTGGAATTGAGTTCCTTATACAGTGGCAAGAAAAAGTATGTGAACCCTCTGGAATTACTGGGATTTCTGCATAAATTGGTAATACAATTTGATCTGATCTTCATCTAAGTCACAACAATGGACAAACACAGTCTGCTTAAACTAATAACACAAATTATAGCATTTTTCTTGTCTATATTGAATACGTAATTTAAACATTCACAGTGTGGGTTGGAAATGGTATGTGAAACAACCCTAGACTAATGACTTGTCCAAAAGCTAATTGGAGTCAGGAGTCCGCTAACGTGGAGTTCAATCAATGAGACGAGATTGGAGATGTTGGTTAGTTGTTCATCAGTCCACGGTAAGACAAATTGTCTATAAATGGAGAAAGTTCAACACTGTTGCTACTCTCCCTAGGAGTGTCCGTCCTGCAAAGATGACTGCAAGAGCACAGCGCAGAATGCTCAATGAGGTTAAGAAGAATCCTAGAGGGTCAGCTAAAGAATCACAGAAATCTCTAGAGCATGCGAACATCTCTGTTGACGAGTCTACGATACGTAAAACACTAAACAAGAATGGTGTTCATGGGAGGACACCACGGAAGAAGCCTCTGCTGTCCAAAAAAAACATTGCTGCACGTTTGAAGTTCGCAAAAGAGGATCTGGATGTTCCACAGCACTACTGGCAAAATCCAGACTGATACCTATCAGGGTTATTGAGGATAACATCGAGGAGAGTAGCCTTTTCTAGATTTTTGGAGTCATACCTTGTGGGATTGGTAATAATCTGAGAAAGATTTAGGGATCTTTCCCTAAATTGAGACACAAGTTTGTCCAGCACCAGATTCTGATTGATGATGATGGTAGTAATTAGGCACGTTCCAGAGCTTCAACGTTGTTGACACCTGACACCTTGCGTGAACTGTGGAATGCATCCTTGATGGTGGTGATGATGTTGATGGTGAAAATGATGATGCCTGAATTTTTAATAACGTGTGTTCTTTCCCCCAGGTGGCAGGCCCTGGCCCAGCCCCCCTCCCTGTCTCCGCTCCTAACCCTGCCCCCAACCCAGTGCCGGGGGAGGAGCCTGTTGGATATTTGAATATGGGGTTCTCTGCCCCGCCCCCCTCCAGCCCGCTGAGCTCCAGAGGAGTAGAGGACATGTAAGGACAGACGAGAGGCTCTTATTGGCTGGATGTTTCTACGTTATTATTGG